>NW_027315735.1:28565278-29052778 GCF_026437365.1 Eucyclogobius newberryi | reverse complement strand
AAGTAGAAGTAGCCATAACCTGCAGAATTAGTAGTAGCAGAAGCAGAAGCAGTAGCAGTAGTAGCAGCAGTACCAGTAGTAGTACCAGTAGCAGTAGCAGTAGTAGCAGCAGCAGCAGTAGTAGTAGTAGTAGCAGTAGTAGTAGCAGTAGCAGTAGCAGTAGTAGTAGCAGAAGAGGTAGCAGTAGCAGTAGCAGCAGCAGTAGCAGTAGCAGTACCAGTAGCAGTAGTAGTACCAGTAGTAGTAGCAGTAGCAGTAGTAGCAGTAGTAGCAGTAGCAGTAGTAGTAGCAGTAACACTAACAGTAGCAGTAGCAGTAGTAGTAGTAGCAATAGCAGTAGTAGTACCAGTAACATTAGTAGTAGTAGTAGCAGTAGCAGTAGCAGTAGCAGTAGCAGTAGTAGTAGTAGCAGTAGCAGTAGTAGTACCAGTAACAGTAGTAGTAGTAGTAGCAGTAGCAGTAGCAATAGCAGTAACAGTAACAGTAGCAGTAGCAGTAACAGTAGTAGTAGTAGTAGCAGTAGCAGTAGCAGTAGCAGTAGCAGTAGCAGTAGCAGTAACAGTAGCAGTAGCAGTAGTAGTAGTAGCAGTAGCAGTAGTAGTAGTAGCAGTAGCAGTAGTAGTACCAGTAACAGTAGTAGTAGTAGTAGCAGTAGCAATAGCAGTAACAGTAACAGTAGCAGTAGCAGTAACAGTAGTAGTAGTAGTAGCAGTAGCAGTAGCAGTAGCAGTAGTAGTAGCAGTAACAGTAACAGTAGCAGTAGTAGTAGCAGTAGCAGTAGCTGTAGCAGTAGCAGTAGTAGTAGCAGTAACAGTAACAGTAGCAGTAGTAGTAGCAGTAGCAGTACCAGTAACAGTAGTAGTAGTAGTAGTAGCAGTAGCAGTAGAGGTAGCAGTAACAGTAACAGTAGCAGCAGCAGTAGCAGTAGCAGTAGTAGTAGTAGTAGCAGTAGCAGTAGCAGTAGCAGTAGTAGTAGTAGCAGTAGCAGTAGTAGTACCAGTAACAGTAGTAGTAGTAGTAGCAGTAGCAGTAGCAATAGCAGTAACAGTAACAGTAGTAGTAGTAGTAGTAGTAGTAGTAGTAGTAGTAGTAGTAGTAGTAGTAGCAGTAGCAGTAGCAGTAGCAGTAGCAGTAGCAGTAGCAGTAGCAGTAGCAGTAGCAGTAGCAGTAGCAGCACAAACAGCACAAACTGCTGCAAGTGCGTTCAAGATCCACCTTCAATTATAAACCGATAATTCATTTGCACTTGACAATTAGCTGGCAGTTGCCGTTTGGTCCCAGCTCTCGCCTGCTCATAACAACCGCTCCGCAGACGCACAGACTAGTCCCATTATTACCTCGCCCAGCCCTATAAGCTCGTGGTTACAATTTGACGGCATCAATAATTGTTTAATAAAAGCTGTCAGCGTATAACGTGTTTCTCCCACTTTGTTGTCATGACTTAATTAAACAAAGAGCTTCGAGGAGAAAACACTGGTTAATTTACTTTCGACGTGTCTGCTCGCGTTAGCCTGACGTTACCATGGCCGCGCGCCGCAACAGTTGCCGCGGCGGACCAGAATGTCACGTGGGGGGGGGAACTCTGAGCCGCCGTGGCCCCCGAGGAGTAAATGTATTTATAATAAACCCGGCCACTTTTAACAATTACTAGCGCGACGTAGAGCGGGCCGCGCTAATTGTCGCTAAAGTGCCGTGATTGCGCGTTCTCGGCGGCTGAAGTGCAGCAGAAGTGGTGGCGCCTCGTGGCAGGGACGGGCACTCTGCACGGGGCACTCTGCACGGGCACTCTGCACGGGCACTCTGCACGGGGCACTCTGCACGGGCCGCGGGACATGGAGGGCGTTCTGTTTTATATTCTGTGTGAAATGGAGTATTGTGGGTTTAAAATGATGGGTGAATGTGTAGAAGAATCGCTGTCGACAAACGCTTAAATGTTGCCTGATTTGCAGTAAGTCGTGGCGATATATATTTACAGCGGTGGAAAGTAACAGAATACACAACGTTTTTACATCGTTAAGGGGTCAGTACTTTACTTTTACTTCGCTACATCTGACCGCGCTGGCGTCTGTACTTTCTACTCCGCTACGATCTCTAACTGGACCGAAAAAGTACTGCTAAAAATACTAATATATAGTTTGAGAGCAATAGCAATGGCTGAAGGGTTATTCTATTATTTATAAGTATTTCATGTTGTCATCATCAAATAAAAAAAATGACCAATAATAAATAAATGCATTGAGAAATTTATGCAGTCGCTTCTGTTGAACGAAAAAGCTGCTCCACTCTTTACACGATCGTTTGACTTTTATCGGTATGAACAACAAAACCTCTTGAAAAATGATCTTTCACATAAATTATCAGTTGATCAAATGGACGTAGATACCGAGGACTTTCTTTCGCAAAAAAAACAGGCTTAGAGAGGGAAAAATACGGCTGGCGTAAGTTGAAACGGAACCCTTTATCAAACGAACACGTCTTAGTCCACAAAAGACACTCGCATAACTAACTGGCGGATCGTGGGTGGGCTGCTGTGAGGTAGCGTGCGTGAAATCAGCAAAAAGTTGGTCGGCGGGAGTCCATTGACGCGTCGGTCGTGCTCCATTAGCCGCGATAATCACGCGAGGCCAAACCGTGCCCCTCTCGCCGAATCCCCCCCCCCCCCCGGGCGATGAACCTGCCCCGTCTGTCCGCGGCGTGGCCTTTGCGGACACACGGGACGGCGGACACCACAGCTCGATTTAAAGACGTCCCGGGATGCGGCTGGGCATGTCGAAAGGCCGCGGCTAATCTGAAGCAATCTGCACGTGCGTGCTTCGGCCCCTCGGGGAACAACTCCTGGGACAAGTTAACGGACGCGAAAAAGGACACAATATTCCGGGTGAAGTCAGCGGCGCGTGGGGAATGAAGTCCCGTGCGGATCGGGCGCGCCGTCCTGTGCGGTTATGCAAATGCGCGACGTGTTTTCCGAGATGAGACGTGTCGCGTGCGGTTCACCGTCTGTACATTAGGGCTGAAACATGCAAACTACAGCAGATACTCGTGTGATAGTAGTAGTAGACCTTGACTCTTGTAGAAGCGAATATGTAAAGGGTCAACGGTTTCCTCTGCGTCCTACAACTGACCGCGCTTCATCCTGACTCGTTTGCAGCGTTGTTTTGAAGTGAACGCCATTTTCGCAGCGATGGATTCTTTATTTTACTTGTGAAAACGCTCAGATTCCTTCAACGGCAGAAGAAGCAACGATCGAAACGTTAAATTGGCGCAAAAAGTGAACAACAGTTGTGCTTTTTGTTGCTTTTCAACGTGAATAAACGCAACTGTACTGATGAAAAGGAGTTGCTTAATTGATCTAATCTCTAATCAATTCGTGAATCTCTAAAAGCTTTAATAAATAACACATATGAGACTTTTTACGACCCTGCGATGAGTTGGCCACTGTCCAGGGTGTACCCCGCCTAAGGCCCGAAGTCACTGGGATAGGCCTCAGCCACCCGCGACCCCGAAAGGGAACAAGCGGTAGAAAATGGATGGATGGATGGAGACTTTTTACTACACAATTTGACGACAAATAGGATCTAAATATGAATATGAACTAGAAACTGTTGTTGTTTTGTCCCACAGGTTTAAAGCTAAATGCACAATTGCCTAGGAACATAGCAAGGATTTATATATTGATGAATCACAGCTAAAACTACGGCCCCAGCACGCAGCACATGCCTCACGGAAGACTGTTAAACTTATTGCCGTACATTCCCCGTGATTTGTTACATTGTGATAGCACTAAAATCGTCGTATATTTGGCAGCCCTTCGGCGCCGGGCGTGCAGATGTGAGCGCGCGGTGTGGAAGCGCCGCGCCCATCCATTTTCCGTACAGAGCAGAGCTTCATTTACACTGACCTTTTCAATGTGGCCTCCAGAAGAGAGTTATGACAAGTTAGTGGCCCTGCACTCCTCACCGCAATAGCACACAAACAAACAAACACTAAGTCTAAAGAATATGTTTGTGCATACCGCAAGCAAAAACAGTCCATCTTGTGTGTGTTTTTTTTAATAAATGTGCAATGGTACGGGGATATTTTATTGAAGTGGACGGGCACTGCAGCGAATGGTAACGCGGCGTCCATTTTTACAACTCAGGACCAGGAATAACACACTGTGGCTGTTTTACAATACGTCTTGGTGACATTTAGCGTCACCGCTGAACATGAACAGGGCCTATATATGGACGACGCGGCCGCACACTCTGACAACAGCAAAGTCAATGGAGAAGTCGAACAGAAATCCAACCGTTGAATGATTGTCCTTGTGGAACTTTCAATACATCTACATCGTGACCTGAGCAAGTCTTGTTTTGTTTGCTAGTTTATCGACTGGTTTGATTGGTTTTGTCACTAGTTAAGTAGCTGTTTTAGCCTTTAGTTTAGTCCATATTATAGACTAGACTTTGAAAAGATTATACTTGATTCTTGATACCGATTTCGACACCACAATGATCATTAAAAAGGGTCAACGTTTTAGACAATAGACATGTTTTCAGCACAAAATAATAGTACTTTCCTCATTTTGGTCCTGACAAAGCGCAAGATTGTTTCAAAACTGTTCAAAAAAGGTCAAATTGTGTCCTGTTGATCCGTTTTTAGTACTGATACTTGCTCAACTTCGTATCTGGCTTCGATACTAGTCTTAGCATCGGTTATAATCGGATTTTTGACACTTTTGACAACACCAGATATTTCCTCGATGCCTCCGCTTGGTTTAGTCTTAGTTTAATCTGTTGCGTCTAGAAAAGTAATACAATATGTGCTCCGGCTTTAAATAAACTTTTCCATGTAAAAACTCACGCCCGTTTGCTCAATAATAACGTGATGTGGCTGTTTCACAAGCTGTAAATATGCCAAGGCAGTTTTTTTTTTTTTAAGTTTTGCATTGTTACCGCTGCTTTCACCCCAAATCCGCCCGACAGAAAACTCCTTTTTTTTCTTCTTCTTCTTCACCTCGGACCACGATGTAAAAATAGGTGAGAGCTGAAACTGCTGACCGGACAGCTCCTCGACAGGTTTTATAACATGAACATTTTATCAGTCAGAAATGATTGGAACAGCCTAAGGCGCCTGTGGTAGCCTGAATTATTCCCCGGTCAAGTGCACACGCCGGTGGGACTTTGGAGCCGGGTTGACCCATGTTTTATTCTCCATTCGGGACCTTTGCTTCACTGTTTCTTCTGCATTTTGAACACTCAACCTATCGTCCCCCGTGAAAGCGATAAAGACTATCAATTACACTATGGATCATCTTAATTTGAACACATCCTGGGATCCACGGCGCAAACGGCCCGACGGTTTGCTGCTTTGCTGGCAGAGAATAACAATTTGAAACGCAAAAGCTGGCAAGTAATTGACATCCGAGCAAGACATATACGCTACTGTACCAATAAATCTGTCACGGCTGGACTAGTTTTGAACCCAAAATAGACACAGAGTCTTAATCTCCCGGCGCCCAGAGGTCCAACAAATAATTTTGCAGTTGTTTACAAGGATTTAGCGACTTGAAGACGCGATGAATCATTCGCGAGATTAAGAAGATGGATCGAGGGGAACGTGTCAGCGAGGCAGTGTGAGAGTGACAGTGTTGGAGAGAGCGGGCGATGTCGTCCCATCTGTAGTCCGCGCCAAAGTGTCCACGACATGTCAACGGTGAGAGCTCGGGCGGGAGACGGAAACTGAACTACAGCGTCCACGTTTGCGCTGTTTGAGGATTGAATCAGGTCTAAAGAAGGGCTGAATATACGAGTTATGGCTGCACTTTGAGTTAAAACTGGTGAGATTAAATGCAGCGTGACAATAGTGCTGAGATAGTGTATGTCAGGGAGGGCATCTGGAGTAAAAACATATGACTTTGCACTTGATTTGGACTCTTTGAGGATTAAACCAGGTCTGAGTAAGGACTAAATATAACAAAACTTGCTGTGTGGGAGCATTGCACAATTATGAGTTAAATAATGGAGAAGGTTTATGTCAGAAAGGGCATCTAAAGTAAAAATAAAAATAAAAATATGCACAAAAGTCTTCAAAGATCATATTGCGATGTACTCTTTGCACTTGTCTTGGTTAAAAGTGCACTCTGTAACTTTTCTGGTGGACCAGTTTGTCTTAAGGTGTGAAAACAAATCAAGTATGTTTCATTTATTAAATTACACACCAGTTCATTGCCAAAAATACTGGTTTCTCCTGCTTGTCTACATGGACATTGCTATGTTTTACTTCTTTTTGTGAAACATTCTGGACAAAACATTGCCACATCCACGGAGAAAAGAAAGTTTCGGACCAACTACATGAAAAACTGAATTAAAAGTGTGTTGTAAAAGACTGCGCAACCTTTAGGCGGAATCAAAATGCAGATCACAGCATTGACGGAGCTTGAGACAGACAGTTTTCTTGTTATGAAGGGGAACAGTGTATGTCGAACCATCTGTTATCCGCGGGGAAAAAAACAGAAGAAGAGGGAAAAGTGGTGGAGGACGGAGGACGGAGGACGGCGCACAGGTGCGGCGGTGTGTGTGCGCGAGACTGACAGTTGCCCCCGCGGGAATGGGATGTACCCGCTAACACCGAGCTAGCGGCGCTACAAGGTGATGGCAGCCAATATGGGAGTCGGGTCGAGGCGCCTTCAAGTCACAGGGACAGGGACGGTGGGGGGTGGGGAGACATTTCGTGACATGTGGACGGATGGAGCGTGTTGAGTGGATAGGCCTGTACTTCATATTGGACATGTATGTTTCTTATATCCCCCAGAGTAATAGTGCAGCTTACGAAGTCACCTTGAGGTTATGATCCATGGCACTTGTTCAACGTGTCCCCCTTGCCAAGTGTACTTCTGGTTTAGCATTGCCTTAGCACTGACTTGAAGTGCGGTGTGGCATTTTTTATTTTATTTTGTTGCGTGTGTCACCGGTGGTGCAGTGGGTAAAGGTGTTGCACGCGTGTGGTTGATATCACGGCGGGGTCATGGGTTCGATTCAAGTCCTTGATCATGTGAAATGTCTCCACTTTCTCTCCCCATTTCACAGTGTGTATAATATTTAATTCAAAATTGTAATGTTATGCTGAATGGACCCCAGGAAGGCTAGTGACCAGTTGTGGAAGCTAATAGGGCTATAAATGAAAAAAAAAAAAAACATTTTCTGCCAAATTAAAAAATACAACTAATAAATTTTTTTTAACAAAAATTCAATTGCAAACACAATTTTTTGTAGTTTTTGTTTAGCCTATACAAACATATAAAAAAAATGCCAAGAGGTCAAGTTATAGGTCAAATCTTTGGCGAGGCAAGCCCACTTTGCATGTTTTTCAAGGTATTTTTGAGCAATACAAACATTTAAAGTTATATAATCAATGCCATACAGTGGAACATAACATAGTGCATAAAACATACCTTTGGAAAGTTTTCTAGTATAGACTATGATACCGATACTAACACTGATGTGAATAATAAGAATGTAGATAGCAATAACAGCCTCCAAAATGGCCGCCTCTCCCATGACTTCTCCAAATGTCATCAAACACTAAGTCAATATTTTCCACAGTCATAATTGTGGTCTCGTTGTCTTTATTTGAACACTTTTCTGGAGGTCCGGCCGTACATTTTTTGCTCTGTTAAACACGCTTTTTGAGAGGAATAACCAGACAATCGACGCTCAGGTTACCACACATGGGGAGAGACGAGGCCGTTTGATTGGCAGCTCGCTCGCCGCCCGCTAGTTCGAAAGCATACCGTAGGACTTATGAAAGGATATGAATGATTGGACAAGGTCTAACCTAAGCCCCCTTCAACGTCTTTGACTAATGCTATTCTCATTCACCATAGAACTGTAAGCATTTATGGCTGTCTTGACTCGTCAGTAACGGTAAAGCACGAGTTCAAGACAGTCAGCCGTACATTTTATCACCTCTCGCACCTCTAAAGTGCATACAACAGACTGCGACACGCTTACACGCCTGTAGAAAAGACACAATTGAAATACAGAGAGCTACAAATGCTGATCTCCGTGAACCGAAAACAGTAACAGCTTTGTTTTTTTGTGTTTTTTAGAGACAAAATCTGTTGAATGGATGAGAAGACCTACAAAAGCCCTTGTTTGCGACAATGAAGGTTGCAATAATGACCTTGCGGAGAGTTTGCCGTGTTCGTTTTAGACCAAAAACGATTGTCAATACTATTAATACCAATGTAACAAAGAAGTCCAGACGTTGGTGCTTAAGACGTAACTGTTTGAATAACAAATGAAACGCATCATTTTGTTCTGACAGGAAAAAGCTACAGAGCCTTTATCCACTATATTCACATTTATTATTGTATTACCCTTGTGACGAGACTGACTAATCATTTCACATAATAGCTGTAACATAACAGAGAAAATGGAGAAATAGCCATAGATAACTAATGCACCGTATATACCACTAAAACGTCAATTCCGGAAAGTTTTTCCTCAAAAATACCACGCTCTTAGCTACAAGGGTTAACGCGGCGGCTAACTAGGTGGCCTCTGCACATTGCTGTTTCACTTCTAGCTCATAAACTCGCCTTTACAAGTCCGCATGGGTGTTGTCCACTCCGCTCCGCACCCGTCTATGGTGTGATGAAGCTGTAAAGAGCCAGACAGCGCTGCCCCTAAACCACAGGCTGCCTTCTCCAGACTGCGAGGCCCTTTTGCAACACAAGACGCGAGTAACTCAACTCTCTCTTTCCTCCTCTATCCCTCCGCCGTTCGACAAAACCCCAATCAGGAGCGCAGGGCCGACTGCAAAAAAATGCGGCTGATTACGCCCTAATACACGTGTAGTTGCAAAGGCGCGCGCAAATGCTGATTGCTCGTACCGGTGTCGCTTACACGGTAAAGCCGGGCCTGATGGACGCGCCGCCTTTCTGGGGCAAGAGTTCGAACGCTTAACCTCGCGGCAGAGCTCAGAGAGAGAAGACCTTGGACTGCGATGCCCCCGAGCACAAATAAACAGCTAGAACACAAAAATGTCTGGCAGTCTCGAAACAATTTCCTGAAGGATCTGTCACTGCTCGGGAGCGAGATGGGCCGGCGGAGGGATGAGGAGGAGATCTGAAGGGGGGAGAAAATAGCAGGAGAGATGAAGTTGCAGATGAAAAAAGGGGACGCGGGGTGGGTGGGGGTGGGGGGTGGAGCAGAAATTGAACCGGCGCGATGGAAACGAAGAGCAGAAATTGCTCATTGGCTGTTTACGCAATGATCAAGTCGCCGAGAGTGGCAGCGTCGGCCCAGAAGCAAACACAGACGCATTTATTTGAAGACATGCGGGAAGGCGAGCATCCATCTCTCCATCCATCTCTCCATCCGCCTCTCCGCCAGCGAGCTCATTCACGGCACTGACAGCTCAACATTTGCACCTATAAGACGCTGACGGGAAATGTCTCGCGCTCTGATAAGCTACAACACTCCTTCGGCGCGCATTAGCAAATGCACGGACGCAGCTATTACGCAAAATGTGTGAGCGGGATGGATGTGTTGTGTGGACTGGCAGAGTTGGCATGCTAGTCCGAGTCAGAGCATATATATATATTTGAGTGTGCGTATGCGGCCTGCTGCTTATTTATGCCTGTGTGTACGTGTCTGCTCCTGTTACTTTGTTTGTGCTGTGGTCGCGCTGGAATGGAACACGGACATCTTGCAACGAGTTGAATTCACAGAAACAGGCTTGGGCTTGGGCCTGCGCAGCTATTTAGACTCTGTATTTATGCATCGGACAACCACAGCCATCTCTATCAGAGCACAGGATTCGTGTTTGTTTGCTTTGCTCAGCGTTGATCTGATTCCATCGAAAAACCTCTCTCTCCTTGTTTTCAGCACAAATGTTCTTTCAGCCATCGCTGAGTTTCAAAGCTGACCAAGCATGCAGTGTTTCCATAGCAAAAATGCAACATCAAACTAACAACCTCCAAAATTATACACCCATATTTCTTCGATGAGTTTATGTAAACACGCTGGGCTCTAGTGTGGGGAGCGACTCTTGGCAGGCTAGATTTTGGTGCCACTGAATGGCTGATGGAAAACAAAGCCATTTCAGAGTGTGCCTTGGAAAAGAGACGGCAGTGTTCGTGGACAGAGCTGGATCCATCTGACAGGCAGAGAGCTGTGATTTGAGCTTAGCTATTGGCTGCACTAGAAAGACATTGAGAATATGTGTTGTTGGCAAAGCAGAGGCCAAACAACCTCAGACATTGCAGATGGAGAGAGAAATATGCATTTCCACAGTGTTTCAGATTATGGGCTGTCGGCGCTCCATCATGCACTTATGTTTTCTAAAGAGCCATGCCGGACTGTCCAGTGCAATATACTTCCTGAACACACATGCTCATCTTATGTGTGCATTTACTTTCCCTAATCATCGCTGACTCGGGTCCAAACAATAATTGCTCCTGCAGTTTAAGATGTCTCCTCTCCCTTTGCCTAAAGCTATTTTAGCTCAGCACAAACCGCAGAAACAGTTACTGCCTAGTGGATGGAATTAAGGACAATCAGGAACCTGTTTCCAACAATTGAGAAAGAGTCATTTAGTGAAGAGGAAGCAAATGACATTTTATTCGCTGTGAGCAGAAAGAAAAATCAACCGAAACAAAAATCAACAGAGTTGTTTTTGCTTGGAGTTAGCTCCGCGGTCTCTCGTGGTCCGTTTGTTGAGAGCAGATCTGAGATATCAGTTAACAAATGTGACTTGTGCACAAGCTCCCACAGACACACTTAACCAGGCCGAGGCAGAGTAATAGAAGGAGAAAGAGCTGTTAGAGCAGAGGGGAGCGAGGAGAGGGGCCCTCGACCGCCCGATAACATATTCTAATAAGATAAGCAGGAAGCAGCACGGGGAGGATGAGTGTCTGCATTTTGAGATGCACAGAGCAGACTAATTGAGATGAATACATGAATATATCAGCTTCATCTGCAGCAGCCGTATCCCATAGTAACCATTCAGTCACACAGCCACGTGAGCAGGCTCCTGTTAAAAAAAAAAAAGCTCCCTTCTCCCGCCCCGCCTCCGCTCTAAACAAACTCCTGTGTAATAAACGCCAGGCAATAAGCAGCCACAATAACGGGCCCCTCCCGGAGAAGAACCCAGGGCCCGGTAGATCTGCACAGCCAGCAAGAAGCCATATATTACTCTGGCATGCTAATAAACCGTGGGCTTCCTCACTCACTGGAGGTTAAATCTGCTTATCCCGGGCCGCGCTGCCTCACCGGAGCGTCTCCGACCTGTTAGCCGTGTCTCTTTTGAAAATGAAATCCGTTAAGGCTTACTCATTAGCCGCTTAAAACGCTAAGACGCAGCATCGATGACAGTTACGGGGAGACAATTGACGTGTGATGTGATTGTCTCAAAGGATCCGCCGCCGAATGACAGTATACGGCCGTGTCCAAGCTACAACAGACAGACTAATAGGCATTTATAAGTTTTGGATTGACTAAGTACCCATTTCTATCCCATTACTTTGACTTTGATGACAGCTACAAAGAAACATATTGAAAACCTACAACTAGAAAGCGATTATCATAACCTGCTTTGAAGACAGATGTTGGCAAACGTCTATATTTCTTTCACATGCCATTTTGTTTCTTTTTGACAAGGACTTGGCAAAAAAATCGTGCGCGGACATATTTTTGTAGCAGTGAAAATGTTCGAATTGCGATAAAACTCAACACAATACGCTACGTGCCTCTGCTCTGAAGGAAGTACACTCCCATTACAGTGGGCGGCTACCAGACGCTAACCGCTCACTTAGTTCAAGTATTAAAACAACGGAGCAATCAGCTTTTGTGCTTCGTGCAAATTCAAAACAATAATTATTCAGTTTTGATGATTTTTTTTTTCCCCAATGCTAATTCCATGACTAAGAAATGACATTTAACACTTCGTTTTGCAGCGCGATGGGCGTCGGTTCGTGCTGCATCGCAATTTGTCTCCCTGATCTGAGCTTTATTAGCCCGTGTCTTGTCTTCATTATGCGGCGGCGTGCACCTGCGTGGGAGCATATGCCGCGGTGTTTATGTCCTCTAAATGTAGGCCAAGTCAGGATATGCCCGCGCAACCTGCTCCAACCGGGCTAGGGATTTTCAACCTTGACCTTCAAAGTCTCCCAAGGGCGAGCGCGTCAGAGTCTCGTGGAGGGAAAGCGAGAAGAACGGATCGCTATGCAGAACAGAAGACAGGATTCCTTGGAGGGTTTTTGGTGCAAGGGGTGCGATGTGTGTAGGCTGTCGAGTGAAAAAAAATAAAGTGCACACACAAAAACGCACAGCGGTATAGCGAAAGGTGCCCACGCGTTCTCTTTCTGAATGTGATATATATATATATATGCAACGAGGAGCCTAACCTTAATCCTCTCTCAGGTGTGAGTGCGGCGCTGCGTCGCTCCCCGCGGAGGCAAATTCACTCTGTCGGGTTTTGTTTCTCAAAATGTGGGGGTCACGAGTGCGCAATGTTTGAAGAAAGATAAAAGGAGACGTTTACGAGGTGCCGTGATTTGATTTGCTTCACCTTCAAAGTAATAAAAGTAGAATTCCAAGAGGTTAAAAGTGTGTTAGCTCCAAGCCTGGGTAAATACAAGGACTGAGCCGGGGCAAAGGCAATACTGCTGGTAATGGGTATGTCTTAAAGCAGGGATCCCCAACCACCGGGCCGCGGGCCATCTGCTACCGGTCCCCAGAGGCAAATGGAACACATGTTTTACTATGTATTATTATTTTTCTTTAAGTGTCTGTTGCTATGTCCCTATATTCTATGTGTGTTTTACCATGAAATAGAGCCAATTATTCCAACAAACAGGAAACATGAGTAATAAGCTATTTTAAATTCAAACTTATAGAAGGGTTTGTACACATTTTATGCTGTTGTAACTGGCTCTGACCCTTTCAACCGGTCCCTGAAGAAATAAAAAAGTGATTGCGCTGGTTCTTGCAAGAAAAAGGTTGGGGATCGCTGTCTTAAAGGACACAGTCTGCATTATTTGTATCATCATCAGCCTTTAAACGTGTTCTGAATATAACTAAGACCGTAAAATTATCTATCTACTAAAAGCATGCACTACTTTATCTCATCATTACTGGACATTTGTAATGAGCATGATTTGGAGCAGGAATGTTCATAAAGTGTCAAGTGGCAATATTTATGGAGGTAAAAAAGAGCACATTTCCACTGGTGACATCACACAACTGTAACATTTGAAACCAAGTGTTATTGTGAAGACCAGAACCAAAAGAAACAAACATGAATGAAGCTTACTACAGCTCCAGGTATGTTTTTTATGAGGGAACAATGTTATAAAATGGTTAAAAGTGCATAATGTTTGCCCTTTAATGTTGCTATTATATTATAACATTATTTTGAGTATTTAATGGTATGTAACTTTTATGGTGTAGGGTCTGCCAATATAAACTTAACCAACACAATTAATAAATGCTATTAGGTATGTTTATACTGTGGAACATCCAGGCTAAGCAATAACCTCTCCATGGAAAGTTATATAATGCAGAAAATGTAAACAATAATAATAATGTGTCCTATACTATTTCACAGTTGTAGTTTTAGTTTTCTTTAACTGAATTGGAAAATAAATACACTTTTCTCCCACTTCTCAAGTCATTGGAGTTGAAAAACATCGAGTCGACACTGTGTCAAGATCACTTTCTCGAAAACGGGTGTCGCCGGTGCGCAATCATCTGGCCTTTCCCCCCCTTTTTATTTTCCATTTATATGTGCAGCCACTTGCCTACATCTTAAAACTCCACCTCACCTGCAAAAGTAAAAAAAAACACAACAACAACAACAACAGGGCGACAAGAAGTAGAAACAACTTGGCGGCTTGCTGGGAGCTGCCAGTACGCATTACTCTGAGGCAATCTGGTGGAGGTGAGATGGAGTGAGGCGGTAAGCAGAGAGAAAAGAAGAAGAGAAGAAAAAGAAAAGTATAAAAAGTGTCGGGGAAGTCTCAAGGCCCGCGTCGGTAAAGGCAGATGTGGAGCGACAGCTGTCAAGACGGATCAGGGACACGGCACTCAAAGACTAGAGAGGAGTGGGAAAGGACACGATGCCAATGTTTACCACCGATAAGCTTATGCCTCATATAGATACAGTATTTGCACGCCAAGAGAGAGTATAGGCCGACTGAGGCTTGGCTAGTCACAGAGAACACATCATCCAACAAGTCGTGCAACATTATTTTAAGAGACAATGAACAGGAAAGGGGATTTTATATCTTTTTTTTTTTGCGCGCTTTGGTCTAGTGGGAATGTATAAAGAGTCTCTACAAGCCAGGCTGTGAAAATGTCGCATGCAGGTTTAAGCGAGTCGAGGTGTAGCAGCGCAAAAACAACACGTCTAAAGGATAAAGTACACTTGAAGAGCTCGAGATGATGAGAAACTAATGCGCAAAAAGACACGGCGACTTATGCGGCGAGGTAAAAAACAACAACAATAACGCCTATAGTGTCTCGCGGTAGCAAATCCTCAAACAAATTTCATTAAACAAAGTAATTTAGTCCATATTTCAGAACTGCGGAAGCTTCTCTTGACATTTTTATAACAGAATGAGACATAAAAAAATGTTAAAGCACTCTAGTTAACAGCGTACACCTCGGCACAGTATTGCGCGCGTGTTTGATGCGTAAATACTTGTGTTTGTCTCTTCCCTGTCTGTTTTGTTGCTCTTTTTTTATTATTTTTTTTACAATTATTTTTTTCGCTTAAAAGCCTCTGGAGTCTAACCCCTAAAATGCAACACGGCCATTTTCCCTCCCAAACAGCTCATTTCAAACCCGGTGTTTGGACAGCGTTATGAAATACAGGCATTTCGTGCTTAATACATTAGAGATGGGGCAGAGGAGGAGAGAGCCGGCGCGCTTCAGCCTAAGTACGGCCCATTTGTTTTTAGTAGTTCAAAGCTAAATGCATTTGCCTGAAATACGGTGTAGAATGACATATTTACACTTTAATTGTGGTGATGGAAATCTAAATGAACTGATCACAGAGCCAGTGAAGCCTTTGTGCCGTTCTAAGCCTGTATAACATGGAGAGTATTGCACAGCGGCTCAAAGTCTGTGCAATACTCTACAGGTAAAAGTACAAAAAAACTTAGTAGTTGAGAACCACCACAATAACGCCATTGCTGTATTTTTTGGATTATAAGTCGCACCTTTTTTCATAGTTTTGGCAGGGTTGAGACTTATACTTATATTTATACTTATATATTCTGGAGCGACTTATATGTGATATTATTTGTTATTTTCACACTTGCAACCGCATTTCATACTCCAGTGCGACTTATATATGTTTTTTTCTTCTCTATTATGCATTTTTTGGCTAGTGCGACTTATAGTCCGGAAAATACGGTAATAAATAAAGTTAAAGGAAGCATATTAAGCAAAATGAAATTAATTCAAAGAGGACGCATTGAGTAAAATTAGCGTTTTATCGCTGAATAATGATCTACACACGTTATTTAGTTACTTTAATATTAATTACTGTTCAAAAAGCATAATAGTCTCGTCTTAAAAGTAAATACTGTGTGAATTGCTTAAGACGACCCTTTTTAATCTATCATTACAAAACTGTTTGGCTTTTTATACTGTTGCAAGCGCTAGAAAATGAATAAGTAGAGTAAAAAAATAAATAAGCTAAATCTCCACGCGACTTCATTCCCACAGGTCAGTCCGTACGTCTCCATGGCGCTGAGGAGGGAGGTGCTGACGGACGCGACAGGCGGAGAGGTGCCGACCTGGAGTTTAGATCAGTTCAGGGTTATCATGACCGGGCCCCTGCTGTGTTTCCGCGACCTCCCGCCCGCGAGCTTTGACCCCTCACCCCGAGGCGACTCCTGTCAGAGCCGTTTGGGAGACGGACGGGAGCGAGTGGTCACCCTGCCACCCCCCCTGCTGGGACGGGTGCGGCGCATGCAAACAAATGAGACAAGACACTGATGCGCGCACACACACACACACACACACACACACACATACACACACACACACACACACACACCATTTGCTGCTTACCCTTTAACAACACACACACACACAAAGACCTTATGAGCCGACATGTGGTGTGTCGGGGGAAGAGCATGCAATGACCTAATGTCCCTGTCGCATGAATGTTATATCATCTGTGTGTGTGTCTTAAGAGTAAATAAGATGATTGATTTACTCTTTATTCAACAAACAAATAGCTACAACTCTTGTTTGATTGATTCTTTACGTTCAGAAAAGAAGCTTTGTTACATCTTGGGAGATTTCAAGCGTCAATAACATAGTTTTGAAAGGTTAAACCTACTGATCAATGTGTAAATACTGTATACTCATGGTACTTTTCCCCCCCAAACCAACAAGAATGAGGTAATTAATTACATTCAAATGAGGATTAACAACAAATAAGCCAAAAATAATGGTTTTATTTATTGTATTTAGTGGTAAATGTATACTTGATTGATTTAATCGTTACTTTATTCCCTAAAGTATTGAGCGTGACTGACTGAACAAAGACAAATTACATACAATTGCAAAATGGGACTTAATCATACTTTCTACCCTAACTTTGGGCAGAATGTTGTCTAAAATTTGAAGCAAAACTAAAACTTTGAAGTAGAAAAGTGTTAAAAAGTGTTTAAATAGTAAATCCAAGCAGTTTTATAGCAAAGGCCTCTTGATTTGACCATCAACAGCGCCGTAATGAGGTCGTAAAAACTGACGGGTTCATTGTCCCACCAGAAAGACGTTCCTGAACTCTCAGCAGACACACGGGGAAAACAGCTTGAGCCCGAGCGTGATATACGAGGCAGGACAAACACACAGGAGGGATTCAAAGCCCAGAAGATCACTGGGTGGACAGGAAGAGCTTTGGAGAAGAATGTCCCACTCCCACATTTTGTCTCTTCTTCATCTCAAAGTGCGCCGGTCATGTTTGACTGTTAATCAGCCCAGATAAGCCTGGTCTTTACGGGCCAGAGCAGATTTACGCCCCTCTGCTGACCGGCTGGCTGGACCGCATTCCCGAGCAAAGATGGCGGGGATAAGCTGTCCTAGAACGGCCCTGTGCGCAAACCGGGGGAGCGGCGAGCGAATAACGGGGGAGAATCGCAGCCCGTCGCAGGTGCTCGCCGTCCCCCGCAGGTCCCAGGCCCGAATACAACGGGAACACGCTGGCTATTACGGGGTATGATGAACGAAGCGTGTCACGGTGTGTGCACGAGCCGCGCCAGGATAAATAAAGCGAGATCCTCTCCGTCGCAAAGGACAACAACATTAGCATAATACCGAGACAAATTCTACATGCGATTACTGCTGACGCCAATATGTTACGTTATAAGAGGCTAATAATGAGCCAACACAGAGCCCGCTCCCCCCGCTGACGGATTTACAGCTAGTCAGAAGTTTGGGAGCATTGATGTTGCGGAGGTAATGTGAAAGAGGTCGTGTTGGAATGGTTTGAGGAGAACGTAATGAATTTATGGATGGAAGAGGAATGTTGACCTGCGGCTAACATTTTCAGATAATTGAGGTTGAAATGTGAGTTATTGTTAAGGACTGTATGTGGCCAATGGGATATAAGGTGGTCAAAAGTATCAAAAATCAGATACAGGAGTTAGATAATCATTTGGAGAAGTGGCGATACAAAAATAAAATCACAAAAAGGACAAAATGGACCTTTCCTGAACAGTTTTGGAAGGATCTTGAGATGTATCAGTAGCCACATTGTATAAACATGAATGTAATATTATGTTGTGTTGAAAATCGCAGTTTGAATAGAGCATTTTTGAGTTATCCAAGCCAGTATCAAACCTATTCCCAACTTTGACATTTTGGGAGCTTAAGAAGTTGGTTTTGTTGGGTTTTTTTCTGTTTTCGGTCAGTTTTTCCATTGTTTTTCCTGTCAAAGTTCTTCACAATTGAAGCTAGACCTGGTCCTAACTTAATGAATGCATTAGACTTGGTTTAGTCCATTTTAATATGAGATAATTCAGTTTTTTTTTTTAGTCGGGCAAAACCTTCAAAATCTCCACACAGACAAGCAGATGGCGAACTCTGCACAAGAAGAGTTGCTAGTGTACTTTTAATTTCAACTTGTATTTGCTTGTTTTTTTTAGGGTTCAGACCGGGTTATGTCTTAATTAAAAACAGGGTTAGATGTGGATAACTCACTGTACCAAACCCTGAAAGCAAACAGCAATGAGGCAAAAGTCTACAGACGGCAACATTATGTCGCTGGTGCTAAGTATTCATCGCGCCAGTACAAAGTGTTAACAGTGCAGAAGCATAAAGAGAAGCAGAAGTTTGTTGTGCCTTTTTTTTCTCCCCCGCTTTGATCACGGGGCGCAGTCGAAAAGGACGGCCTACGCACATGTCACTAATAGAGCCGTTCAAATATTTATGATGCAATCAGGAGACACGCACGACAAAAGAATTACCAAAAACTTTGCGCAGATGCTTCAAAAACTAGAAAAAAAAGAAATGCCCAAGGTGTTTTCTCAAGACATGTGGGTGTAATAAAGCTCAAAGATTTATTATTTTAAAGCGTCCCCATCACGTTCCCGGTACGCAGAAGCAGAAATGAAAATACGTCGGTTGATAACATCTCTTCTGTGTCTGGATATATATCGATTCCTCCAGCGTGCATCAAAGAACATCATCGGGAGATATAGAAGATTTGATTAAGCGTGCTACGGAGCGAGCTGATGGAATAAATTAACATCGGCTTGCTTTAGTTTTTTCGTCCGCGGAAGATAAATAGTCGCCCGTAGCCTATTCGCGTTCAAATATGCATATGAAAGAGGTTGAAACTGCGAGGATGTATCATGAACTTTAAGTCGGGCGACGTGCGTTGCGCTTTCTCTCCTCGATTTACTCGGAGGAAAATGGAAGACGGATCGCTTTCCTCATTCAAAGCAAAGGCGCGATCGACTCCCCGCCGCGCAGCCCCTTTTCGGACACGGCGCTAGCTTGTCGCGCGTTAGCCGGGGACGTCGCCTCCCGTGATCTGTCCTTAATCATTCCATCGATCGGGGAAAAAATCAATTGAAGATGCAAAAGGGGAGGCGGCGGAGCACTGACGTGTAAGAGGCCGGACTTTTGCGCGACGTCCTTTGAGCGAGACTTGCTAGCCGTGTGATCCCCGAGCAACCGCGGCTTTGCGCCTGACGACTTGTCCGTTCCCCCGACGACGCAGAGAAAAAGTCTATTTGTTGTCCAATATGGCCGCCTTAACGGGGCACAAACTCATCAATGTAATTTCCCTCAAATAGATGCAAAGATATGGATTTTGGCAATAACAAAGAGTTGACTTTTGGGAACAATTTATCTTCATCTTAAGGTCGTCTATTTAAATATATACATGACAGGAACTAATTATTAAAATAGATTGCCAGAGAGTAAACAAAAACACATGCTATATCTGTGCCAAGCTGCAGGTATTTTGTAGCCCGGGACAAGACTTCGATGAGGCGGATTTGACTGTGCGCAAAAGCAGACTTTAGAGTTAAACTGACCAGAAAGTGCATTTAATTAAGTGCAGATAAGCATGAGGAAACTCTGTCTGCCATGTATTAAGTGCCTGCTTTCTATCAAATTACCGAGCTATTTTGCACAATATGTTTCGCGATAATGCACTTATGAGGTGAAGTGGTGCTTTACGTATGAAGCGTTTTATGTGTGAATTGAAAAAAAAAAGAGGAAAGAAACAAAAGGATGAGGCTACAATGAATAGCTTGCAGTTAAGATCAAGGCATCAAGGCCGCGTCTAGCTTTATAGAGGCTTAGATTTGCCCAAAAAATGAGGTTTCGGTATGTAATTCTGTATTTCCCAACTGCTTGGAATGATTTCAGATTGTAAAAAGTGGTGAAATTGTACGGTATTTGAATTAGAAGTGGGCGATAGTGAAAAATAATGATATCTCTCGTTTTTGACAAAGCAATAGTCAAGACAATATTACACCAATCCGAAAGAAATGCGTTCAAGTTGTGGTTTAATTGTCTGACAAATGTGAAATGTCAAAAAAATGTATCACAAATGAGCAGAAATGTTGACTTATGACCTTATTTGAAAATTTCCAACATAACTGTTCCTCATTTTTAGTTTTAATCAGCTTTTTGTCGCATTTTTTACAATAAATGACACACTCAATATTCACAGTTTGCAAAACAGCATTCACAATATTGTATAATTATTTTTATTGTGAATTTTAATATATTGCCCACCACTAATTTGACTTAAAAAAATCTTCTATGTAGTAAATTTAAAACCTTAAGAATATTTTTGTAGCCAGATCATTAAAACAAGAATATACAATGGAAGGAATTGACATAAACCAGTTTAAAATCACAGTTTAGTCAGTACTCGAGACATAAAAGGTTGACAATTCACCCAAATAAAAGTCATTATCCTCCTAATAGTCTGTGGAATACGTTATTATACTTCAACTAGTGCAAAGTAACTGACACTGGGGGCGCTATAGTGACCGTTAGCGCCCTCAGCATCCGCGCAGCCAGTTTAAAGCACACCACTGGTTTTAAAGCCGACAATGTGCCGTTAAAAGCATGTTTTGGGTGGTTGGGAGTGAGACGGACGGAGCCCACGGTTACACGGGGAGGACACGCACTACATCATTTACACTTTATTATATTTTACCTTAATGTTATTGGGCCGTAAAGCACTGGTGAACTTCACAAGCTCAAACTAGGAGACGTTTCTGAGGTCCGGGGACGCTGCTGACGATCCCAAAAGACTCGTAGCTCACAGATATGAAAGTAACCATATATAATCCAATGAATCGTATCAGTGGAAAGATAAGAAAACAAGATTTATGGCTGTTTAAATAGGGACGCAGTATTGAGATGATTTGTGAATAATGACTCTTCTGTGTAGCATTCCACCGCAATTTCTCATGGACTATTAAATTATCTTAAAGCTCTCATACTTGTAGACTTTGTGATTCATCGTCTTTCAAATGAGAGGAGATAGTTTGAAGTAGGGAAATATACTGCTTCAGGTGTGACTATAAATACTGGCTGAACTGTTTTGCAGATGTGTGTGTTATGTCTGTTTTTTAAGCCACCAAATGAACTTGTGTAATGATAGAAGTGCATGCGGAGCAAACGTATGGAACAGTTTAACAGAGGAATCAAAAGAATATAAGGTAATTCAAAAATAATTACCGTCATGAGTGATGTAAACGTTAAATGACACAAGAGGTGTAATAATATTGTACTAATAATGTATTAAACTGACAGTGGGAGTTTCCATGTGGGAGGGAAAATGATGGAAAATATATATTTTGGATCAAATGATAAGAAAACATAATGTATTATAAAAGAGTTATCGAACAATGGGGAAAAGGGGTAGGACTAAAAAAAAAAATAATAATAATAAATAAACTTTCTCCACCTTTTTTGAGTATATTTATATTAATTTGCAAGCAATAAGTGTTGAAATAATAATGTTACTGTTATTTTCCAGGTTCCAAATGTCTGCAGAAAAGACCAGCTGCATCAGAATGCTTTGTTTTTGACTCGATACATAAGTTTATGCACATTAAACTGAAAAAAGTGCCATCTTTTGACGGTCTTCAGATGATACCGTTCAAACTGAGAGATATTACTCGACTGCGTAAAGAAACCGCAGTGACTTTTGATATTCACAATTTGCATAAAATAGTACTGCATTATACATTTACTTTTTCTCATGAAATGCCAAAAACTTTTATGCATGAATTGGTTTCCCCCAACAACTGGCTTGTATTCAAATAGTCTTCTCAGTGAGGCTCGCGTGTATAAGCATGAATATAAAGTCTATTCAAACCTTTTTCATATAAAACAAGGCAGCTGTGCTAGTCCTCCTTTTAAAACCTGAATAACAATAATAATAGTAATAAAGCCACGTCCACACTATGAACGGACACTTACAGGTGATGTAATAGTTGACGTTCCTCTTGAACTCCAGGCCCATGTAGTTGGGGCTGAACTCTTGGAACTTGATGGTGAACTTGATGTCCTTCTCCGGCTTGTTACACGTGACCAGGACGTTGGGGTCCAGCACGGTGCTGCAGCTCTCCGCCTGCACCTGCTTGACCAAGTACAGCTTGTAGAATTCATAGTCCCGGCCCGCGTCCGCCTTGGGGCAGATGATGTCCAATTTATCCCCGATGTCCGGGTAGATCACCAAGCCCTTTCCGGCGAGAAATCTGCAGAAAACACAAAACAAGAGGAGGACATATTAAAGGGAGGCTGAAAATGCAGGGTGTAATTGCACATAGTTTATGAGGGCTTAATACTTTGAGCTGCAGGAGTTATGGGTTTAGATTTGTCTGGGGAAGGCTTTTAGGCAGTGTGTGTGCAGTTAATTTGCCACCAAAGGGGGGGAAAAACATTAGTACGTGTAGCGGCATGACATTTTTCAGAGCTGGTCGACAGTGCACTTCACACAAATCCTCTGAAGTTATTTCCCATACTCTGGATCTGAATCAAAGCATACCAAAAGTTTTCAGGGAGCGAAACAAGATGGTCGGACATAAAATGGCTGCTGCAGAAATGGCTGCAGATGGGATTAAGTCCAAAATACCAGAGACTTTTCTCAATTCTTTCAGCTCTCAACATGAGACCTGTGTTTAAAGCCAATATTTATGTACTTGTACTTCACAAGTCCAGAGTTTAGGAGGAAAACAGTGGCCAAGGGTCAGGGCGCGAGTTAAGACTCCTCGGTTCATCTTCCCTTGCCATGATCATGGAGTGGGGATTAAGATAATCCATGTGGCCTTACTGTACCTCGGCACCTCGCTCTCTGCTGCCAACTCAATCAGATCATCTCTTGTTCTCTTTTATTCACTAAAGGTGGGGAACAGGAGGAAGCTCAGTGTGAGCCATGGGGGCAGGGGATTGTTATGCGATTGGGCAGTGTGTGTGTACTGTGCTGTGTGTGCTTGTATGTGTGTGTGTACTGTGCTGTGTGTGCTTGTATGTGTGTGTGTACTGTGCTGTGTGTGCTTGTATGTGTGTGTGTACTGTGCTGTGTGTGCTTGTATGTGTGTGTACTGTGCTGTGTGTGCTTGTATGTGTGTGTGTACTGTGCTGTGTGTGCTTGTATGTGTGTGTGTACTGTGCTGTGTGTGCTTGTATGTGTGTGTGTACTGTGCTGTGTGTGCTTGTATGTGTGTGTGTACTGTGCTGTGTGTGCTTGTATGTGTGTGTGTACTGTGCTGTGTGTGCTTGTATGTGTGTGTGTACTGTGCTGTGTGTGCTTGTATGTGTGTGTACTGTGCTGTGTGTGCTTGTATGTGTGTGTGTACTGTGCTGTGTGTGCTTGTATGTGTGTGTGTACTGTGCTGTGTGTGCTTGTATGTGTGTGTGTACTGTGCTGTGTGTGCTTGTATGTGTGTGTGTACTGTGCTGTGTGTGCTTGTATGTGTGTGTGTACTGTGCTGTGTGTGCTTGTATGTGTGTGTACTGTGCTGTGTGTGCTTGTATGTGTGTGTGTACTGTGCTGTGTGTGCTTGTATGTGTGTGTGTACTGTGCTGTGTGTGCTTGTATGTGTGTGTGTACTGTGCTGTGTGTGCTTGTATGTGTGTGTGTACTGTGCTGTGTGTGCTTGTATGTGTGTGTGTACTGTGCTGTGTGTGCTTGTATGTGTGTGTACTGTGCTGTGTGTGCTTGTATGTGTGTGTGTACTGTGCTGTGTGTGCTTGTATGTGTGTGTGTACTGTGCTGTGTGTGCTTGTATGTGTGTGTGTACTGTGCTGTGTGTGCTTGTATGTGTGTGTGTACTGTGCTGTGTGTGCTTGTATGTGTGTGTGTGTACTGTGGGTCAGCAGAATGGGCTGAGGTTGCGGTGTGATGGGGGGGTAGATGGGCTGAATCATTGTTCTGGACTTGTTTGAGGCTTAAAATGTCAACATGGTTCAGCTCTGCTGTCCCAGTTAGCCAAGCATTAACCCAGACAGGCGGACTGACCAGGGCTGTTTGTGCAGTGTGTACGTGTGTGTGTCTGTTGTACTCAGCGGGCGCAGCAGCAGGGCTATCTGCTAGATCTGCCCATGCCAGCGGATTTAAGCAGGATTTAGCCGCGCGCAATGCATTTGTTGTTCTTTCTGATCCCTCACGTTTTAACAAGACATCAGGGCTGGGCCTCGCTCTGTCTCTCTGACGCTTCCTCCTTCTTGTGTGTGAGCTAATCTCACCTTATCTCCTGCCCCTCATTTCATCATCACACACATCATTTCACCGCTAAATAACTGACTCTCCAGACAGGCCGGCCCGGTAAGACAGCCTTGATGCCTCCTGAAAGAGACTGATAGAGTCTGTCTGGGCAGGGCCGGCCTGACGTTAAATGCTGGCAAACAGCCAGCCATTGTACAAAGCGATCATTTAAAAAGTCCCATTTCTGCAGAGATGCCCCCATGAAAATGAACATGATTGGATTAAAGCTTTTTCACAATGCACAGTCATTCGTCATTGACAGGGGAATTACCAATAATGATTTCATTCACAAAAGAGATAAATGCAAAATGAAATTCTCAAAAATGTGGCCCACCCCCTTCGCTCACTATAATGTCATGAAAGCCTAAGAGCAGCAGAGCTCGGCTTGGAGCGGGTGAGACGTTATTTCCAGGCTATTGTCTGCTGCTTATGGGGCCGAGGGGGGCCAGCCAGGGCTGTGGGGGGGGGGGGGGGGGCTGCACTAATTCAAGGGCTGATAAGAGCAGGACGTGGGGTGTCCTTTGTCCCGTCTCACCCGACAATTTGCTTTCTTTCAACGCCGAGCCTCATTTTGCATGATGCGCTCGTGCGTAGCCCCCCCGCACATGCGTGTGTGAGCGGCCCCCGTCACGTGCACGGCGCCATGAGGACATGGACACAATCAGCCTCTAATTGGATCTACAAGATGCATCAGCGAGGCATAAACACGTTTCCATGGCGACGTTAGGCTTCCCCGCCACCGCGCGCACACCTTCAACAGCTCCTCTCTTGCCCCCCCCTGACAATCCGGGACCCCTCTATTTCGACTGCGATCTCATTCCCTTTTCTCCGGCTTTATCCTTCGCTCTCATTCACCTCTTCAACATTTCCCTCATTCTGTTTCTCTCATCACCCCTCCGCCCCGTTTCGCTCTCCCCCCTCCGTCTCTCACTCTCTCTGTCTCTTGCCTATGTCACACAAAAACACCTACAGGAAAACGAGCGTGAAACCAGACGCGCCCGCCAACGACAATACGGTAACTGGATGCGTCCCACTCAACAAGTACAGTGCTTATTTTACGCCTCTCCGCACACAACTCTGTCTTAAGCTTCTGTTTAATACGTGTCGCAAATACAAGGAGGGCGCTTGGCTCGGATTTAAAAAACAATTGACTCTTACACTTCATTTCTCTCTTTCACATCCCATTTATTCCGCAATCAAAGCCGGCTGCAACAATTTAGATGAATAATTAAGATATCCAAAATCTTAATATCTTAATATCCCTGAAGGATTATATCACAAGCCGGCCCCTTTGTCATTGATTCAATTTTGCGAGAGGGCCGTGCTCGGAGTTGGCGGTTAGATAGCTATCCTAAGTGAATTCTGCGCTTGTGTTTCCCAGCCTTTGTTAACTGTCTGCTATAATGAGGCTCTGGCTGCTGTGGAGGTCTGGAAGCGCCTTCGCAGATGGGAAAGAAGCTACATAAAAGAAATAGGGCAGCAATTAGTGTTTAGCCCAGTTTAAAAGCCCTACACTTGGCAAGCCGCGGCGCAGCTCCAGTCCAGGATGTGAATCTAAACTGGTGGGCTGGGACTTTGTCTTTCTGCTGGCTTAATCAGCGCCACTCCGGTTCTAAACACAGCCGCGCAATGGAGAGGAGGAGACGAGTGACTGACGATTATTGTACTTTTGAGGAGGTCGAAAGGGAAACCGGGGGCTGCGGCTTGAATTGCATCTTTCATTCTTGTTGTCCAGAGACTTTATAAAACCTGTTGATGAAAGCCGCGGCGCGCAGAGGAAGATACAAGCGATGTTTCTGGGAACTGACCCCGGCTGTAAGGGACGCTTTATCCCCCCCCCCCCCCGATGTCAAACGAGGTGGATGATTTGCCTGGACCAAAGCAAATAAAGGCAATCATTTTCCAAACAGCCAAATGAGGTTGGTTTTGTTTCATCTGGATGGCTCCATGGCGTGCTCAATCCTGTAAAGAGCTTATACAAACAGAGCGGCGGCGGTGGGAGAACAGAAAACAACGGCGGCCCCCCCTCCCTCTCCTGTTACATTCCACTGGTGAATATGAGCACATGATCTCACGTATGCTGCCCCACACACATGCACGGATGTCGAACACACAAAAGCACTGTGGGGTGCATCCTGGACCTTCCCAGCCGCCCCTATTCAGCCTCCTGCCCTCGCGACTACATTCATAACAGCGCCGCCTACACTAGCCCACTCAAAGCCCCTCGAGAGAGCCTCCGAGGGCCCTTCCCCCTGGCTCTACACCCCCGTCACCGGCAGCTCAGAGCGGGCCGGGGCACTGGCAGCCAGCCTGGGCCGATCTGTGAATGGGCCCGACAAAACGGGGACCGGGGAGGAAAGAGGCTCGGCCCGCTCGCGGAAAGTGTCCGATCGATATTTTTCTTTTCCACCGCGAACATTCCGCACGTATCAATTCGAGCGGGTGACGTGCATCGCGGTGGCAAAGCCGTAAAGTTGATGCCAGTGTGAGCAGCAGGGCAGCCCGATCCCCTGTCCCTGCTGCACACGAGCTCTCTCGGTCCCGCTCTTCATGCCCTCTAACCCGCCATTGTCCGTGACGCCAGAGACACTTACGGTCTTCATCCTGTTCGAGGCTGTTTGATGACTTAAACATGCTTATGCCCGGCACAAGTGCGGCTCTTAGCTTTCCTCCCATTGTTTGGAGGAGTCTGTCAATCAAGCAGAATGTGTCTGGCTGTTAAACCAGACTCACATAAAACTGAGCCAAATAAGAGCCAAAAGTCATAAATAACTCGAGCGTTGCCCCGAGAACAGGCCCTTGTCTGTTCATTTATAAATCACAAACATGGACGTTGTTTTTGAACACCGCCCCCGCCAATTCACAACTTTTAATGATGAGCAAATGTTTTCACACGTGTATCTAAAATCAAATCTGCAATACTTCGTAGTCCGCGCCCCGTCCTTTTCGCCCTGTCGACTGTAATTGGTCAGATGTTTGCCTGCGTGCGTAAATTACGACCGGCTTTACATCTTTACCTCCCCGGATAAGTGTGTTTGCCTATACTAAAACAATACAGCAACCCGCACTAAATCTTTGAAACGTAATTCCTGGGAGAAGGTTTCCAGCTCCACAAATTTACCACCGACGACGACGACGACGCGAAGAAGACAGAGTGCAAAAGAACAGCAATACACTTTTTTTTAACAGCCATTAAAAAAGGGTGTAAACAACTTGCTAAGTGCCTCAATGAGACCAAAATGCCTCTTTTTATTAACCATTAAAATTAGAGGGACAAGGACTCTGTTGTAAAAAACATTAAATTTGATGCCGTCTGTATAATTTCACTGCGATTTGTAAATAAACAAGAAAAACCATGATAAAACGCACGAGCGAATCACGAGAGCCCGTTTTGGTGGTTTAACAAAGCGGCGTTATCGGCATGATTACATCGAGGAGGAATCTGAACACGGGAAATTGGCTCGGAACTTGCGAGGGGTTAAAAATGCAAAAGAAAGAAATAAAAAGCGACTTTGTTTTCCACGCGCAACAAACAGAACAAACACAAAGACTGTACCGTATTCCCTTTGCTCTGCCTGCGATAATTATCACGCCGGCCAAAGTGTTCCCTCACCAATTATCGTTTCTCTCTCTCTCTAACATTATCCACAAAAATCTGAGCCGCGCCGCTTCCTCCTCTATTATTAAAGATGACACTTTCCATATGGCGGACGTATTTACGGCCATTACCATCAAGTATCTCGGAGGCTTACAGTTAAGAAATATCACAAGGCAGGGACATTAGTTTAAGTCGTTCCAGTTGCGGCTAAGTCCTTAAAGACTGCGCAGCTGTCGAATGGGTGAGTCTGTTACGCTTGGGCTTCTACATGTTGTGTGACGCGCTCGTGTGCTGCGCGAGGGAGGCTGCGAACAAAGAATTATACGTGTAAAACGCAGAGCAAAAATGTAAATATGTGCGGGAACAGGCATTTTCGCTGTCTCGCGGCGATAACGTGGAGTTTGTGGAGTTTGGTTTCAACTTTGAGCTTTGAAACAGTGAAAGTCTGCTCAAAATGTGGAAAAATATTTTTTTTTTTTGGATGTATTTAATGATTATTTTTCACATGCCCCAGCTCGCTCGCACATTTGCAAAAAATTAAGAAGGTGAACACACGTGGCTGCGAAAGATGTCGGAATCGAATTAAAATGTCAATTTGAGTTGGCGCAATTGTATCAAATTGCAAAGGTGGCAATTACGTAGATAATAGATGATGATGTCCTTTGCAAAGAACAAAATATCCTGTCATTTTTACAGAAATATTTGTTTTTTGCCTGCAGTCAAAACCTCTACAAACACGCTCTGAAAAGCACGGAATTCTTGTCAGATTTGTTTATCGGTTCAGATTTCAGTTTTCTCTGAAATGTTAGAATTGCTGCTGGATTTGTTTACAATGTTAACTTAAGAATTAGAACACATTTTATAACAAAGACTGTGAAATTATCCAACCAAAAATGTAAAAAAAGAAAAAAACAATTTAGCATTTTTATCAAAAATACACTTTATTCATACATATTCTCTATCTGGAAGACTTCAGTTGCCACATTTCAAACTTTATTTGGTTGCTAATGTATTCAAAATGTAATTATATAAATGTAATCTTTTGACTACTTGACTCGACTTGACTCTTGACTAGCAATAATATGTTCAATACTGATTTAACCATGTGCAATACTGAATTAACCATGTGCAATACCGTCATATTCATGTGCAATACTGATTTAACCATGTGCAATACTGAATTAACCATGTGCAATACCGTCATATTCATGTGCAATACTGACTTAACCATGTGCAATACTGTCATATTCATGTGCAATACTGACTTAACCATGTGCAATACTGTCATATTCATGTGCAATACTGAATTAACCATGTGCAATACTGAATTAACCATGTTGAATACTGTCATATTCATGTGCAATACTGACTTAACCATGTGCAATACTGTCATATTCATGTGCAATACTGAATTAACCATGTGCAATACTGAATTAACCATGTTGAATACTGTCATATTCATGTGCAATACTGACTTAACCATGTGCAATTACTGTCATACTCACAAGCAATTAAGGCCATATTCATGTGCATATAACTGATGTAAATAAGAGTGTTTTATTTTGTTTACTTACTTACCATTAGTATTAGTATTACTTAGTCTTATGCAAGCTATTGTTTTTTTTTATTTTATTTTTATTTTATTATTTTATTATTATTTCATTTGTATCTTTATCTTTTATTGTATTCATCTATTTTTGTTTTCCCCCTCTCCATTCCCTATTAAGATATGAGAGGAGTTTTGTTCATAAGAGTTTGTTGTTTTGTTCATAAGAGTTCTTCTATTAAGAGTGTTTTTCAAAACTTCCTATAACTTATCTGTGCGTTGTAACAAACGAAATGTCCCCATGTGTGCACATTAAAGGATTATCTTATAATAAAAAAATACATTAAAAAACGTTTGGAGCATACTATCTAATCCAATTGCAGTTATTTTCCCCCAAACCGCGTCCCTGTTGAACATGATGCTCGACTTGAGGTATGTTTTGTGCCGTCCATATACATTATAAAACTGTTGGCCGGTTTATCTTTCAGGCGCGCTCAGATCGCTCTCCACGGCGGCCTGCTCAGCTCGCTCTCCACGGCGGCCTGCTCAGCTCGCTCTCCACGGCGGCCTGCTCAGCTCGCTCTCCACGGCGGCCTGCTCAGCTCGCTCTCCACGGCGGCCTGCTCAGCTCGCTCTCCACGGCGGCCTGCTCAGATCGCTCTCCACAGCGGCCTGCTCAGATCGCTCTCCACGGCGGCCTGTTCCTCGCTACAGAAACATTCACGTGTGCGCTCGGAGCCTCCAGTTCAGACGTGCACGGTCCGGGACACAAGGCCACGCACACAGTACATATCTGATATCAAAGGGGAAAGCACGCCTCATCCCACTGTCGGCGCGTCTGAGAGGAAACGCACATATTTGCAACGTTTATTCCAACAAAAAACGACAACAAAAAGACGCTGCTGCTGCCGCCGCTCGGATCGTGCGAGCTGTCATGACTAACAGATCTTCAAAAACCAGAACAACTCGTCTCTTCAGCGCCGTGCGAAGCCAGAGCGAGCGTCCTGTGAAATACCTGTGAACTCAGACTTCACACACAGATGTAAACGCAAACTGAAACACACATCGATCCTTTGTACGCGTGTATTCATCCTTTATAAGCTACACGTTTCTTGTTGTAATGAATGTAAATCCAGCTTCGCTCTGCGGGAAAGTGTCGTTTACCTTTTAACGTCGCAATTTAAAGTTTGAGCTATTTTTGAATTGGTTCGGACCAACTTTTCGGTGAGTTTTTTGCTATTTTTTTAATTATAGTTTACAATAAAGGCATTGGTAATTGGTACATTACCGCGGTCTTTTAAGCAATTTCCAGCAAACGGCAATGAAATAGAAGTAGTTTGTTTGTCTTTATGTTATTTAATCAACCGTCTACAGCTCAAATTGTGTAGTAAAGAAAATAACTCTTATAATTCTTCGACTAGTACGAAGAAAAAGCCCCGAATATTTTGTTACAGCTATAATTTACAGAAAGATAAGTCGTATTTATTGTGAAAGTTTTGTTAGTTTTGCTTGTGTTTAGTCTTGGTTTGGATTTTGGTTTAATCCTGGTTACAGTCCTGGGATTACATTTGTGAAACTTTGTACGTTCAAACAAAAAAAACTCTAAAAACCTCCATAAACCTCCATAAACCTCCACAAACTGGTCCACTTTCCGTCTGTCAGAGCACGAAATGCCCTCAGCCTCATCTCTGAAAGGCTCCAAACGCACAGTTCAGCGTTTTTAGGGCCGGACCGTTTATTTTCACATCAACGTTGTCTTTTTATAGCTCACAAACTCGCGTGCAGGACATTTTTGTACTCGTGCGCACTCTACACACAAGACCCCCGCTTCAGACTTCCCTTTTACCTTCCATTTTTAGGTTTTAGTCCTTATCTTGACAGGGTTTTAGTTTTGTTATTTGTTGGTTTTGTCTGTCTTTAGTCTTGGCTCGTTTAATCCTGGTTTAGATCGTCGTGATTATTCTGTGAATCGATTGTTCAGGTCACACAATAATCGCAAGAACTAATAATCGTGACTATTTTTAGACAATAAATTAAAGTGCCTCTGACAGCTCGGATGACTCATTGAAAAGATAAATATATTTTTAATTTTGCTAGAAAAATATATAAATATAAAAATGTTGTCCCAGAAAAGCTAATTTTTTAAGGTTTATAATTTCACTTCCTGTTTGTAATTGATGACATCACAATAGGAAATTACCCAGCAAACACTGGGCAAAAATTCATCTACTGTCACCTTTTTTTATTTGACAAATAAAAATAAATGAGAGTGAGTTTATTTTGTTGAATAATGTTTAGAATGTCAAAAAAGTAGTTTTTTTTTTTTTTTTTTTGTAAATTAGGCATACACTTGTGATGTCACTTCCTGTCATTTGCGACATATTTTTGGACTTTTCTCCACAAATACTTACTCGATTGGTGTAAAACTATAATGTATATTTACAAAAAGTATAAATGCACCAAATAAAATCAAAATTAGAAAATCATAAAAACCTGTCATGGGCACTTTAAATAATTCCATGTAAATATATAGACCTGAAATGTTCACCTGCGTCTACACTGTTTGTATTTAACTTTTACATTCAGAAAGTTCGATTTTAAAGCTCCTTACACACAAATGGAAAAGTAATGCACTAAAATAAAATAAAACAAAATATTTCCCTTCTTGTTTTGCACGTGTCAATAATCTTTCACATTCCTTTTCACAATAATGGCAACACTAACATTCAACACCTTGACATCTCTAACCCTGTGTTAAATTCCCCTTTTACATATTGCTAACGTCATCCCGGTTTGGACTTGTTAAATCCAGATTCAAAAGCCAAATATTGTCTTAGGTGGTCTTTAGTGTGAGGAGTGTGGGAACCTTTAGCCTTATATAGTCCCCATAAAGCGCAGCGCTCGGGGGGGCTCGGCGCTGCTGCTGCTTATAGAACTGCTTAATCTCAGCCTGTCGCAGCCGGGGCAGATGTGCGGAGGGAGCGCTGACTTTAAACATGCGCCCCGCAGTGTACACACTCCCATTTCCCCTCACGTCAAACTCCGTAAACAAGTCGTCTCCACTGCAGCGGGGCCACACACAAGTCCGAAAAGTCGAGGGCTGCGAGGATCCTAAAATTAAAAGAAAACAACCTCCAGCTGGCTCCAGGAACTGTTTAGCAAACCAGGAAGGATTTGACCCTTATTATAGCAAAACAAGACCAACGGGCACAGGATAAACTCGCTTACGTTCAAATCCTAGCGCACTCTGGGGCCGGCGGTGCGCTGAAATGCAAGACTCGCCGGTGTTTTTTCATCCTAAAGCCACTTGTTTTCCAAACTGTGGTGAGGGCCCGCAGGGAGGGACGCGGCGGATTTGATTCTGGGATCTTATTTCGCAAAATTCCAAAAGGCCTATTAAGATCTGAAGGAGATGTGTGTGGGTTGTTGTTGTTTTTTTGGAGGAAAAGTCAAGGGGCAGTGATAGGAAAGAGTGTATGAAAACCGCAGGGGAAAAGATGACGGTGAAATGAAAAATGATGCTTTGCAAATATTTGACGAGTAAACAAAGATATTCTGCGAGTGGGAAAATTGCAAAAAAGAAACTGCAAAAATTTTAAAAAGCAAATCATGAAAAATAAATATCAAATTAAAAGAAAAAATATGATTATAATATAATAAATAGTAAGGTTCGGTCAGATACAGTTATATATATACGTATTAAAAAAAACATATGATTCACTTTAATATTTTAAATAATGACATTCAATTTTAAAATAAACTAATTACCAATATAACTTGTATGTATGTGTGTGGGATATTGAAAAAATAATAGTAAATTATATTTTTTTTAAGTCAATCCAACAGAAATAAATAAATAATAATAAATAAAACATGTTTTTAAAGGTATTATTTGAGGTTTAATTATCAGAAAAATGTGAAATTAATCACAAAAGTTCTTAAATTTCACAGTATTACCTTTATTTGAAAGTTCACACCATAACATTTCTTCATTTTATTTTTATTTTTAATCAGCTCTTTTTGTTGCATTTGTTAACAACAAATGACAAAAATGATATTCAAATTTGACACACATTCAAAACAACATCAACAACATTATCTAAATTGCTATAAACGGCCCACTTCTACAAATTATTATATCACAAATCATTTACAAAACTGTTCACAACTATAAAGTCAAACGCATATACGCTGGGTGCAGGTAAACAAAAAGGCGTAATAGCTCTTTTGGTGAAGAGACAGACACTCCTCATGCACCGCTTCCTGTGGCTGAAACCCAACCCGTCACCGCTCCGTGTTGTTCTATGGGATGCCCAGGAGTCAAAACTGTTGCTCAGCCAAATATGAGACACGGGTAAAATAATCCAGCGTGGGAAAAACAGCGGCGGAGAAGCGCTGTTATAACACACCGTAATGCGTCGGTCCGGGGCCGCCGAGGCGCGACCTTTTACCGCCCGATTTGGAGCGACGCACTGGTGGCATTTAAAAAAGACAGACACGAGACGGCGGGAAAAGAGCAAGGATCCTGTTCTGGCGGATTTTATGACAAACGCGCTATACTTTATTTTCACCTGGATTCGACGCCAAACGCAATAAAGTTCAACCGATGACCCAGTTTTTTTAATCCGACTTTTCGAAACTTGGTCGCGTCGGGTCGGGGAGCGATATCGGTACCGGGTATCGACAAGACGTACGGAAAAGCGTTGCGACCTTTAACGCCCGGTTCAGAACGACGTTAGGTGGCATTTAAAGCGACAGGCACGGGTCAGAGGAAAGAGCAATCGTGTCAAAGTTCGTACCGCGGAATACGAACAAAATAATAACTCGTTTTGTTTTTTTAGACGCGTACAAAGCTTCTCCGAGGCACGTTTGAAATCTGCAATTAGTTCATTTCAAAACTTTAGATGAATCCGACAACTTTTGCGTAAACGATTAAGTCGCCGTTTTGCCAAGTCGGCTTCAATTACGGCAAATTTGAATCGACTGCGTTCGCCAAATCTTGACCAAGTTTCAAAAAAACTGTTTCAAATTAAAGCTTGGTAATCGTTTGCTCGCTGGGACGGCGAGGAAAAGAAACAAAACCAGTGCTAACAGGTGCCAACTGACGCTGTTGGCGGAGTTGAATCTTGATTTAATTAGCATTTGGAAGCGCGAGTCTCGAGAAAGGGAAGGGGAGAAACGCTTGGAGAGACACTGCGCGGGACTGGCCCCATTAAAGCGGCACAAATGAAGATGTCAGGGCCACGCAGACGAGCAGAATATCCTGAATTCCTCCCTGCTGAGAAGTGCTATTGAACGTGTGAATACTGACACACACACAGACACACACACACACACACACACACACACTGCAAAAACCACACCAGTTGAAATTGTTTAAAAATGTCAAATCTCTTGGTTTTGAGTAGTTTAAAAGGCCAAGATGTACACTTTATGTTTTTGCTTCGATACTTTTAGACTATTTTTTATTTTTTTTTCGCATTTTAGTGGAGTCCAGTCGAGGTTTTGGAAGTAAATGTTCCATTATTTTTCAATATGGACGTTCAATGTTATGAGTTTGAAGGCACGACAGAGGCTAATTAGCTTTACGTGGTAACTCATGTCTGTGACGCGGTGGTTTTCAGTCCAATGTGTTTATTTTTTTGTCTTTTTTCAAAGTTTCTATAGTCACAAAAGACTTTAAAATCTTGTAATGTGCGGTTTATATGGTTTCAGAAACAGAGTGTAGGTCTTGTGGTCTTAGCTAACGTAACATAGCTGATTAGCCCCTAGCAAGCAATGTTTTAATTCAAATGTTCTGAAAGTTTCCTAGTTTACTTTTGGAACCTCATCTTTTGACTTCTCATGATTCAGTGTATTTGAATGTCACCAGAGAAACTGAAAATCAACCAATCATCTTGGAAAACACTACGAAACGTGTTTAAAGTGCATATAGCAGGTTTTTACGATTTTCTAATTTTGACTTTATCTGGTGACATTCTACCTGTTATACAAATACATTATAGTTTTACACCAATCGAGCAGGTGTTTGTGGAGAAAACGTTGAAAAATCTGCATAAAAAGTCAGGAAGTGACAATATGGACACTAATTCCAGTTCAGGTGTATGCATAATTTACACAAAAAAAATTACATTCTGAATATTATTCAACAAAATAAAGTTGCTCTTACATATTCTTATTTGTCAAATCAAAATAATTGTGGCAATAGATGAGTTTTTGCCCAGAGTTTGCTGGGTAATTTTCTACTGTGATGTCAGCAATTACAAACAGGAAGTGAAATTAAAAACCTAAAAAGTTAGCGATTCTGGGATTTTTTTTTTTTTTTAATAATTTTAGCAAAATTCAACATATATTTATCTTTACTGTATTGTACTTCCATGAGTAATCCAACCTGTCATATGCACTTTAAATTAATTTAACAAAGCATAAAAATATTTAGTTAAGACCAAAAAAAAAGAATGAAACGGAAGAAACGTATCTCAAAACAGACTTTCAAACGTACTGTAACTTATACTGCAGTATTTAGACGCACGTACACGTTCCCCCGTTTAGCAGTGCACATACAGTGGTGGGAAAAAACCTCATAACAACAAGTAAAGCTCAGTCAAGAGGCTGGCACGCAGACCGAATCGCATTGCACCATGACTCATAACAGTTGCACACAAGGCGAACCGAAGTTAACACACTTACAACCCCCCCCCCTCATGTTCGAACGCCAGTATGCTCGGTCACATGAGGGGGCTACGGCGGCGCGATATATCGGCCCGCCGAAATGAGCTAACAAGATGACGCCCAGATGGCCTTGCACCACGAGCGGGGCGAGACGGGCGCGAGGACACAAGAGCGCGTTGTGTAGCGGCAAAGCGGACGGGCGACGGGGGGGGGTGTCAGAAGTCGTTAGGGACGAGACAAGGGCATAATCTGTTTCTGCTTTACGGGCCGCCGCGGTCTTCCTATCGGGGGCTTATCTCCGAGAGCGAGGGTGGAAACGCCAGCACGAGAGTAAACAGTTGTGATTGATCGGCGGTGTAATTTGGTGTGGTCGCACGGGAGAGAGCGCTCGGGAGACTGGAATCGCAGATAAAACGTGCCAGGTTTAAAGTGAAAATGTCTCACTTATGTTTGGTTGGAAAGTGCTTTATTCGGAATGGGAGATTCAGTTCAATGAGTTCAGCTTCACGTCTATTTTCAGTACTTTTCACCATTCAAACGTCATGTTTTGTCTTTAATTGGTATAAAACTAATTGCTAAGACAACTGTGTGGATAAACTATGATAATAAAGGTTGTTTTGTATTATATTCTTGAATTTCATCACTCTAAAACCCATACAGACAGTTTGAATGTAGTTAGTTTGTCTAAAGTTGGATATTTCACATTCCACATATTCAAAATAATACAGAAAAAAATATATATATATACGCAATACCGTATTTTCCGGACTATAAGTCGCACCAGCCAAAACATGCATAATAGAGAAGAAAAAAACATATATAAGTTGCACTGGAGTATGAAATAAGGTTACAAGTGTGAAAATAACAACTAATATCACATATAAGTCGCTCCGGAGTATAAAGTATATAAGTATAAGTATATAAGTATAAGTATAAGTATAAGTCGCACCCCGGTCAAAACAATGAAAAAATGTGCAACTCATAGTCCGGAAAATACGGTAGTTTTCTTTTAAAATTGAGCTTTCTTGTCAATCACTTTGGTAACCATAACTTAAAAACCATTTCGGCAACAAAAAAATATATAAAAATCAGTCGCAAATGTTTTCAAAAATCTACATCTTGTCATTCTTTGCCGCCCACTTGTAAACGTGACTTTTTTCATCCGTGACTTCATCTCCGGGCCTTACCAGTTGCGCCGTGACCGATTTGACCCATCGCACTGGACGCGCCGATCCATTCTGCGAAATGTGGAGCGTCGTGTCACGAGTCAAAAGGGGAGTGAACGGGGGCATAATCTGTTTCTTCTTATGGTTTAACTGTGGTTTCCGTCCAGCGCGTCCTCGTCCCGCCCGAACACATGGGGAGGAAGAGCCAAAAACGTACGTGTGAGTGTGTGTTTGCGTGTGCGGCGGTGATTGAACGCCTTCCACGGTATCACTGACAGAGAGAAGAGATCCAGACGGCCGCTCTTTGGTCCCCGCTCGCTCCTCCCGTTAAGCCTGGCCGCTGAGCGCTTCCAGCTGGAGCACTTTCGGGAGCGGCGGCGGGAGAAGCAGGGAAGATTTGGACGGGATCGACCCGGCTACGGGCGCTAAGGCCCGTCCAGCTTTAGTTCAGTGGAGTTTCATTTTCGAGCAAGCCGAGAACCACTGATAGATTTCGGTGGGATTAAGTGATATGGCATCGAGTGAATGACTTGCGCAGAAGTGGAAAAATACAGAATATGAGTCATATTTTCCTGAGAGGGAAATTTAGAGGAAACAATACGACTTAAGCTTCAGGGTGGTTTAGGTTTTGTAGCCCTCGTAGTGTCGTCGCAATACTAACATTTCAAAACTCGCTTTTGATACTAAAGAAAGGGCTTGATACAATTTCATGATGTTTTGGATCAGGCAAACTAAAAAACTACGGCCCGGGGGCCAATTGCGGCCCTCCGGCTTCCTGCTGAGTTGGTCTAAACAACAAAAAGTAGTACTTTTTACTGTAGAATTGGAAAAATGCAAGTATTTTGATGTTATATCAACCTAATATTAATGTTCCAAGTCGTATTAAAGGTGTGGAGGCTCGAAACTGAAAAAAACTTTGGACATCCCTGTTTTAGATGATACGGAGTCATTTTCAACACAAAATAAGAGAATATTCTTTATGTTACAATGTCATCTGATTCTAGTCCTGATAAAGGTCAAGATCGTTCTAAAATTATTCAGAAAAGGTCAAATTTTGTCCAGTTTATGTGATTTTTTCTTGGTAGCGATACGTCTTCAAATAAGTATCGAGTTTGGAAACTAGTTTTAGTTTTGATTAGGACCTGGTTCTCGATACTTTTGACAAACCTAATGCCAATAACGCTCAAGATCTTTCCAAACTCTACTCCAAAAAGGTCAAATTGTCCTGTTAATGTGATTATTATTATCATTTATGTATTTTAATCCATGCTTGTTCAAACGAGTTTCTAGTTTGGATGCTAGTGTTTATTATCGATTAGCATCAGATTTTTGATACTTTTCTCAAGCCCCAGTCAAACGACCACAAGTCAAAGTCGCAGTAAAAGTCGTATAGCAGTAGCAGTAGCAAAGGTCACACTAGCAGCAGTACTTACTCCATGACCCCAAACTCACACAAATAGTTCCCTGGCTGCAATGCCCCGGCGCTAACGCTCACACAAACATAGTCACACACACGGCCAGCTGCCTCCCCTTCTCCCGCTTAGGCCGGCGCAGCCACAGATGGGCTCGGCATGCTGGGTAAAGATCTCTCCGCTGGGCCCTCCCCAGTCTCCGGTCCCTGCCAAAGACCCAGCCTGGCCACTGTGTGCTCCAGCAGCGCGCCTGTATACATGTCGCCATAGATGACCGCGTGTGCCAGACGAGCCGGCGTGCCAAGGTGGTGAGGGCGTGAGAGGAGTGCCTGGCGCAGCAGCAGCAGCAGCAGCAGCAGCAGCAGAAGTAGTAGTAGTAGCAGTAGTACTGGTAGCAGTAGTAGTCGTAGTAGTAGTAGCAGTAATAGTAGTAGTAGCAGCCGCAGCAGCAGTAGCAGCAGCAGAAGTAGTTATTTATTTTATTAACCTTTATCTAACCAGGTAAAAGCCCATGTAAATAGTAGTAGTAGTAGTAGTAGTAGTAGTAGTAGTAGTAACAGTAATATTAGCAGTAGTAGGAGTAGGAGTAGCAGTAATAGTAGTAGTAGCAGTAGTAGCAGCAGTAGTAGTAGTTATCTATTTTATTAACATTTATTTTAACCAGGTAAAATTCCATTTAAATAGTAGTAGTAGTAGTAGTAGTAGTAGTAGTAGTAGTAGTACTAGTAGCAGTAGTAGCAGTAGCAGTAGCAGCAGTAGTGGAAGCTGTTTATTTTATTAACCTTTATTTAATCAGGTAAAAGCCCAAGTAAATAGTAATAGTAGTAGTAGTAGCAGTAATATTAGCAGTAGTAGTAGTAGGAGTAGCAGTAATAGTAGTAGTAGCAGCAGTAGTAGTAGTCATATATTTTATTAACCTTTATTTTAACCAGGTAAAATCCCATAGTGAATAGTAAATAGTAGTAGTAGTAGTAGTAGTAGTAGTAGTAGTAGTAGTAGTAGTAGTAGTAGTGGTGGTAGTAGTAGTGGTAGTAGTAGTTGTAGTAGTAGTTGTAGTAGTAGTAGTAGTAGTAGTGGTGGTGGTGGTAGTAGTACTTGTAGTAGTCGTTGTAGTAGTAGTAGTAGTAGTAGTAGTAGTAGTAATAGTAGTAATAGTAGTAGTAGTAATAGCACGATGGAAGAAGCACTAGTGTCAGTAATAGTATAAATCGTAGTCATAGCTCAAGCAACTAGTAGGCAGTAGTAACACTGGAAGCAGCTGTAGTAGTAGTAGTAGTAGTAGTAGTAGTAGTAGTAGTAGTAGTAGTAGTAGTGTTGTCAAAAGTATCCGTACCCAGATACATATCGATACCAAAACTAGTATCAAAACTATGTTGAGCATGTATCGATACTGAAAAAATAACACATTAACAGGACAAAGATGTTCCTTTCCTAAATACTATGAATAAATTAATATTAATCTGTGTTAGAAGTGACATACAAAAATATCCAAAATAATGTAGATCAATTTCAATTTGTATTAATTTTTTGTATCAAAAAGGGTATCGAATCAAAATCTAGTTCAAACATTTAGTAGCCAGACAACACTAAGTAGTAGTAGTAGTAGCAGTAGTAGTAGCAGTAGTAGTAGCAGTAGTTGTAGCAGTAACATCAGAACTAACATAAGTCCACATGGTAATAAGTAAACATGATATTGTGTATGAAATTCTATTCTATAAAAAAAAAGGTATCAAGTATCCAAAGTTTTAGTAGTTGTAAGATACGACACGATAAACTTTACTGGCCCCAAATGGAAATAGTAGTAGTATCAGTGGTAGTAGCAGCAGAGAAGAGGAGAAAGTGTGAGAGAGTGTGATGATGGAGGCAGAATCCCCCTGGACGCTGAGCCGCTGCGTCCAGAGACCAGACTTGGACCTGGGAGGACCGGACTTGGAGCGTGGACGACAGGATTTGGCCCGAGATGTGAGGATGTAATCAGCAGCAAACAGAAGTCACACCAGGACGGCCCCGCGTGGACAATGGGCCCCTCACACTCACCTGACCGCGTTTCATTATTCCCAGTGTATGAAGCTGCAGGGAATGACAGCCGTTATCAAACCGGCGCAGGGAGCCGGGGCGCAGGGAGCGCAACCGGGAACTTTAAGCGCCATGATTGCATTTACAGCACAAAGTATGAGTGTATTTGTATTTTAAATATGTGTGTCTGAGATTGATGGTCTGTTTGTCAAGAGCGTGGCCAAAATGCAGACGATAAGATGTTTTTTGTTTTACCAGAGGGTTTTCTTAGCCTGTACGCAGCCCACATCTTGGTGTTTAAATGAACATAAGACTTTGTGCTTTCTGTTTGATGCTCATTAATATCACCAATTAGAAATTAAATCGAAATTAGACTAAAACGAAGCACTTTAATTTCTGCTTGACACAAAAAATTCAAAAATCTAATCGAAAATTGGCTTTTAATGTTCACTATTTTTCTGCTTGTACTCGAGGAGATGTTGTTGCTTTGCCCGGGAATGTAACACAGTATGGCATTAAACCTTTCTATCTCCATGGAAACAAGCAGAGGACGCCACCGAGCCGAGTTACAGGTCAGATCTGTGGCGATCGGCGACCCCGCTTACAGTAAGAATGCATGTTTTTTGCTCACGAAAACAGCTACAATTGATCAAATATGTGTAATGCCATACTGTGGAACATTCAAGGCCATCAAATAACATCCCCGCAGACCTGAAAAGTTACATAGTGCGTCTTTAAGTCAGTGAAATTGCTACTAGGCTACTTACAGGCCCAATGCATGCACGCTTTAGTATCATGTTTCAATTATTTTCCAAAATGTAAGTAACACGTGTTTGGTTTCGTGCACTTGACAAACCTGCTCAAATCTGCCACATAAGAAGTGTGCTTTACATAACACGAGCACGGGAAATATAACGCAGCCAGTATTTCTATTGCTCCAAACTAAAAATAGAAGTGTAACGTGTTGTACCTGTCGCGTTTTCCCACCTTATCTCAGCCTCAACACACATGCTTCTTCTCAGTAATAAACCATTTAAACCTGCGCCCGTGATGCAACGCTGCAATTTACCCTCCATGTTGACAGTGCGCGCCGATAAGTGTTTTTTTTTTTTTATATTTATTTACACGTGGCTTGACTTGACAGACACATTGTTGTTATCTCCAGCCCCATCGCGTAACCACGGCGCCTCAGTAAGGTACGGCTGCTCACGTGAACTAATAAACACAGCGGCGTACGCCCGGCATTTCGATTCTATTAGCGCGGGGTCAGCAGCAGGGGCCGCGGTAAGGTTTTAGCCTGTGTAGAGAGAGCGGCGGGCGAGAGCGGCGGGCGAGAGCGAGTGAGAGTGGGGCGAGAGCGGCGGGCGAGAGCGGCGGGCGAGAGCGGCGGGCGAGAGCGGCGAGCGAGAGCGAGTGAGAGTGGGGCGAGAGCGGCGGGCGAGAGCGGCGGGCGAGAGCGGCGGGCGAGAGCGGCGGGCGAGAGCGGCGGGCGAGAGCGGCGGGCGAGAGCGGCGAGCGAGAGGGAGTGAGAGTGGGGCGAGAGCAGCTGAGAGTGGGCCGAGAGCGGGCAAGAGCGGGCGAGAGAGGACGAGAGCGGGCGAGAGCAGTGGGCGAGAGTGGGGCGAGAGCAGCTGAGAGGCGGGCGAGAGCGGACGAGAGAAGGTGAGAGTAGGGCGAGAACGGGCGAGAGCAGCGGGCGAGAGTGGGGCGAGAGCAGCTGAGAGTGGGGCGAGAGCGGTAAAGTAAAATCAGAAGGAAATAGGAAATAAAAGGTCCCATCTGTTCCAGGGATTGTTACATGTTTACGTTCAGAGTGAAAGTTTTTCCATTTTATGAACGTTCAACACTATTTCAGTCCAGTTCTTCACAGTCGACAAAGACACGTTTCAATGGCAAACTTTGAAGGACTAAATTTATTGTCATGGAAATTTGGTACGTCGGACTTACAATTTATCAAAAGTAGTAGTAGTAGCAAGTAATAGCAGTAGTAGTAGTAGTGAAAGTATATTTACAATTAGGGCTGAAACTAACAGTCGATTATTTCTTTCGATGAATCTATGAATTGTTTTGGATCACGAAGGGACAATGAATATGAGCTTCTGACCAAATCTGACCAAATCTGACCAAATCTGACCAAATCTGACCACGATGAAGCTTGAGAGACGGCGAGTGCGAGCGTCTTCATCGAGTCAAAGAAAACGGCATTAAAACACAACATTTTACACATTTCTACTGTAATTTTGGGAAAAAACGCTGCTCTGTTTCATTCATAAAACCTCTTCTCTCATCACATAGTACAGAAAACTATTATTTGATCACTAAATGAGTCGACTATTATTTACATTTTTGACTAGTAAATTGCTTCCGCCTGAGTTACAACATAAATAAAATATAATATAAGCAGTATAGTGTAGTAGTATATAAATAAAATATAATATAAGCAGTAAAGTGTAGTAGTATATAAATGAAATATAATATAAGCAGTATAGTGTAGTGTATAAAAATGAAATATAATATAAGCAGTAAAGTCTAGTAGTATATAAATAAAATATAATATAAGCAGTAAAGTGTAGTAGTATATAGATAAAATATAATATAAGCAGTAAAGTGTAGTAGTATATAAATTAAATAAAATATAAGCAGTAAAGTGTAGTAGTATATAAATAAAATATAATATAAGCAGTATAGTGTAGTAGTATATGGATAAAATATAATATAAGCAGTAAAGTGTAGTAGTATATAAATTAAATAAAATATAAGCAGTAAAGTGTAGTAGTATATAAATAAAATATAATATAAGCAGTATAGTGTAGTGTATAAAAATGAAATATAATATAAGCAGTAAAGTCTAGTAGTATATAAATACAATTTAATACAAGCAGTAAAGTGTAGTAGTATATAAATAAAATATAATATAAGCAGTAAAGTGTAGTAGTATATAAATAAAATATAATACAAGCAGTAAAGTGTAGTAGTATATAAATAAAATATAATATAAGCAGTAAAGTGTAGTAGTATATAAATAAAATATAATATAAGCAGTAAAGTGTAGTAGTATATAAATAAAATATAATATAATCAGTAAAGTGTAGTAGTATATAAATAAAATATAATAAAAGCAGTATAGTGTAGTGTATAAGAATGAAATATAATATAAGCAGTAAAGTCTAGTAGTATATAAATAAAATATAATATAAGCAGTAAAGTGTAGTAGTATACAAATAAAATATAATACAAGCAGTATAGTGTAGTGTATAAAAATAAAATATAATATAAGCAGTATAGTGTAGTGTATAAAAATAAAATATAATATAAGCAGTAAAGTGTAGTAGTATATAAATAAAATATAATACAAGGAGTGTAGTGTAGTGTATAAAAATAAAATATAATATAAGCAGTATAGTGTAGTGTATAAAAATAAAATATAATATAAGCAGTATAGTGTAGTGTATAAAAATAAAATATAATATAAGCAGTAAAGTGTAGTAGTATATAAATAAAATATAATACAAGCAGTATAGTGTAGTGTATAAAAATAAAATATAATACAAGCAGTATAGTGTAGTGTATAAAAATAAAATATAATACAAGCAGTAAAGTGTAGTAGTATATAAATAAAATATAATACAAGCAGTGTAGTGTAGTAGTAGTAGTAATAGTAGTAGAAGTAGCACTGGTTATTAGCATAGTAGCAGTAATACGAGAAGGTGAAACAGCAGCAGTACTTTTTACCCTGATTGCCAAAAATGCCTAAGTAGTAACAGTAAAACTAGTAGTTTTAGTGTGCGAACTGTATCCAAAACATCAAAAATAAAATCTCTTAACTCCCTCTTGCCCTCCCTCAGCCTGGTTTCGAAACGACACCGGTTTTGGCCTGCATAATAAGCGAGGATGTGAGGCGCCGGGGTGGCAGTTTGCAGCACTAATTTCCTCAAACTTCGTGCCCTGAATGCTTACACTAGCTTATGGGCCCAGGACACGCCCGGGGTGCGCAGGTTCAATCGCGCTACTCAGCAGTATTCGGGCTTCTTGACGTCTGCCAATCAAATCGAGCGCGGCCCAAACAAACTCGACACCGGCCGCTAATGAGCTTTTTGTCAAATTAAGTGATATGATATTGATCCCTGAATGGGCGATTGTTCCTCCTCCTTCTGTTCAAAGCGACTGACGGCAAGAGAGAGCGGAGTCGTTTGAGTGAAGGGAGAGAATACCATCAACCGAGTGTCTTAACCGACTGGAACTAGCTGACGTCGCAGTTGTAGTATCAGTGGTAGTTGTAGTAGAAGTAGTAGAGGTGACAGTTATCGTCCGGGTCTTCCAGTAGTGGCTGTAAATAGTATGTAGTAGTTGTAAAATGTGGTAGTAATAGTATAAGATGTCCTGTAGCAGATTGAGCAGTAGCAGTAGTAGTAGTAGTAGTATGAGTAGTAGTAGTAGCAATAAAAGTCTAGAAGTAGTAGTATTAGTATAGTAGATATAGTATTAAGTGGAAAGCTTTAATTTGCACTCTTCTTGTTTATGTTTTTATATGTTTACTGTTTAATGTAAAATGTCTTTTTTTTTAATTGTATGTATTTATTTATTTATTTATTGTATTTATTTATGTATTTATCTATTGTGTTTATTTATTTATGTATGTATTTATTTATTTATGTATTTATTTATTTATTATTGTCTTGTGTACCATTTGTGCTCTACAAATAAACTTGCCTTGTAGTAATAGTAGCAGTAGTAGTACTAGAGCTGGGCAATATAATATATGTAGATTATGTTGTGAATTCTGTTTTGAAGATGTGCAAAATTTGAATACTGAGTCTAGTTAATAGTTAAAAATTAGCTGATTATTTAGAGAAAAAAATCAAATAATAGTACACGGGGATATTTCTGCACTTTTGTAACAAATTTTACAAAAAAATTAACATTTTTCTCATACTTAAAAGACACGTCATATTATAGTCTGAATGTTGTTATCAAGAAACTCTAAAAAAATAGCAATGTCAACATCGCCCCCGCCGTTAAGTACTACTACTAATGCTACTGTAATACTTGTAATAGTAGTAGTAGTAGTACTGTAGCATTGGTTATGAGCATAGTAGTTGTAATACAAGAAGGTGAAACAGCAGCAGGAATATGTCAGTAGCAGCAGTACTTTTTACCCTCATTACCACAAATGCCTACTTTACCTCCCGCAATAGTACTTTTCTCGAGTACTTTCACTACTACTTGCACACCACCGCTTTAAAGTCACACCCTTCCCCTCAACCACAGCTCCGGCGCTCTCCTTTCCACCTTACTCCACTTTACGATCAAAGCCGGCTCCGATGTATCTTTTATGAGGCGCGGTGTTAGTAGGTGTTAATATGACAAAACTACGGAGCAAAATCTCGGGCAGAACAAAGGGGGTAGACGCCCGCGCCGCGCAACGCTAATCAATCAACCATCGGCAGAAAACGTCTGGGTTTGACAGCCCGGTTTGAACCTCCGAGCGCAAGACAACGCGCAGCAAAGTTCAAAATATGTCTATTGTTCATCCGTCAGCCTGAGAGACAATCGGAATGGAGAGGGAGGGTAACGCTAACACAATATTTATCTAGCGAGCTGCCGACTTGCTCTTTTATAATGTATTCCTGCCATTGTGAGCAGGGCCTGGGAGATGGATGGCGTGGAGAGCCTGCTCCGTCAATGCAAGTGGAGAAATTTGAATGATTGCCCCGGTCTGATTGTTGTAACTGGAGGTTTATAATGCATGTAAAAAAAAAAAAAAGGGAAAAAAGGTCTATCTGTGATTGGAAGCAGGGATTTCTATTAGAAGAATAGCAGACTTTGATAATGCATTTTTTCTTTTAAATGATTAAGCTCACTTTTTATTTTTTTTGCGCGTAAAGTCATGCATCAATCATTTTCTGTGTCTGTCTGTTGAGAGCTGAAGCTTAGAAACGAGGCACTGGAATAGTCTTTTTTTTTTTTTTTTAAGTATAGTCTGCTTTCTATAGTGTTCAAACTCAATTCTGATCATAAGGAAAAGGAGTAAAACCTATTTTGTCACCCCAATGATGATTTTAAAACTGAATTTTTCATATAAAAGAATGATATTTTCCAATAATACATGTTGCTTGGATGTTACCGTGTGCTTTTATAGGCTATAAGTTCTGGTTTAGATCAAAACTGTTACAAAACTATTCAGGAAAGGTCTGTTTTTTTCAAATTCGCTTTCAATAATAAAGAAAAAACTCAAGATCTATTTTGATACAGCATTGATGATAAAATAGACAATTTTTCATATAAAAGAATGCCATTTTCAGCACAAAATAATAGTTGTGGCTACTATTCTGATATAGATAAAACCGTTCTTAAACTATTAATTTTAGTTCAAAATGTGTCTATTATTGTTTTGTTTTTTTTTTTTCTGGAGTATTCTGTTAAAATGTCAAGTTTCGATACTAGTTTATAAAACGATTTGTTTCTGGGAACTGATTTTTCCCAGCAACTTGCAGACTCTATTGAGAAGTAGCGATAGGTCAGCCCAACGACAGAACTCACAATCTCCCCGTCGACGGGCATGACAACCGGCCGATTGATATTCATAGACGAATTGATTATGAAGTGAGCGGCTTGGCTAATTAGCATTTGAAGCTACGAGGAAAGTGGGCTTACTGTTAGCTTTCTGTTGAGACAAAAGGCGAATGCTAATGATTATCTATAGGCCGCGTGTATGTAGCATTAGCCATTATGCGGCACCGCGGGGACGCAATTGTTTTATGGCCCCCTGTTTGGCAACGGCAGGAGATGGGTCTGACGGCTTAACTCAACTTTGGAGTAGAAGAGGACGCGGCAGAGACTTACCTTAATAATATACTTTAATTCTAGTGTAATGGTAATGAGTAAAGTTAGTTCATGTCCCCAGTATTCAATGAGACAACCTGATCCAGCTCAACACATGATCAAAATAGCTTGAAAGGTGTTAAAAGGTGCTGTACCTGATTTATGCTGTCTTAAAAACGAGAAAAACAGAACTAGTTAAGTTTTTGCAGTGATCCAAAGTTTTTTTAACGCTTTTTCTGGACTATAAGTCGCACCTTTTTTCATAGTTTTGGCCAGGGTGCGATTTATACTTATATTTATACTTATATACTTATACTCTGGAGTGACTTATATGTGATATTTTTGTTATTTTTACACTTGCAACCGCATTTCATACTCCAGTGCAACTTATATATGTTTTTTTCTTCTCTATTATCTATTTTTGGCTGGTGCGACTTATACTCCAGTGCGACTTATAGTCCGAAAAATACGGTACTATTATTAGATGCAGACAGCACAGCACACAGCGGTCTCATTTCGACCCCAAGAGCTGCTTTTACGGCAATTTATGCTCAACTACATTGACAAAACTTGGGTGTAAACGCTTTAATTAATGGTAGTAAACGATGTCAACTATTCTTTCTCTCAATGAGACAACTTTCCCAAGAACGTGACTCCAATCGGACAGCCAATTGTGACAAACTAAATTGCCGGATGTTCAAATACTGCCCCGTCAACACCAACTTTATGGCCTTTTATTGTCATTCCTTGTTGGTTTTTGAGCGTTGTCCCCCAAAATGGCTACCCCGGGACACGTGGGAAAGTCAAACAGCTGACAGACTCTCACCCCCTGACCCCTGCCTTCAGTTGCTCGGCGGCGGCAGCAGACGCGCTCGCCGCCGTACACGTTGCCTATTCTCCTCCCGAGGACCTTCCGTCAGTGGCTTGTCAGGTTCAGCGGCTCTGGCGGCGCTGTCCAAACAAAACCGTGCTGCTTTTCACGCACGCTGCTTATTTTGAAGGCACGGCCGCTTGATCATAGCTCTTTGGACAAGCAAGTCATGTGACGCGGCTGCCGGCCTTTCCCTTTCTCAGGAGTCGAGGAATGCGAGGAAAACGCTTATGAAGTTACTGTTAAGTGTGAAGCCGTTAGTCTTCAAGGAAACAGGATATCTTTGTATTGGATAGGTCGAATTAGGTATGATTTGAAGGTAGTTGAGAAGAAAACGAGTCACCAATTGAGGACGAATAGCAGCAGTGGAAGCATCAGCTACATCTTAACCTGGTATAATTCACTCGATACACAATGCTAAAGAATGTGTTTGATACTCGATACCGATTTCAACACCACAATGGTAATAAAATGCAATTTTTTTAGGCTGATTATAGTCATTTTCAACACATAATAATAGTCTTTCTCTCTGGAACCATGAGGTCTTTTGCTAGTTCCAATAAAAGCCTCAAGACACTTAAAATGAATATCTAGTTTCAGTACTAGTTTTGTACTAGTGTCGTTTCGTATCCAACTTCCGAAACTTTTCCGCAGAAGTAATATTTTAGTAGTTGAAGTAGTAGTTCCTGTAGCAGTAATGATTGATGATAACTCCAGGGCTTGTTCCGCTTTCTCAGGACAGTAACGAAGAACGCATCGTTTAAAAAAAAAAAAAACTGAGAACATTGGAGACTTTGAAGAAGACATTCCTCATCACTTAGATTTCACTTAGCCCGGAGCGTCGCGGCAGAGAAACTTGTGTGTGGCGCAATAAAAGAGTTAATAGTCATTTCCCCGTGAGCAATACCCGCCCGTCTGCCTGAGCACAAGTCCACACCTGGGCGGCCGCGAAACCTGTCGCGACTGGCCAGGCGAGCTGTACTATGCCGAGCTTGTGCGACCCGCGGTATGATTCCATGTTCGCCGGGACGCTCGGGCGCCCGTTGTGCATGAATTATACAGGCAGACATTCTTGAAAAGCCAACAGTGGCATAGTAACAGGAGAAGATGGGCCCCTGTGTGAACAACTGACAAAGTGAATTACACGGTGCGCTAAATAACACCAGCTCCCCGTCCCGAAACGACGGCGCTAGATGGGCTTTCAGGCGGATTTCCATGAATCTTGTGCAAACAGGGAGTCAATGGCGGAGAAACGGCCAGGAGCCGCTCTCAAGTGATTTGCAGAAAGGAAATTATGTGTTGAAGAAGCCATCAAAGGAGCTACATATCTACATAAGTGTATTTGTTGTCTGGATCGTACAATTACGGGAGCGTAATCATATGTGAGTAGGTTTTGAGGACAATATCAGTCGAGGAAATGTGTTTAAATGAGTAGCAATTTTCGTGGTAAAGTAAAGTAAAAGCAGTCGCAGCACGAGTAATAATGGTAGAGGTTGTAGTACAAGAAGAAGCAGTGATAATAATAGGTAGATGTAGTAGTAAGATTGTAGTAACTTGTGAAGATAGAAGCGGTTGTAGTGAGAATATTGATGATACAGCGAATGTCATTTTGGAGATGCACATTTCAATGTCAAGTGCATCGTTTATATTTGAAAACTGTTGCAAAAAAAGTCAATTCAAAGTAAAAATGTGGGGGGAAAGTATGCTGTAAACTGCCAAATGGGTATACACTGATATCTCTGCACTTTTCTGTGTAATTTACCAGTTATTTAACTTCTACTAACATATCTAAAGACATGTTTTAACACATTTCAAGTCGCATAACACCGTCTGACTATCATTATCGGCTGCACCCAAAAACACAAATCAAGATGTACATTTTAGTCAATATCAGCCACCGCTAGTAGCAGCGGTGACACTTTAGTAGCCGTAGAAGTAGTTAAACACAACGTCAATACTTTTACTCTAGTGATCACTTTGTACTGAAGGACACCGGCCTCTAAACACGCGCGCTGGATGGGCTTTCAGACAGATTTCCGCGAATCTTGTACAAACAGGGAGTCAATAATGGAGTAATGGCCAATCGTTGAGGGGGAACAATTCACAAGTGATTTGCGGAGGAAAATGTGTGTTGAGGAGGGCACTTTGTGCGGCACTCTGTCACCGGGCCAATGGGCTCGCATTTCCGCGGCGCTTGACAACGAGACCAAGGCGAACCCAGTACAAAAAAACCACACACTTCCTATTTGATGAAAAGCTGATAATTCCGCCGCTAACGACTCGGCAAGCCGTGAAATCGATGGCAAATTTGTGTTCGGAGCGAAACCTACGAGACATTTTAATCCGCGGCGATATTTATGTGCCCGTGTGCGGCGCTTTCATTATCATAAAGCGTGATGAGTGGCTCTCAGCTGTTGCGCGGTAGAGAGGCGAGGCACGTGATCGAGCGCTCTGAATTTAGCGGCTGCGCGGGTCCAGCTGTGTCCACGTACTCGACGACCTACGCGCTAATTTGAGTTGTTGTCGAGAGGCGGGCGGAACGGGCACGAAGACGGCAGCGCGGACGAACCAAGGACGGGGCTTTGGAGGATTCGCCCATTTCAACGTTTTTTTTTTCCGATTTGATTCCGTGTTCTAGTGGCGAGTCCATTACTTGGCTGTCGCTGCGGAGATTCGTCTTGCGTTGCACGGTATACTTAGCCGCCAGCCGCCGTCCGTGTGTTCAGTTACGTGCATTTGTGTCCCTCTCCACAGATACAAGTCGTGATCGTGTCCACGGAGTTAGATATTGCGCAACGTTTCAATTTTAAGGCAAACCGACAACATCTGCATCAAAAACGTGCGCTTTTCTGGTCTGCTACATCTACTTTTATCACTTGAAATGAAAGAAATAGCCCAAAGCTAAGAGTAGAGATCGACCATTGTGGGTTTTCTGACGCAGATTGTTTAGAATCAGATCTGCCGATATCTTTGGATCGATATGTGGGGCGCGTTTTAAGAATTGTCCCCAAATTATGCCACTTAAATATACTACACCCACATCCCTTTTTTGTTTTTTACAACAAAGAGTGTAGTGCCATTTTGTGTCCCAAGTGTGTACTCGAATCGTGCTCTACAAATAAACTTGTACTACGTTTTCCGGCGTCCTTTCAGTGCACATCTATGTAAACCTAGACTTTAAAAAAAAAGAGAGTAAATCATTTGTTTCAGTGTGCGGCCATGATCACCAGCCACGGACTCGGTGCCAAGAGCCGAGGGGCCCCACCGCGCTGCCGTGCCCCGTCTCTCCAGCTGAGGGCTTTGATTCGCCTGATTGTCTCCAATATTGAGACGCACAATAAACACAACACTCTTGGCGTCCATTTGCAATTCAAATCGCCTCCCCTTCTGTCTCTCTCTCTGTCTCTGTCTCTCAACCTGGACGACCCGAGCTCCTCCGGCGCACTGGGATATCACTCATCCGACTGCAAAATAATGACACCATCATCGCCATGGCTACACTCCCGGTGCATCCCGAGCAAGGCAGAAGCAGCAGCAGCAGCAGCGGCGGCAGCGGCAAAACGGAAAAGATATTAATATATACGGGGAGAGCTCCGAGGACTAAATGAATTAGCTCGGAGATTAGTTTGATTAGCGAGTGCCGAGGCTGTGTACGCCACGACGAAAACACGAGAATATTGCAGCATCGATGTGATTGACGATAGTTTGATGGACTGTTTTGATGTAGCGAGATAAATTAGACACTATATTGTGATAAGCACGATGTAAACAAAGAAAGGAGCAGTTTTAGCTTAATAGATAACACATTACGGTCATGTTACAATATGGACGGTTTAATGAACACGTGTTTTATCAAGCTATTTTTAGTCATAGAAAACCTGTATCTGAATAAATGCAAGATAGATTTTAGTTTACATACTGTGAAACGTTCAAAGAGAAATGCTACATAGTGCAAGTTTAAGAAATAAATGAAAGGTGATGTATCTGATGTTTACTCTTTTAAAAACGTGCTAAAACTGGTTCATTTTAAACTCCACGTGTATCGCTCACTTATATAACGCATTCTGAGCATCTTAAGTATTCAGAGTGATGAGTTTAAAAGCGCTTTTCACAACTTTCTGAGCCCAGAGCGAGTGAAGCTAACAAACATTAGCATGCCAACGAACGTTAGCATGCTAGCGCTGCACTTTCTGCTTGGTGGAAAACAAAACTCTATAATCAGACGCAGAGAAAGCGCTGCGGCTTCATTTTGACTCCAACAAACGCGCGTACAACACATCTGTACCGCGGCGGAACAGATTTTAGTTTATTACACGGATAAAATTGGGTAAAGCCCCTTTAAGAAACCCAAACTTGTTTTAGCTTTTTCGTTTTTTTGGGCGCTCCAATCAGACACCGCAACGGCATCGGACGGTTGAATTCGCCATAACATTTAAAAGTGACTGAGCGGCGCACTTTGAGAGTTAATAACTGCCGCGCGTGCAACTTCCACACACATAACTTTTTTATCTTCCCCTCTCTTCCTCCAAAACGCTCCTCTTCTCTTCAAAACGAACACGTCCACACCTGCTGGAGCGGGACAGGCCGCGACAGGAACTCAATAAACCATCGCTCTTACAACGTGCAATCCTGCCTATGTAAACTTGGGCTGATTGCTGCATGATAAGGCGCTAAGTTGCAGAGTTGATTGGGCACTATCTGATGTCGGCGAAGGCGTTGAGTGTTTGAGCGTGTGTAGGGTGCGATCCGTCTGATTGTTGTGAAGATGTCTCCACGAAGGTTCAGCTACTGTAGCGAAAGCGTCTGGCCGCGACTTGTTACCGGGTTCGCGAGGGGAAGAAAAGTGCAATTCGAGGAAGGTGAAAGATGCTTTTTGACAAGTTACGTTTGTGCAAGAGTGGTTTTGGAGAGGCCGGAAACGCGAAGCGATTACACAAGTCATAGTAAAAAAAAGTGTGAATTTCGATAGTTAAGCAAGTAACAAGCGGATTTGTGATTGAAGTTGATGTAATCGGGCAGAAAATGTTGTTACTGGGGATGTTGCAATGTGAAAATCTAGTCTTATGATTGTTGTGGGGGGAAGAAAACATCACAATTATCGATTATTCACTGATAAACATGACCAAACATCAGAGAAATCTTTCATGTTCTTTCATTTCCATTGTCAAACACGGTGGTTCTCAAGTTGTGGTACGCGGGCTCCTTCAGATTCCAATATTTTCTGAAGATAAAGTCAATTTACTCTGCATTTTTCTCTTCTTTTGAGTTTGGCCTGGTTTAAAAGTAGTGAAAGCAGTTCTGTAGTCCTTTTAGAGCCCTCTTGGAGCCATAGTTTAGACCCGGTTTAGATCTGGTGGTACTCAAAGGTACAAATATTTTCTTTGGCGGTACTTGGTTTGAAAAGTTTCAGAACATTTAGTTCCAAAAAGTTCCACATTCCTCAAAGTTTGGCATTTCATGAAATCAAACTGTCTGAGTGATAAAATAAAGTAAATGTGACAAAAACAAACAGATAAAAAGTACTTTGCATTTGGATTTATTTTTTGAACTTGAGATTTGAATAAAAAACACTTAAATTTACTTCTATAAATAACAAATATATAGATTTTCTTTCGTTCTTACGACTGAACTACAAAATATAAACGTTACCGACTGCATTTCCTCGCTGCAAAATCACATTTATCGGTTGCTTTCCCACATTACCTCCCTCCCATTTTTTTGACATCGCGCGACGAACAGTTGAAACGTGAACGGTTGCCCCCGGCGATAAGCGAGAGCAAAGTATCCACGCAATCGCCCATGTTTTAGTAGCCTCGACGCGTCCGTGTCCGTCCCGGGTGACGACGGGGGAAAAACTCCCAATTTATTCGCGCAAAACAACAGACACTCATGACAACGCGAGCTGTTTGACTTGCAAATCACGCCGGATGATTCATAACCGCCGCGCGCCGGTGTACGCTATGTCTCGGGCGCAGACGGTAAAATAATACATGCGAGCGGCGGCAGAAACTCATAAACCTGAAGTCGTCTGGCAACCTGATTAGGAACGCATCAGTGTGCACGAAAGGGAAGCGCAAAGCATCACGGGGAAGAAACGCCACCGCCCGAGCGAGCTGTTGTCGCTGTGTATTCGCCAGGCGCCGTCCCGTTATGTCATTTGTTTATAAGTCGATAAGTTATTCACAGTCGCCCTCGAGGCCGCCGACGCCGCGCCGTGGATTGCCTTGTGAAACACTGTCGGACGTGACCTAGAGACGACTTAACGTGGCCTTTTCATGCTCTTCAAGATGCTTAGACGCTACTTGTTAAGGGAGTTTAATTGCTTGATTAGAAGAGAAGAAAAGGATGTGGGATTTAACTAGGGGGGGGAGAAATACAGGAAGTCGGGGTGCAATATTGAGCGTTTAGAAATGTGATTGTAAAATGAAAAGGAAAAAATGCGTTTGAGTATTAACAATGTGGTTTATAGGATTGTGTTAATAAAAAACACAAATGGAAAAAGTTTAAGGTGCACTTTGGTATGATAGAAATGATAATGTTTCTGTTTTTTATCAGTCTGTATTATAATATTACTGTATGTCAGTCCAACAGAATTGTGTTGAAACGTATTTTTTTAAGGTTTAACTAAGAGATAAACGTGAAATGTCTGCAAATTTAATGACAAAAAGTGCAGAAATATCTCTTCATACCCTTATTTGAAAGTTTAAAACAGAATGTTCTTCCATTTTTATCTTTAATCAGCTCTTTTTATAGCCTTTTTTACTATAAATTATTTAGTCAATATTAAAATGTAGCGTATCTTCAAAACTGCATTTGCGATATTATCCAAATTCAGATGTTCTACTCCACCGAGTGTCATTAAACGTATCGACTCATAAATGCATCTATGGAGACAACACCAGGTCAAGTAAGTTACAAGGCAGCTCTGTGGAGAGGCGATGTGATTACAGTAAGACTAAGACAAAAGGCTGTAATTGAAAACATGCACGATAGATGAGATTAATGAACCCTAAACCTATAGAGCACCTTTAAACGACTGATATTGCATGGTTTCCAGGGCTAATGGGACAATGCACAGACAATTTCAGATGCAACACATCTCGTCCTTGTCATTAGTGAATTGAATCCGAGCCAGCAACTTTTTTTTCCTCTTGATCGTCGGTCTCCACAGTCTGTAACTCCTTTTGTGGACGAGTGTTTGTCAGCGTGCGAACACCGGACGAATGATGCAACCGTCACGGATGTCTTTGAGATGTCTTTATCTTCCGGTGTCGGGGTGCGCCTCGTCCCGGGACGGGGTCGAAGCGGGACAGGAAGCGAACAGCGATACAGTATCAAGAGCCAAAAAAAAAAGGTATTTCAATTCAATCTGAGAGTCTTTTATCCGGCTGTTTATGTCACGTTTAAGTTACTTTATCATCCAGAATGTTTCCATCTGATCGTGGGACATTGTCTGAATACAATTGTTATAGTCTAGGAGTATTTGGTCCTAGTATAGTCCTGGTCCCGGCCTAGTTTAATCGAGACTAGGGCTGTCGATACTCAGATACTAAATCGATCCCTGTCACAAATCGATTCTAGTATCAAAGTTGAACGCCCGTTTGATGTTTTCAGAAGTAGGGATGTTCAGAGTATCAAAAATCAGATACTAACCGATACTGAAACTAGTATCGATACAAAAAAAACACAATAACAGGAAAAAATGTGACCTTTAATGAATAGTGTTAAAATGATCTCGATCTTTGTCAGAACTAAATTAAGACCACAATGTTTAGTAGCTTTTATTTGTGTGGAAAATGTTTAAAACCTGGCCCGAAAAAGAGTATTTTTATCATCTATATGGTATCGAAATCTAAATTGTTGGTGAGAATCGAGTATAATCGAGTTTTACGTTTTAGTATCGTGACACTTTTCGGACGGAGGAGAACCACATGGGATAGTCATACATAGACAATTTTGATTATTTTGTGTCGAAAATGAAGTGTATTAGATTCTAAAATATACTCAATACTTGAAAACCCAGTGTTAATATTAAAAAAGACAATAGAAATAGAAACAACGTGACTTTCAACACAAAACAACAGTACTTTTTTTAATGTTGCAAAGTGGTTTTATACTTAAACAAGTCAGGAAATGTCCAATACTGTCCTGTTTAAGTGATTTTGCTCAGTATTGCTGCATAAAATCTAAAAACAATGCGAAAGAAACGTATTCGATCGCTCAAATCTTTCAATTCCAGTTCGTGAATCTGCATATCGATCCTTATATTGGGGAGTGAGTTCACGCTCCATCAGTGAAAGTGTCCCGGGACAGAGTCTGACCAGTAGAGAAACAATCGCGGGCAGGAAGCGTTACTTTCACGGATCGGAAGACAAACTCGTCCCAATCTGCAGCGCCACCGCTTTGACCTTATTTAGAGGTTATACCAATACGACATCCAATTGTAAGTGTGTGATAAATGTCCGGAAATCTCCACTATCTTTTCCAAAATAACATCAAGGGGATTTCTGCCGTTTTGTTAAAGAGGCCTTGGACATTTCTAGTCACGCCGCTCCCCTACCAGTCCTTAGCCTCTTGACTCTTCGCTATGTAACAACAATGCACGGGTTAACTCCGGGGTCCCGCGTCCGATCTGTTACGCCGCTGATAAGAGGAGCTGATGGATAGGTTTAATCAGCGCGGGCCCAGGGATCAAGACCACCAGACGAATCAATAAAAAAAAACAGCGCGGTTTATAAAAGAAACCGCTTTTATCAGTGTCACGAGAGGTCCTGCATCTGCGCCTTTTCGTGAGAGAAACGTGTCGCGTCGTGTAGGGGAAGATCAGGACTCAAAACGGTTGTGACAGTTATGAAAGTCTGCAGAAAATATGAATAAAGAACATTAACACTGTTTGCTAGTATTTGGGAAACTGAAAAAGGCAAATGTCAAGACATAAACCTGCATATCTCAAACTTTAGAATCTAATTTAGTCCTGTTTAAACCTGTCCAGTCAGACTTCTGGTTAAGTTCTGATCAGTTTCGACCGGATTATAAGTCTACTAAGGATGTCAAGATTACTATATAGTTCATTCATTCATAGTTGTGATAATTAAAGTCGCAATATAATCGCAAGAACTAAACAATTATATGTGTGAGATTCATCAAGTTGTCGATATATGGACCAGAGAGTTTGATTATAGAAGGCTAGTGACATAATTGTGTAGCGGTCTATTTGAGATTAAAAGAGAATCCATTGTGAATGTAAAATCGTGACATTGTGGCATCCCTAAAGGCTCACAGTGGTTAAGTCCAGTATTAGTCAATGAACAGAGCGGTTTATTTTCTTTGTGTCGTCCTGGTTTAAACCTGGATTACACTCGTCTTCCTCTTGGCACTGGGAGATCCAAATATTTTCTATGCTGAGACACACTTGACTCTGACAAATTGAAGCCAGCGAAGCAGTGTCAAAATCAGAATTTACTGAAACACAAAAATTCACATGTGCAAACCAGCGCCGGGACCATGAAAATGAAACACGCCTGGCAACGTTCCAGCGAAGCATAAACCCCCGACGTCCCAGGGTTCCAGCATACTAAACACTTACTAGCTGCAAACGACATAAAAAATCATACAAGCAAAGACCCCGGCGAAGAATGAAGACGTTGAAGCTAAATCGCTGTAAACTACGTGCGCTTAAAAGATCCGTATGTTAAGTCGTGTTACAGCCGAGACACTGCGTCACCGTTACACGCCTTTGCTTTAAAAGAACCTTCTTATCTCTACATTTGACTGACACGTCTATTCTCTGCGTATAGCCTTGTGCCGTGATTGTAGACGACAGCTACACGTGTCCCATCCAATCCAAGACAAATTAGTTACTCTTGCCTTTCCCTCCCTGTCCTCCTCGTTCAGGAGATCTTATCCAGGCGGACATGCTTAAGTTGTCAGTGGGGTTTCTAAAAAGCCATATTGAACAGCCATATTGACTGATGCAATCGCGGAGACACACATCATTAGCCTCATTAACGGCCGAACGTTAAAGGGGAGGACGGGCCTAACTGGTGCAGCGGGAGCGCGTGTCTCGTCTGATAACGCTCGCCCTTAACAAGCCGGGGCTAGACGCTCCGTGTTTAAAATGAGCGCAGTGAGTGGACTGCTAATGCGGCGCGTGCGGAGTCGCCGTTAAAGAGTATTGTCGGTTGAAAAGTACGCTGTGTATGTGGGATGAAATGGCGGGCGATCAACGTGCGACAAAGGCAAGGGTGGTAGTGTTGATCGTATTAAAATGAACAATGTGATCTGAATGATAAACAAATGCAATAATCAAAGGCAGTTCATGTTACAAATATGTATTGTTCAATTAACACCGCTTAAACGACTTTTAATTCTTAATATTGTTTGTACAAAACGCAATTAAGCTGGTATAAGCACAACAAGCACAGGTAAAGAAGATATAAAAGCGATTAATTTGATAAAGTTACACAAAAAACATCTCAAAAGACTTTCAAATTAAAACACTGATGCACAAATGTGTGTAGAAATGGGCGGAGTAGTCAGATGTGTACTTATGAGTATTGTTTCTTTAAAATATTTTCACTTAAGTACAAGTAAAACGCGTATTGTGATGAGTGAGCAACAAAATATCATGTCAATCCAACAGAAAGAGGTTAAAATACATCTTAAAACGTATTAGTTGAGGTGTAATGATCCGAGAAAAGTGAAATGTCTGTAGAATCTGTCACAAAAGTGCAGAAATATCACCTTACACCTTTATTCATCATATTTTAAACTGTTTTTCATTTTGAATCAGCTCCTTTTGTAGCATTTTTAATTCAAACAATACGCTCAATAATCAACATTCACAACTCTACCTACATTTCCACATATTACCCACCTTTACTTGTGAATAATCTACTACTAAACATCCAAATGTGTTAGAGAAGAACCACTACATGAGCTGATCACGATTATCGATTAACCAAACAATCTTCTTGACGTCCCTTTGAGCCCTTTCTCCATAAAAGTTCCCTTCATTCCAAAACCCCTGGAGCAAACGTGAGACACTCGGGGCCCCTCCATAACCGAGCGGGACGGCAGGCTCGTAAAGTCACTCCATGTGTTGTTTTAGGAAGCCGTTACGGACCGGCCCGTGTCTGTTTACAAGGGCTATCCGATCATTATTGCCGCCATCTGCAACGTGCACTCCCGAGTCCTCAATCTGCGGCGCGAGAAGCCGAAACTGCAGCTGACGCCCCGGAGTCGCACGCACCCGCAGCACCTTATGATATATTTAAGCGTGTGTACATCCGACGACAGCTGGTACCCGGGCACACGTAGGCTCTCGGGTCAGGACGGCCCGCTTAGGCAGCACTAACCGGAGTCGTTACGCTTAGAAAGGCAGCGATTTGCAAACGCACGATATGTAGCGTGTTAAACTTTAAAAAGGGGAAACTCGACTGGTAATGGTGCGGCCGTTTTGGGGCGGGGCGGTTGGCGTGGAAAAGGCGTGGCGCTTGTCAGTAAAACGTCTGGGTTTGCCACCTGCTCGTCCCCGACCCCGGATGCTTGGAAGCAGCGAGAATACGAGTTTATTCAAGGTAGTTTTGAGCCATGGAAACAGCTGTACTGACATAAATGCTGGACGGATACGTGTGAAAGGCATGCAAAGGAATAGCGTTTCCGTGACGACGGGCAGGTAGCGGACCCTCCACCAGAAAAGTCACTTAAAAACATGTATTTGTTCAGTGCGATTAGTTATTAATAGCTCATTGTAAGAAAGACATGAGAAAACATATGTATGAAAACATATACGTCTTATATTTGAAACCATGTATTGAGTGAAGAACTACTCTGAAGTGTATAAAGTTACAAAGTTTTGAGGTGGATGTTATGTCTAAAAATGTATATCACAATTTTCTTGGAGCTAGATCGGTTTGATTTGATCATGATTCGCGCACACGTATCATCTGTGCCTTTCCTTTAAGTGGTAACTTCAGTCATCTGCTTGTTCTGAGCGTTCATACGTCACTCTGATTGGCTCTTTCCACTTGTCACTCACTCAGAGTCTTAGGGAGGTTGACCAGAGAAACTTTAAAGAGACGGTCTGGCTAGAAAAAGGCTTTTTTCACTGTCGCTCCTCGAGGTAACTGATGATTTTCGACGTTACAAAAATCATATCATATCATCAAATTAGCATATTGTCACATGGATGAGCTCATGATTATTTTTTTTATGAACACATCCTTGTTACATTTAGGGATTAGTTAGGTCACAGTATAATCGTAAAGGCAAAAAATTATCATCGTGACATTTGTAGACGATAGATGATGTTGTTTTTTAATTCAATGTATAGAAAAGTGACCGTTTTTGAACTAAATTCAGTCCTTTCTTCTCCGCCTTTCTTCAAAAAAGTGAATCTAAATGTAAAGTGCTTTTTTTTTATCTTACCGTTTATGTCGAGTTGCTCATTCAGAAAGTTTGAGTTCATAAAGCAGGTCACATACCGAGGAGCGCTCGTGTGTTAAGAAAACAAAAAGGAAGGAACATTATGGATGTTGTCGTCGTCATGATGTTAATAATCGTGAATAATCGTTAAATCGACATGTTTTACTCTCACAATAATGGTTACAATGCTGTTTTTCCATTTCAGTAGCAACTAACACCACAAATTATTACAAAATATGAAATAAAGTAAATTATATGTGGGTTTTTTTGTCTTTTCCCAGTGGATTTCAAGATCTTTTCTTCTTTTAAAATGTGCTACATATATCAATCGAGCGTAAGTTACTATTATCTTGGTGCTTTGCCAAGTACATTAGCGTGCGGCGTTGGAAAGTATCAACAGAAGCATGAAAAGTGCTGTCTCCAGTGGCCCGGACACAACCCAAAACATTACAAATTGAGTTGATTCATGTTTTGACTGCGGAGGTTTGGAGTTAGGTGAGCTGTGAAATCTATATGAGGAAAACATCGACATTAAAACGCTACGGGGCTGTTTTTTTTATTTTCTGAGGAACTGAGGAGGAAGGGAAATGATTCAGACGTTTGCAGATGTTGTTGTTTGTTCAAACTTTTCCCACACAAAGACTCCGCCCGCAACTGAGTCTTTGGGCGGAGTCATTGTGTCAGTTTCAAGCCTGGAAAAACGCGTAAGTTTGCTTAAAGAAGGGCGTCCTATGTAAAAAACAGTCTAGAATCTCTGCTTTTTAGATGGTAAAGTTGAAAAAAGTAGTATTGTTGCACCTTTTTTTTCATAGTTTTGGCCGGGGTGCGACTTATACTTATATTTATACTTATATACTTATACTGCGGAGCGACTTATATGTGATATTGTTATTTTCACACTTGCAACCGCATTTCATACTCCAGTGCAACTTATATATGTTTTTTGCTTCTCTATTATGCATTTTTTGGCTGGTGCGACTTATACTCCAGTGCGACTTATAGTCCAGAAAATACGGTACTGAGTATGAGGATTATGACAACAATCAGACTACATTCTTGCGGTCCATAAGAAATAGAGTAAATCGTATTAATCACTGTCATCACTGTCATATTACACAATTAAGATATACAAGTGCTTAATAATAGTTATTTCTTCATCTCGTCTGCACTGAAAAGGAGCAAAAAATATCAGGGTCTATGTAGTCCTATGTATTTTTTAGCTGCTACTGTAACAAAATAATACTTTTAAGCAAAATGAGCTTGTAATTTGATATATATCGTTATTAATTATACGATATTCCGGTCATTGTTACATCTTAACTCAGAAATGTGGGAAAACGTGCCTTCAGATGTTTAAGCTGCGTCACAAAGAGTAAAAAGACTGTTCAATTACAAACAAAATAACGACATTATCCCATTCGAACATGCAAAATGTCGTGGCGGGAACTGAAACGGTCGTACTTTCTACCAAACTTGCCAAAACCAGCACCATCAGATCTTTTTTTTTTAGTTTCCCCCCCAGCCCATGTAACGCAATTGCAATCTCCACCACCTCAAAACGCTCGCGCCCCCCCGCTCCCTTCAAAGGCCCATCACAAAACGCACATCTAATGCAGTGAGAAGGCCGCTTAAAGCTCCGGCCGGGCTCTCCGCTTTGAAGAGACGGCCTCAGCCTTTTCCAACAGGAGCCAAATCATTTCCCCTTTCGCTTCCTCTCGCCATTGTGCGCGGGGGAGAGGTGCGCCGCCAAACCAGCTAACCAAGCCTCCGCCACCTACCTTCAACCCTTCGAGGATCACTCCACTTCACACCCAAGACCCCGCAGACCCGATGCACTCGGCCCGGGCTTTAACAATAAATATATTCATGCTTTTCATGTATATTTTAAATTCGACTCACTAAGCATATAATGCGCATGCAAGCTTCAGACTTTTTGCCTTTTCCCCGACATGCAATGGAAGGTGTGACAATCATAAAAACGTATAAATAAATCAGGCAAACGGGAGATGCTAAAAGTGGCAGGGTGCAAGAGTTTTATTTTTTTATTATTTTTTGAGACTCCGTATTGGCTTGTCTGGCGGGCTTTCATCTCGCAGACGGGGGGGGGGGGGGGGGGGGGGGGGGCAGCAGCAGCAAAGAGTGATGTATGGGCGGTTGGTGCTGTCGTGTTCACAGTGGGAGACTTGAAAGGCATATGAGAAGAATAAGGTAAAAGCAGTCAAAGTTTTTTCGGGAGAGCAAAGGGTGAAAAAGCTGGGGGAGAGAAGACGGAAGAGCATCAGAGCGGTCGACGCCATACGGAGGCGTCGCGAATGGTTTGACGGAGACAACAGCTGGATGGTTAGTCATTAAAAAGAAGGCAAGCAAATGTTTTTGTCTCAGTTCTTAGTAATTTTCATGAGACTAGATTTGAATAAGCAATTTCCCGTTTGTATAATGGGGCTGGGGATAAACAGGGAGACTTGGGATTCGATACGAGGATCGCGATACATGCGATAATCGATACTTTGCATATATATATCGCTGTTTTAAAGATTCAAATGCATTTTAACGACAGTATTTCTTTCATGAACCACGGCCTACAGATTCTTTTAATGAAATACACCTATTTTAATCATCTAAACAGTGACTTATGTCAATTGTATTGCATAACCAGGTTTCCTTTCTCTAAACAAGAAACAAAATTCGTCGTAATTTTGTAAAATATACCCCCAAAATACACACACCAATATATCGATACAGCATCCCACAAAATCGACACTGTATCACCAAATTTAGTATCATAATGTATCAATATTTAGCTATTTTGGCTATTGTAGAATACATTAAAATCCGAGGAAAACTTGCTTGGCTGTTAAATGCGCAACATACAATAGTTTATGGCCTGAAGTCTCTGGACCGTTTCCCAGTAACTCTGGACTTCAGATATATACGTCCCCCTAATACTTTCATACCATTTTAACTATATTTGGAATGAACTCAATGTGCAATAAAGGGGATTTGACTTTGCGCGCAGCCAGGTAACGTTATAAATCCCATTCAAACTCTGGCCGACCATCGAACCATCGACGGGGACTGTCTGACTAGCCACGGAAAATAGTGTCCTCCTGCCTCATTGTACATGAAGAGAACTCTGTGGTTTCGGGAGGGGAATATATATTGTGTTTGCTTTACCAGACCTTCACTTCTTTCCCTAATATCTAAGAGATGAGAGGCGTCCATGGTCCCGGGCACATCATGGGGCCGAACAAACACTCATCTAATAGGAAACATGTGCGCGCCAGATGAAACGCTCCTCTCTCATAAGAGCAGTATGAAATATAGACCCAAGCATCCTGTGGTGCTCAATCATGCCCCCGCGAGAAATTTCTGCAAAGACCGTACTGCAACCCTCCCTCCGGATAGACGAGTGTTTTGTTGTTTTTTTTTCCTTCATTGTGGTCCACGAAAGCACACATAAGCTGCCAATATGGCCGACCGGCACTGAGAGAATAGTGTCTGACAGTGACATCTCTATTGAACACTCAAGCGTCTTTTCTTTGCGCTCGCCTTACATGCATGGACACACACACACAGGCGAAAGGGCAGAGGGGAGGAGGAGGAGCACGGTCCCCGCCGCTGGGTCGCTATGCGGGGTTTAAGCGCGGCATTATGGGAAGATTAGGCCGGGCAGCGAGGGGCTATCTGATGTCATTGTTGGTTTGTCTGGTCCGGCCGTGTGGAAGTCAGGACCTCATGCCACGGCACATTTTTTCGCCCTTTTTACGAATGGAATGGCCAGAGTTGCAGTTGTGCTGGTTCGGAACACAACGGTTTAGTCCAGGTTCAGGTTTTGTTGCGAAATGGGATTAAATTTGAGGTTTGTGTGGATCACGTCGACCAAATTGTTTCGAATCGTCAGTGTTATTGGGTGTTTTTGTAGTTTTTTTCGTCGAGTGATCTACAGCCAATCATCTGTCAATAAAAGCATGTGGTTTGGAGCAGAGTTAAGACTTCTGAGAAAAGAATTTGACCGTATTGTGTGTTAAATGGCACAAGACTAAAGCTTTGTCTTATTAAATCTAATTGAAGGGAAAATCTAGTGCAATCAATATGTAAAAAAATCACGTGTCTTTGATTCATCTTGTGTTTTACCTGCTTTTGCTTGGGATAATCGTGGTGGGTGGTAATTTCCCTTTGTGAAAGGTGCAGCGTGGTCTGGATAAGTTAGTCACATTATAAGAACATTTGAGTCCTGCTTTTGTCCGGCTGTGACTTGGGTTTCAATTGGCACTTTTTATCGCCGCTTTAATCCTCGTTCAAACCCGGCTTAGTCTTCGTTTAGACCTCGTTTAGACCCGGTGTAGTCCCTGCTAAATCCGTGGACTTGCAGTTGAGATTGATTGCAGTTTCCTATTGCATTTGTCGGCTGCGGCTACTATTGGAAGACAAATTAGTCGCACAAAAACCCACGGAAAAAAAACTCTACAACTGACTCCATCAATCAAGTCGGCAATCAAAATAATTCAATTAAGTGACTCAAATCCCGCTGGCTTTTCGACTCCCCAGTCCAATGGCCTATAGAGACGCACAACTCCATTTACTGACAATCCATACGTGAAAGCATTAACCTCACTTTAAGGGCTTCGAATCGCTTTCCATTACTTACATTTTCAAAGTATCGGGGGAAGTAGCAGCGGAGAACGGACAACAAAACGTAAAAAAATCAAATCGCAGACTGCGCGGCAGAGAGGGGAAAACGAAAATGTTTGAAACTGAAGGGTTTTGTTGGCCAAACGGGAGACACTTGGGGCAGTGTTCATGTGAAAAATGCTAACTAGTTGCAGAACACAGATGGAGGTTTGAATGGGGGAATGTTTGGTCTTGATGGTCCAATTAAGACCTGGTTTTAGTCCTTGGTTTTGTTTGTTAAGTTCTGCCTGTACACAATTTAACATCCTTATTAACTTACAATATGCCATACATAACATAACCTCATTTCCGGCATAACGATCGTATTCTTCTGTGTGCTGGTTATGTAAACAAGCTGTCACAAAAAACGACTAAAGGGACAAATTTGAATGACAAAAACTACTTTTCTACCGCTCTCAAATGCAAGTGCTTCCGCATATTTACTCAAACTGCGATTGTGCTTCTACTATAAGTTTACCCTGTTCTACTTCTTTCTAGTCCGTCTTGTTTAAAAGTGGTGTGGACTCAAGTAGCAGTAAACACACTAGTGAGAGTATGCTTGAGTTAAATGCTAAATAGCTGCGATTGTGGAGGGAGTGGCGGAGGGAGAAAGAGGGCGGTCACCGAATATGTGTGTAATTGTCCTGTTTCCGAGGTGTGAAAGGGAATGCAGGGCTGCGGAGGGCGTCCCGGGGAGAGGGGATTGAAGCGTCACTCACAGCTGCCACACAAGGGCCCCGTCCAGGCAGGCAAATCCCAGGCTTGTCCCTCCGGAGGGGCGGAGGTCCGGGGCCGCCCCGAGGAGCAGCGGGAGTCTCTTATAGTGGGCTTTTCTTCCACTGGCTCAACGAATACCAAGAACTCATGCTGGGAGTTTGGTTAGAAAGGGTTTCGGGAAGGGTTAACCGAGCCCCGCTTCTTTCTTATGCACATAGGCACCACACATACATACTTTAAGAGCTTGCTTCTTTTTTTTTATTTCATCCTTCATCCCGCTCTGTCTCGCCCGTAGGCATTGTGAGAAAGTATGAAGCAGAGATAAAGAAGGAGATAAATCAAACTTCCAAGTTAACATCTGTGAATTTGGGACACAGACGGTGCAGATCCAGCGGGAGAAGGAAGGGGGCAGTTCAAACTAGATTAGAGCCCGAAATGAGAGGGTCCCGCTCGGAGCCCGGGGAGCCTAATAGCGCCAAAGTCCCCGGGATTAGACACCGCTGCACCCCTAATGGTCTCCATGTCCGGCCGCCGTGTGCCCTATGGATTATGAAGCTTTGTAATTAACGTGGCAGAGATGGGACGGGTGGGGCACCGGGGGTGAGGGGGGGTATATAGTGACACGAATCTATGTTTTGCCAGTTTAGTCTATGTTTAGTTCAGTTGGTGTCATTTCATTTACGTTTAAGCTCTAAAACGTTGGGCGTAAAGTTGAAGTTAATACAGTGGTTCGATCCTCGTTTAGTCATTTTAAACCCGATTTAGTCCTGTTATAGCTCAGTTTAACCCTCGCTTCCTTGTTCATGGTTTAGTTCTAGGTTATAATCATACTGGCACACATACCACCTCAAAATAGACTAAACTGGGACTAAAAACACTTGACTAAACCAGGTCACCAGGTCTATAAAAGGGACAAATCGAGCCTACATACCGACCAATCCCGGTCTTGTTTGAAACAGGTTTAGATGTAGGTAGAGCATTTATTTCTGTCCTGTCCTGTCCTGTTCTGTTTTATTCCTTGTGCAATTAACTTGATCCGAGTTTAGTCCGACATCAAGATCTTGTTTGGACCAGGTTTGTATCCGGAATAGTCCCATGTGGTTCTGGTTTGTCGCTGCATCCTGCTTCTGTCGCTTTATAATTAACAAAAGGCTGAGCTGGGACAAAACAGGGACCAAACTCGGGACTAAACCAGGTCTAGAACAGGACCGGTCCGGGTCAACATCAGAACCGGACCTGTATAAGCGCGAACGCACCCTTTTTTACACCATGAGTCCAGACAGCGTTTTGGAGCTGGCCCTGGTTCAGTCTTGCCCTCACACGCATCCTGCTGCTGCCGTCGATGATTATGATCCTTTATAATTAACCGGGCTGAGCTGGTTTGGGGCGGGCGGGGCGGGGGGGGGGTCCTCCCATATGCCACACTGACACACTTCCATGGGGGGTGGGGGGAGTCCTGTGGGATTGATAAGCTGCCCCATCAGACTCCACCATTACTTTATCATTCTATCATTGTATTAAACCAGAGCTCCATTCAATTACAGCGTCAGTCCATTAGCGCGGTCATAACAGCGAACAAAGGGTCTTGTGATGGTCATTAATGATAAGACCACCCCCAAACCATACGTCATACACTGTAGTAACCCGTCAGATGCAAGTTCACCATATCGTAATTACAGCTACGGTAATCGACGTGCAATGGTAAAGACCGATATTGGGTTTATAGCTGTTTTTAACCGATAAACTGAAGTTCTTTATTGCTGCAAGGTGTCCATTGTCAAAGCCGTTACACTTCTAATAATTACCAAGTTACATAATAGAGGAATAAATCTGAAAAGTATACAATAATGTTATGAAGAGGGAAGGCTGTGCTTCTCGACTTCAAAAAACCACGATTAAATGTGCAAGTTCAAAGTCAAGATATTGATTCAATTCTGGAAACTCATTTCACGCATAACACAAGATATTAAAAGTTGTGATATTTACGCACTTTACTGGCTGCTATAGTATGTTAAGTGACTTTACTCTGCTGTGGTGTTTTTGTCACTTTCTTTTCCATTTTTCTTAAGTTGAGAACTCGCTTCCCCGACTTTTACAGAATCCCCATCGTTTAGCAGGAAACTTTAGCGTTTCACTCGCTCAGAAACACTCTCAGCTCGTCCCGTTTTCTTCACTTTATTTGGTATTTGTTGGAACCCGAAGTCCTGACGCGTTAAATTCGAGCCGCCTCACAGAACTCTTTGGTGTGCCACAAACTTTGGGGGGAAAACAGATCCCTGGCTGCCTGTGTAACCGGTGACAAGTCATGACGTCTTTTAAAAGAGCTCGTAGAGTGTGCAGCTGGCAGTAAAGCGCGCCGCCTTCCTCTCCTCCTGCCTGTCCACAGCCTCGCGTATACCGACTTATTCTCAGGGAACTCTACCGTCTGTGGCAGTTCGGTCCCTATAGAACTCACTTTATATAGGAACTCTATATCTCTGCTTGGATCCGGTGTCGCACAGGTGGTTCTGCAGTGGACCTGGTTTGGACACGGTGCAGTAGACCTGGTTTAGTCTGGGTTTAGGCCTGAATTAGACCTGGATTAGTCTGGGTTTAGACCTGAATTAGACCTGGTTTAGTCTGGGTTTAGACCTGAATTAGACCTGGTTTAGTCTGGGTTTAGTCTGGGTTTAGTCCTGAATTAGACCTGGTTTAGTCTGGATTTAGTCCTGAATTAGACCTGGTTTAGTCTGGGCTTAGTCCTGAATCAGACCTGGTTTAGTCTGGGCTTAGTCCTGAATTAGACCTGGTTTAGTCTGGTTTTAGTCATGAATTAGACCTGGTTTAGTCTTGTTTTCGGTCTTTGACCCTGAATCGAGCTCATTTTTTAGTTCTGATGTGGACTTGGTTTGGTTCTGTTCTGGTCCTCGTTTAGTCCTGATCGAGTCAGGTTTAGTTTAGGGTTTAGTCATGATTTAGTCCCAATTTTGATGTGGTGAATGTGCAAGTGTGAAGTTGATTTATTAAATGAACCTTGGGGCTGCACGATTATTATTTCATCATTACGACATGCAATATGGCTGTAAGCGCTGCTATTTTGATAACATTGAGATACTTGAATTTACTTTGTCACACACACATATATTCATTCAATATGTTCATTCCTTACTGTATTAGTCAAACTGTCAAAATAAACACTTAACTGAGACAAAAACGGGACTAAATCAAGGCTAATTTAGACAGAAATCAGAAAAATAGTAATAAAATCCGCCTTTTTCAATGTTTTCATTTCAAAAACAGTCCATTCCAGTCAGATGGAGAACATTGGTGTTATTGCGACATATTTAGCTTGTTGCCTCTTGCTGCCAATACTGCAATTCTGATAGTTTTGCAACATTTTGTCCTGGTCCGCGTAAGAGCTCTCAGTTCAGACCTGATTCCGTCCTTGATTTCCCCTCAGTCGCGGCTCGTTCGCTGCATCTAATAAGTATTTTGTCCCATACTTTAGCTCACGGCCATCCGCATACTGTGTACTTGTTGTGAAAACTTCGGGACTCCCTGCCTCGACTCAAGTGTACGAGCTCCGTCCCGCTGGTGGAGTCCCCTAAGCTGAATCCGCCGGGTTAATGGTTTTATGGACGCTTGTCAGATAGATCGGTTCCACTGTCCCGCACGGGGTCCTGATCTGCACCGAGCCCCAGTCCGCCTGCCTCTCAATCGTCCCCTGTCTCTCTCTTTCTCCCGCTTCTCTGTCTCGGCGCATTTTTTTCCCCAACCCTGACACATGGAAGTAATCTGGGGCTGTGTGCGCCGGACTGAAAGGATGTGCGGTTGAGCCCAGGGCCGTGTTTCAACGCTCGACATTAGCTGCTTTCCTCTCCTGCTTTAATCCCCTTATTTTCAACCGCTCCTATGCAAAAACAGGACTAAATTGGCAAACAAAAGGCAGACTTTGGCCATTCAAGCGTTCCTTTAAACACATCCTGTATATTAAGAGCCCAAGTGTGAAGCGACAAGTTGAAACTCGGGAGCTGGAATTCGCGGCCACGTGCATAAAACTGAGTGGATGTGTTAGCGTTTCGGCGAAAGCGCAGTTACGTTTTGGTCGGGAATCGACATTTGCCTTGAGCCGAACCAAAAATGACCGGCTGGAAAGTTGTTTTTGTATTTCGTCTTGGTGCGTCTTTATGTTTTGGTGTTGCTTTTGGCTGGAGTTGTCCAAAGAAACTGATACGCTCACGACAAGTATGAAAAGAACCAAAAAGGACAGAACAGGACTTAATGAAACACCTATTGTTTTAACGTGTAACTGTCCAACAAATAGTGTCAAAATCGCTTTTCATCTGTATCGTTGTTTTGTTTTTTTAATCCAGTTTGAAGGTTTCGTAACACGGCAAAACTACTTTTTGACCATGTTTATCAAAATTGCATGAAAACTGTTAACTTTTTGGTGTTTTTTTTGGTGACATGTGCATCTTTGAACCTGTTTGCATATTGACTGGGCACGGCATGTGTTTTCTTCTTCATTAATCCTTTCTTGGGACTGTCGAAAAGTGTAAACTGGCCTGAACCCACATTGGCTCGGCTTTTGAAATCGTTATATCATTACCGTGTTTCAATCTCTCTCCGTCTCTCTCTCCCGCCGCCTGGTTTTGGCCGATGGGAGCGTCCCGGTTAGTGCCAAGCCCCTCTCTAATGAAGCCCTGGTCGGCAACGTGGCTGTGAGGAGCCAGTGTTCGTCCACTCCAGTCTGCAGCCCGGCTCTCAGAAGGGCAGCTCTGGCACACTCCTAACACTTCCTTAATACTCCACTGTGTCCGCACAAAGAACAATGGGCTCACCGGCGCGCACTCTCCAGCACTTAGTCACTTCCACAGCCATTCACTTGTCCCGTTTTTTACTGCCATTTAATTAGAGCACAAATCCCATTAAAAATACATATGACTTGTCCTATGCGAGATTCGTTTTCCACAATATGTTTTGTGTTTTGAGGAGCTGGGTCAGTATATTTCGGTAAGTGGCCTGGCGTTGTGCGCGAGTTTAGGGCTTAAATTGAGGGGAAAGCGATGCAGGACTGGGTTTGGTCTTTGTACGGTCATGGCTTTGTCCCAGTTTGAGTCTTAGTTCACACTTATTTGGTCCTAAAGTTGCCAAATTTGAATCCTGATGTGGATATGGTTTGATCCTGTTCTAGTCTCTGTTTAGTCCTGGTTTAGTTTTGAGTTTAGTCCTGGTTTAGTCCAGATTTAGTTTTGAGTTTAGTCCTGGTTTAGTCCAGATTTAGTTTTGAGTTTAGTCCTGCTTTAGTCCAGATTTAGTTTTGAGTTTAGTCCAGATTTAGTTCTGAGTTTAGTCCTGGTTTAGTCAAGATTTAGTTTTGAGTTTAGTCCAGATTTAGTTCTGAGTTTAGTCCTGGTTTAGTCAAGATTTAGTTTTGAGTTTAGTCCAGATTTAGTTTTGAGTTTAGTCCTGGTTTAGTCCAGATTTAGTTTTGAGTTTAGTCCAGATTTAGTTCTGAGTTTAGTCCTGGTTTAGTCAAGATTTAGTTTTGAGTTTGGTCCTGGTTTAGTCCTGGTTTAGTCCAGATTTAGTTTTGAGTTTAGTCCAGATTTAGTTCTGAGTTTAGTCCTGGTTTAGTCAAGATTTAGTTATGAGTTTGGTCCTGGTTTAGTCCTGGTTTAGTCCAGATTTAGTTTTGAGTTTGGTCCTGGTTTAGTCCTGGTTTAGTCCAGATTTAGTTTTGAGTTTGGTCCTGGTTTAGTCCTGGTTTAGTCCAGATTTAGTTTTGAGTTTAGTCCTGGTTTAGTCCAGATTTAGTATTGAGTTTGGTCCTGGTTTAGTCCTGGTTTAGTCCAGATTTAGTTTTGAGTTTAGTCCTGGTTTAGGCCAGTTTTAGTTTTGAGTTTGGTCGTGGTTTAGTCCTGGTTTAGTCCAGATTTGAGTTTTGAGTTTAGTCCTGGTTTAGTCCTGATTTACTTTACTTTAGAGTTTAGTCCTGGTTTAGTCCCAACTATACAGCGTTGAATGTGTGAAATGTGTACTTCTAGTTCGTTCAGTCCTGGATAAGTTGTAGTTTTCTGGCGTTTGTTCTCCGCTCACTTGTAGCTGCTCATTACTATTTAATTCATGAGCTCTAAACTCATTAAAAACATATATCTGATTCGCTTAATTTCCTCAAACACATTTGTGCGGCTGTTTCCATCCTCGTCCTGGAGAACTGTGAGGAAAGTTTGCTTTGTTCCCAATGACCCACAAGAGACTATAAAAAGTGGCCTAATTAAGTTGATTCATTTAGTGTTTAAAAACGAGTGGGCTAAAAGTGTCTTTAATTATGTAACGGTCACTCTTAGCCTAAGCTATATTAAAATGCTAATATCAAACTTTGGAGAAACTTTGGCAACACTTGTATTAAGAATTAGTCATTTCTGTCAAGACTTTTTATAGTTTTAAGAAGAGTTTGAGGTTTACAGGGCTGCGACATGTTAATCGCAACTAATCCTTTATTTATATAACTTTAGTAATCAAATAATAGTTCATAATAATTGTTATCTGGACTTTACACAGAGTCCAGAGCGTGGCACGTGCCGAGAGAAAAGGTTTATGACTCAAACAAAGCAGTAACTACATGAAAATAACTTCATAATAACAAATAATTTAGTTTTGTTGAAGGTTTTTGATGAAAACTCTCTTTCAGCTACAAACCCACTCCACCAGGACTTCACTTTAGCTTTTATATTGATCTAATCTGGTAAAAATGTCATATTCAGCGGCATTTCACATTCATAACAACAAAATGATGAATTGAAAAAGAATAATCGATTAATACATAATACATACTCCTGCTCTAGAGATGTCAAATACATTTTTAATATCGCAATTGCTGTTCTGAAGATAGATTTTTTAATGCATCGCTTGTAATTGAAGTATTTTTAAAATGACCTCAAAAAGTGCGTGTAATCGAACAAGGGTAAAGTATCTATATCTCTGCATTTCTGAGGTTGAACGCAATTCAAATCAGAAAAGCTTTCACCAAAACGAGGAACGTGCTTGAACGTGTCTAAATGTGCGTAAAACGTGCTAAAACATGCTTAAATGTGCGTAAAACGTGCTAAAACGTGCGTAAAACTGTGAATAACAGGGGTTTTTTAATGTAAAATATACACATTTTAGCCCATTCCTGACACATTGTGAATACATCTTCAGAGATAATCCTCCAAAAATATCAAGCTATTCATTTTACACAACATCACCCACCCCTAAAGCTGATCTAAGTCTGGTTAAGAAATGTGTCAGTGATTTGGCTTCAAAAAACGCACCAAAAGGATCATCGCACGACAGAAAACTTGCCCGAGCTCTGCGTAATATAACTGTCTAGCGCTTCATATCAGATTTTATGGACACACATATTTTACAACCCGTGTTTTCCCCCCCAAAAAACCCTGTTGATACATTTCTCCTGACCGTCAATCATCCGAGCGCCGGCGTCTTCGTCCAAGTAACGTATTGCATTCAGCTGTTGCGCCAGTTGCGAACGGGGCCTCGCGACATGAAAGAGCGCCGTATATAACCGCGGCTCACGCTGGGACGATCCGGGGGAAACTCACGCCGCCCAAAAAGTCAGAAAATAGGACATTCAAACGCTTTTTTTTTCGGGCCCCGGGGAGACGCAGCTAAGGGTCTCTGCTCGCGTATGAAGAAATGCACGCATCAATAGCGCACAAGAGTGATCAGTTTACAGTGTGATGTGGCAGCCAAAACCACCAGCGCATAGAGGCGGTCCATCTGGAAGCCCAAACCGTGGTGGAAAATATAAAGGGGGGGGGGGGGGACTGCATATTTTTCGCTCCCTCAAAGATCTTTAAAGAAAAAAACGTAGAAGAAATGAAACGCAAGTCTCTTCTGGGCCCAGGTGCTTGACGTTGATAACCAAATGGAGGCTGAGAAAACAGTCAAAAGTCAACGCAGCTGTCGGTGCGCGGACACGCGGCGAGGCTGCAGCGTGCAACAGCGGCCGCGGTTCATGCCACGAATACTTGCTTGTTTTGGGGGTTGTTTTTGCTTGTATTTGAGGAGACTTGATCGCCGGGTAGTGTAATGTTACAGGTAAGTATAGCAGGAGTATCGGGAGTAGGAATGGAGTAGTGAGATGAGAATTAGTTGTGATTGGGGTTGTCAAAAGGAGTAAAAATCTGAGAGTAATCGATGCTAAATGTGGTTTATGTAGTCAAAGACAATCCCAAACAGGACCGAATTTGACCTTTCCTGAGCAGTTTGAGAATGATCTTTAACAATATCCGATCTATTAAAAGTGCAAGCAGTGTAATATTAAAGAAACTACTATTATTTTGTGCTGGAAAATATGTTGTTTTTATACTTATATTGTGGTATCGACATCAGAATAGGATCTCAAGCCTTTTCCTTGTCATCAAAATTGATGTTTGATTTTTTTGAGTGTTAGTAATAGTGACAACAGTAACAGTAACAGGTTCATTTCTGGTGGTATCTCTTACTAATGTTTCAATGTATTTGTTAGCATTGTTTCTTCTACAAAAGAGACGGAACAGTACATATATATTGTGATTGTACTTTCACTTCACGTGTAAAAACATTCAGAGCATAGAACGTACCGTACCACCAAAAACGTGACACTTTAATAACAGTACGACACTTGTGTGGGTGATACTCGGATAATTACTGCGCTGGGATCGTTTGGGGCCGCACGCCTTTAAATTGGGGGGTTTAAGCCGTAAGTCCGCCGCATGTAATGAGATCTGTATCGTGGGTGAGAGCGCCGGGCGAGGAGGTGCGCGTCCCGGGGCAGGCGGCCGGGCGAGGAGGTGCGCGTCCCGGGGCAGGCGGCTGGGCAAGGAGGCGCGCTTCCCGGGGCAGGCGGCTGGGTGAGGAGGTGCGCGTCCCGGGGCAGGCGGCTGGGCGAGGAGGTGCGTATCCCGGGGCAGGCAATGGGGCGAGGAGGTGCGTATCCCGGGGCAGGCAATGGGGCGAGGAGGTGCGTATCCCGGGGCAGGCGATGGGGCGAGGAGAAACAAAAACAGGCCCCGTGACCCTCTCAGTAGTCAGCCCACCTTTCACGTTTTTGTTTTGTTTTTAATAGACTGTTTTAAGTCCAGTATCGGGGTCCTAAACCAGTCAAACGTTATGATAAAATAGTGTAATAGCATAAGTGGACGGCAGTAGAGGTAATGGCAATACTTACAGTAATAGTATTTAAGCTGTAAAGTAGTAGAAGTGGGTAATATATCAGAATTTAGATCATGTCGGGAGTGTTGTTTTGAAGAAATGCAAATATGGAATATCAAGTTTAGCATTTATAGTAAAAGAGTTGGAAAAATATTTTAAAATGTGGTAAACTTTCAAAATATTGAAAATAAGGGACTAATCGATACGCAAAACTAATATCGGAGTATGAAGGGTTAGAAAATGTTAGTATTGTGATAAAACTACTTTCAAATAAGGCTAAAATGTGATATTTCTGCACTTTTCTGATTTGTTTGACCAACATTTCACATTTGTCTATAATTAAACCTCAACTAAAATGTTTAAAGACACATTTTATCACAATTCTGTTGGACTGACATAAGATCGTCTGAATGTTGTCACCAAGACAAACACAAATAAAATTAAAGCCGCAAGCGGCATCCAACGGCCCTCGCGGGCCGCCGGCCTTCCGACTCTGCGCTTTTGACTTGATAAAGATGGCGCCCTTATTGTGTGTTGAATAAAAAAAGAACTTGACAGACGGCGACACATTGGACATGGCCAATCCAGTGCAAATGAACACAAGTGTCAGTCAAATTTGCTGCGCCGCCGCACAGAGACCGTAGCACTTGGAATAAAAATATGGATAACTTTTGATGCCGCGCTTGTGTAGATGATTTTTCCCAAAGTAAAGCTTGATCGAGCTATTGCCCACGGAGGAGTTTGTTAAAGTGTGAAGCGTAAATGTGAACATTTCAAGGATTTGGCGTTTTTCCCATTTGTGACAGTATATTTGCAGCTCCACGGCACAGAGACCGTACCACTTAAAATCAAAATATGGATAACTTTTGATGCCCCGTTTGTGTAGATGATTTTCCCCAAATATGAGCTTGATCGGGCAATCGGCCTAGGAGGAGTTCGTTAAAGTGTGAAGCGTAAAAATGTGGTGATTTTAGAGATTTCGCTGTTTTCCCATTTCTGACATATATTTGCGGGTCCGCCACACAGAGACCGTAGCACTTAGAATCAAAGTATGGGTAAGTTTTGATGCCCCGCTTGTGTAGATGATATTCTCCAAATATGAACTTTATCGGACAATCGCCCTAGGAGGAGTTTGTTAAAGTGTGAAGCGTAAAAATGTGGTGATTTGAGCGATTCTACGATTTTCCCATAAGGATAACATGGGATGTTTCTGTCAACGCTACGGTTACGCCGTACAAAATATGACTTTGGCTCTCATACTTGTATGATCAGGATGGCAAATTAGAATTTCGTTCAAAATATCATGTCATTTGGAAAAACTCTATTGTTTATAGGCCACTCTGAAGGCCAAATAGTCAGAATTCTGGGAAACGTTTGCGGCTCCGTCGCACAAAGACCGTAAAAGTTATCCTTAAAATTTGGATAACTTTAGATACACCACTTGTCTAGAGGACGTACACCGATTTTGAGGTTGGTGGGCAAAACGCACTAGGAGGACTTCGTTAAAGTGTAAAACATAAAAATGTGGTAATTTGAGAGATTTTGTGGTTTTCCCATAGGGATAACATGGGAGGTTTCTGTCATCGCTACGACTACGGCGTAAAAATTTAGGCATTTTTGTGATTGGCTTTTGTGATCGGGACGGCAAAATAGAATTTTGGGTAAAGTTTAGACAATTTTGGTAAAACTAATTTTTGACCTTCAATGTTAATTTAAAGGTCACTCTGTAGGGGGCGCTATCACTGCCATTTCAATTTTGTCAGCCTAAACTGGTCCAAACTAGAAAGTTTAACAACTGATTCAAATTTGGTCCTAATCGGACTGGTTTTGATCAAATGGGAGCAATTTTTAGACCTGCAATATTCCAAAATAAGTTGTCCAACTTTGCGGCTGCGCCGCACACAGACCGTAAAAGGTATCTCAAAAAATTGAATAACTTTAGATGCCCCACTTGTCCAGAGGACGTACGCCGATTTTGAAGTCGGTGGGCAAAACGCCCTAGGAGGAGTTCGTCAAAGTTTGACGTAAACAAAATGGCTAACTCAGCTTGTTTTCATTTTCAAAGGAAGATGGCGGCCATAGGGTAAGTTTGGGGGCGTGGCCACAATGATTTTTTTTGTTTATCCTCACGAGAGGAATGCGTGTCCCGAATTTCGTAGCTTTACGCCAAAGTTGACCTCGGGGCGTCTCCCATAGGCGCAATGTATTTTGACTTTTGTCGGTGGCGCTGTCGCGCCATTTTTTAACGAAAAAAAAAATGGCCCAGAAAAAATAAAATTTTTCGCCGATTCTGAATTTTGGGCAAAGTTTGGTGAGTTTTTGAGCATGTTCAGGGGGTCAAATTAGAGATCAAAGCGCTGAAGAAGAACAAGAAAAATAATAATAATAATAATAATATTTTTAGCAAAAACAATATAGCCGTTTTTACTATAACAACAAATGATACATCGTTTGAAAGCTCTAAGCCTTCCCGATGCCGCCATGGGGTGGAATCATCATTACGAGCGCTTACGCGCTCGTCACTCCCTATTCCGTCGGGATGCCCCGCCCACTCCCCATAGACTTCCATTGATTTGAGCAGATACAAGCATGGCCCATGCCTGCGGCATGGATTCTCGCGTACGGGACGATGCCAGGAGGGTTTTTGGAGGAATGCAGCGCTTCGCGCTGCTGTTGTCAACAATTAGTGAATGGGCTACGCCCATTCACTAATTGTTGACTATTTCTGTCATAGCAGGAGTAAGTATGCATGATCCATGCCTTCGGCATGGGCTAGTTCACTGTACTTGCCAGGGGCGACGGGGTACCAAACATGCGGGCTGCGCCCGCATGTTTGGTCAGACAGTTGCAACGCTGCCTTCGGCAGCGTTGCGGGAGCAATAGGCCCTCCCCCTGCTGGGGCTCGGGCCTAAATATATACATTTTGTCAATACATCCCAACAGTAGAAGTTAGTTTATATAGTAGCTTTAAACTGTTTTTGTTTTTTTTTTCAACTCTGACGTTTGTGAAAACTGAGGCGTAATACTCATCTCAGAAGTAGTATCAGTGTACATTTCTGAAGTATTTTCAAAGTAGAACAGTTTAAAGAAGTAGTCGAGGAAGTAGCAGTAACACTACACTTTCTTTTACCACTTTTACAGAACTTTTTTTTAGCTTTTCTCACATACAAACGATAAAATAATGAATGTACAAGTTCTGGCGTCTGTAGTCTGTACTAATCATAACAAAAAAACTTCAAATTGATGAATTGAGTCATACTGTCAACACTTTCACTTGTCTGAATCTCCTTTTGTGTTGGATCCTGTTCCGTGGTCTCGTCTGCTCCGAGGCCGTTCTCGCTCAACAGGTTTCGTCGGTTACAGTCTTTTTTTTGTGCTGTTTTTCTTAGTCGTAACCTCCCACAGAAACCCTCTTTAAATTTAAATGCCAAGCGAGCAGGGCACGTTTTTGTTACTTAAAACGGGGCCAAAGGTTTCTGGGCACTTAAAAAACAATATTTACTTTGATAACGGCCTCGCTTTAACCCGACACGATAAGAAAAAGCGCAGGTTTGTTTTGCTTTAACTATTTCGACCGTGGGGGGGGGGGGGGGGGGGGGGGGGGGGAGTAGATTATTTACCTCGTCTAAAAATAAACTTTAACTAGTTTTGAAAAGCGCTAATAAATTTCATGCTCTTCCCACTTCACTGCGTTTAGCATTTGGATTTTTTTTTTTTTTACTTCATAAAATGGCCAGGGATCAACGTGTTAATCAAATCAGGCTTAATCATCAAAGCCAACGAACCCTTTAACCATGCCAGTAAACAAAACCAGTCAAGTGTTAAGGGCGATGAATGGGCACAGATAAGATGAGTAATAAGCAAAAAGCAGTGCAACAGAGGCACTGGCTGCTTGCATAAGTGTAAACACAGCTATTTGTGGCGTTCAGGCAACATCTAAACCACTTTTGAGTCAATTTACTGTGTGTATAAGGTATATTTAGTACTATAAATTAGGTAGTGTCACGATACAAGTGAGGATAGTACGGAAAAGACTCAATTCTCGATACAAATTTTGATTCAACAGTGACAATATTTTTTTTAATGAACATTTTTAGACAATTTTTCAACACAATTTTATAAAACCAAGTATTATATTATCCAAGTGGTCTAATACTAGTTTTGATAAAGCTAAAGATCATTCTAAAATTGTTCAAGAAAGGTAAAATTTAGTCTTTTTTGTGTTTTTTAAATTTGTTTAAACATTGATACAAATGAATTAGCAAGTTAGAATCGCTTTAGTACCTAACTTCCAATACTTTTGACGATCCTTGAAGAATATAGTAACAGTTTAGTGGTTTTTGTGTGTTTACCACTGAAACAACACAAAGCAGCAGTAAAAATTGAAGTTAGAAGTCACTTTTTCCACTTTGATTTAACCTTTACTGATACAAACACAGGAATGGCAGACTTTTGAGTATTTCTTCTACTTCTGTTTACAAAAAAAGCCAATCAAAACCGTTGCCGAAACCAGTCAGAGCCTTGTGTTCGGTGCTGCAGAAGCAGCAGCAGCAGCAGAAGCCCGAGTGTCTCCCTCGCGCCTGTGGCTATTCAGCTACTTTCAGAGCTGCGCCGGTGTGTTTCCCATCATCTTATTTGTCTCCTGAGCTGTAGCAAACACGGCGTCGGCCACGGGTCACGAGGTAAATATTAGCTAAGCAAGGGCTCGGGGACAGGCACTCACGGCGAACCCTGTCAGCTTATCATTAAATTGGCAATGGCGGCGCGGCCCGGCATTCCTCTGCGAGCTTGTGAGCGGCCGCGCGAGGCAAAGTGCACATCCTCCGACTCGGGACGTCTCCTCCTCCGCGGGCCAAAAAAAAAAAAAGCGATGGAGACGTGATCGGTCATAACAAAGTGGCATTTTCGAACGCCGAATCCCACTCAGCTAAATGGGCTTTAATCCGATTTGCTGATCAAAATGTAACAGGGGTGGGGGGGGGGGACTTCTTCTTCTTTTAAGGCGGCACAAACAACCTTTAAAACCGTTTATTAAAAAGTCGCCGAGGGAAGGTTGCACGCTTCCCCCCCGCGGCGCCACGATCAAACTCCTCTTTCGCTATTCCGGGCCTTTCTGGGATGATGTATGTCGCCCGTACCGTCCCGCTGCGAGGAGATCAATTAAGTAAACCCGGGATATTGATAGCGGAGAGCGCCGACCGATAGCGACCGCTCAAACCGATCCATAAACGTAAAAAGACGCTTAGAGGGGAGCGACCCAACACTGACGAATTGGCCCAGACGTCCGCGCCGCGCAGTGACTCTCGCCCGCTGCGTTCCTATACTTTTGCCTCATAACTCACAGCCTGCGGGGAGCACATTGTTAGATACTGTGCGTGTGTGTGTGTGTGTAGATGTGGTACGCCGTGCAAGACCGGGCCCCCCCCGATTAATTTATTAACCGAGGCAGCCGCGCTCCCCAAAGTGCGCGCAGGAAGTTGGACGTCGTAAATCTCGACGCGTCAGGAGATACTGTGCAGTACTTTTCCCCCCATTGGGCTTGCGCTGTCTCTATCAACACCCGCCAAGCAATATATAGGCCACAAAGAGGCCGTTACAGCAAAGCAAACAGACAAGATGGATGCTGATTGCCGCGCATGTATTCCCTGTTTTTATTGCCTATATTGGATGCACCGCTGACTGATACGTTTCACTAGAGGAGCAGGTTTGTCTTTGGTTATTGCACACGGAGAGGTAATTGTCTGTTGTTTCCTTCTGTCTTGTTTTCCTTCTCCTCCTTCTTCTTCTTCTTCTTCTTCTTCGGAGACTATAGAGCAGCGGGGTAATTAGGTTGCGGAGGAGAAGCACTTTGAGGAGAAGCGCGTTATCGTTCCGCGGTGGACTTTTATGCAATATCGGGATTTGCAATGAGCCGGCGATGAGAGGGGGGAAACGTGATCGGGGAGTGTAGAAGATACAGCGGGGGGCCTCGCGTGACGGGGGTGGAATGTCAGCGGATTTGTTGTTTTTTTATGGATATATCGGCGTTATTTGACAGAAAGGTAAGTGTGGGTAGAGTGCGAGTCTTCTCTTGCCATCGAATTGTCGGTAAGTTAGTTAAATGTATAAATAGATACTAAATTTGAGTCTGAATGTGATTACGATTGCGCGTGTGTTTGAAAAAAAAGTTGGTGGTTGCTTAAAAAAAGTTTGTTCCGCTAAGAAACAGTCAAGAAAGTAAAAGAAAATAAATGTCGAGAAAGACTGTTCTAACTTTGTCTTGGCAAAATTTCAAAAACATTCGAGATATTTTTGATTGAACTGCATTTCTTTATTTATTTTCTTTATGTGTTGCATTTTTATCCATCAAAGTTGTTCGGCACGGTGGCAAAAAGTTTAAAATACTGAAAATGGAAAGTATAATAATATATCATGATGTGGAATAAAAGCTGGAAATGCCCTGGCTTTAACAAAACTTCACAAAAATAGCAACTTTACAGGGGGAAAAGTAAAGTAATTCAACCTGGCATTTAGTCTGACGACCTTCCAAAAAGCCCTCACAGAAATCACCCAAAATGTTGGTAGAGAAGACGGTGCAAAGGGTTAAGTCAACAGCTCCACAAAGGGTCCAACGTTTGCTTAGACTAAGACAACATTGCTAACATTCACTGCAGAAACATTAAGTACATTCCTTAATCCTCATCCCACGATTCCGAAGAAAAACACCCAAATATGACTGTTGTTAATGTCATCATTTCATTTACGGGACGTCAGGATTAGTCAGTTTACCGATAATCTGTATTTTTAGATCGCGAGAACTAAAAAAACTAATAGTTGTGACAGTTTTAGAAGCAAAATAAAGTATTTATACAGCCAAAAAATGCATAATAGAGAAGAAAAAACATATATAAGTCGCACTGGAGTATGAAATGCGGTCGCAAGTGTAAAAATAACAAATAATATCACATATAAGTCGCTCCGGAGTATAAGTATATAAGGATAAATATAAGTATAATTTGCACCCAGGCCAAAACTATGAAAAAAGGTGCGACTTATAGTCTGGAAAATACGGTATTTTCAGGTCAATCCGTTCCAAAATAGTACACTTAAAAGCAAAGCGCTGTTTTATGTAGCAGTTTATACCACAATAACTTTACTTTGTGCATTTGATTTCACAAAGCTGGCCACGTCCTATTAGAACCGCACGGCAAGGATTTCACTTTTGTTTTGCCAATATTAATCACGAGTAATCGTTATCTCTCGTTATGTTTCTCCACACAACAGTCGTAAATAGCACTAAAATCAGACATCATGACGTCGGCATTTCTCTCTCGGCACAACAGTCCTCGCCCGCACTCTAAACTTTGCACTTTTTTGCCAATATGGGATTTTTTACTGCAACCATTATCCCCTAATACAATGGGAAACGTTCATACGCTCATTGTTCCACTACATCTCCACTTAAATAGATCCTGATGGGCCGTAGTCCTCGCCATTACGACCGGGGCCCACACACACACACACACACACACACACGCACACACACACACACACACACACACCACTGAACACAGCAGTAATCTTCATACTGTCTGACTGCACAACCAGCTCCTATGACATCTGACATTTGGGGAGGCTAAATCATGGATCCACTTGAATGAATGAGTTCTAGTTATGAGCTGATTCAAGCCATTGCCCCCCCCCTCCTCCCCTGTGGTGCCCGTGAGCCGCAAAAAATTGAAGGTCAGATTCCTCTGTCCGAAAAGCCAAGGCGAAAAAGGTCTCCCCCTCGCTCCCGTCTTCGCCTTCCTTCCCCTTCGTCCAACTCGCTTCATGCAAATGCGGGCAGTCGAGCCTAAGTGGGTGTTAATTGTTACCAGAATGCGTTTTATTATCAGCAGTCTGGGCGCAGTTTGCTCGTTTTCGAAGGGGAATATTTAGAATTTTGGACAAAAAAAGAAAGAAAGAAAGAAAAACTTGTGCCGTGGCTTGTTCTTCTTAGCTTCTTTTGACTTTCGCTTTATGTTGGGGGGAAAAAAGCTCAGAAAGTAAGCCAGGGCAACAGCGGGGAAAGGGGAGAATACTTTGAAGCAATTGATTCTTGGATTTGTCGATGATGATACATTGCTACGACATTTTTCGCCAGACTTCAAGGACATGTGACCAGTGCAGGCCTCAAGCGTGTGCCAGGTACACGCCAATGTAAAGGGCCCATGGGACCGGAACGAGGGAAGATCCTCAATCTGCAAAAACTGGGCTACAACTTGACACACTTGGCATGCTTTCCAAGACATTATTTTAGTCTCCATTCTACTTAGCTAATTACACCAATTACACGAATCAGTATGGAAGGAGTGGACGAGCTCCCACAAGAACGGCGGGGACATACGTGATTTACAACAGTCCGAAAAGTCCTGGGCTCCTTGCAATAAAGCGGTGTGTAATAACGCCATAAATTACTGTAATTAAACATCTATTATTGTGGCTGAAGTGGAGCCTGCTGCAACAATACAAAAAAAAAAAAAAGCCTCTTTGGGGATTGGGAAATTCCCCACTGAGATGTAAATCAGCACAACACCACGCCAAGGCTGAGGAGTGACAATTCAAGGTGCATTATTTTAAGTTGTGCGGTGAAGAGAGACGCACACAGAGAGAAAGAGAGCACGCAACAAGCCTCTCCTGCATTTACACGACCCAAATCGAACAGAATTTAACACACAGCCCACGGTACAACTTCTACCGGGCCCGTCACGCACAAGTGTCCCCCAAAATGAGAGACTTACTTAGTGTTCTGCGAGCTCCAGATGATCGTCTCCAGCGACTTGGCCGAAGGTAGCGCCGACCTGCACAGCAAAATAAAGATCCAAAGGTAATACTTCCACGAGCCGTGTCCCGCCATTCTGGGATCGGTGTGTGTGAGAGAGAGACGGTGCAAAGAGACTGGGAAGGAGCGCGCGTCGGTGGCGGAGCCGGTTTTACGTGAGCGTCGCCCGGTGCGAAGGTGCGCGTCGATCAGTCGGGAGCATGGGACGTCAAACACATATCCTATTCAGACACTGTTTTTTTTTTGTCCCGGTTTGAACTGTGTCCCGTTTGACCTGTGGCGGTGGTAAAAAATAAAAAAATAATAATATAAAACGACCTCTCCTGGACCAAGCGCGTGTGGAGAGCGCGCGCCGGTGGATGCTTCACTCCGCGGTGCGCGCACGAGACGGAGCCGGAGCGCCCGCTTTGTCTGTGTCCAAATCCCGCTGCTGGAGCCCGTGCCTGTCGCTGCAGAATATTATGATGATGATTATTATTATCAGAGCCTCACAGATGAACCATCCATCAGTCACAACTCCACTGCGACGCTGGGAATCCAAAGCTGCTCCATGTTTTTCATTTATTTTTTTTTAATTCCAGTGATATATTCTCACAAAAAGCTCCAGAGTTTGTGTTGTAAATATCCCAGGGGCCAGTGCGGGGGTCCTCCAGGGGGGTCAAGCCTGTCCTACTCCAACTCGGGCATGCTGAGCCGCGTCACTGACTTATAATACCCCGCGTTTTGTAGCACACGGACAAACGCGTTAAAAAAAAAGTGCAGTGGCCGGTGAGAGAGAGAGAGAAGGGGAGAAAACTCGTCCGGTCAAACCGCCCTGGAGCAGCCGTTACATCCGCCCGTCGACATGTCCCGCGCGCCGCTTCCCGAATTCTTTCTCTTTTTTTGTGCCTTTTAGGAGAGCAAAAAAAAAAGTGCCGTGGCCGCCTCCCGTCCGTGTGTGCGCGACTCCGGTGCGACTCCGCAAGGCTCGAGCTCCGACTGTAACGCGAGCGCTAGCGACGCTGTGGAGCTCCAGGACCCGCCCACGGAACCGCGGCGCGGCCAATCACAGAAGGGAGTCGCGGAGTGGCAGTAAAAAGCCGTGAGAGGGGGGGGGGATGTGCGGTGGGGACGTGGATGGTGGTGGTGGTGGTGTTGGGGGGGGGGGGGGGGGGGGGGGCACGGCGCTGACCCCCTCCACCTCCGGCCCCTGAGCCATCGACCCAAATTGAAACGGACTTTGGAGTTATTCGTCATCGCGGCGGAGGAGCGCGCGCGCGGGTCAGAGCCTCGATCATAACGGGAAAAGTGCGCACGCGGTGACAAAAAGTCCGCCGCACCGTTTAAACACACAAACATATATAACAAAACACACATATATATATATATATATACATAGGAGTCGTTATTATCCGTGTCGTTTCGCGTCCCCCGGTCGTGGCTCGCAATAACTCCGCACCGGGGTGGAGGAGGATTACCGCAAATGTTTACGTTTTAACCTTGAGATTCCGTTTCAGCGTGACAGTGTCTCCCCCTCCCGCGATTTACAACTGTTTTGACTCGTTACAAACGTGCAGCATTTACAGTCTAGGATTACAGTATCGGTTATTTTGGTCCTTTCTTTGCGCTTTGAAGGCTATGATGATTAATGGCCTCTTCGGGATCCCTCCTCAGCCCCGTCCCCTTTAGGGATAATGAACTGCATGAGAACTCCATCTCCAGTGTCAATGGACAATGGTCCGGTCGGTAGCCCATAGTCACCGCGCCGCGTCTTTCAATGCGGGAGAAAATGCTTGACACATAATTGATCGTGTCCGTGTCTGTGCCCCTTTTGTGCCTATAGATGGTTTGAAAGAGAGAGAGAGAGAGAGACTGTGACTGTGAGTGTGTGAGCAGAGTTTTTGCACTGCATTTTTGACTCCTTTCTACCAGATCAATGTCGCCCCCTAACGGCGACTGCGAGATCGACGCCTGTGGGGGAAGCAGCACTTGGGGCATTGAGCTTAATTGGAAATGGCAGGTAACAGACACTTCCAAGATACGCGCCTTTGGTCACGCAGATTATTTTTGTCCGCGCGGCGTGGCGAGTTGACAGGCCGTACACTTGACACAGCCCCCGCGCCAACAATGCACTGACAGCCAATCACCGCAGCCTTTAATTACGCGCTGTATGTTCTTGTTGTTGTTGTTTTTTTCCAATATATATGTGTGTTTGTATTTGCGTGAATGTGGGAGAGCCCGTGCGTAATAACAGGTGAAGTGCCAAGTGTCTCTTCGCATCCTCGCCGTCCCCTCTCGCTGCAGCTGATCTGAGGGGTTTCCATAGCGATGCCAAACAGGGGCCAGTTGCCGTCGAGTTGGCATGTCTGGCTCTAATGGCCAAGTATGTCTGAGGGGGGGGGATACCTGATACGTTATAGGCCAATCAAACGCTCCCGTAGAGATACCTGATCCGCTCGCGGGCCAATCAGAGGCGGCCAATATAAAGGCAGCAGTGTGGGCAGGAGAAACCAACTGCCCCGAAGACGTTGAATGTGACTCTGTGGGGACGTGCCGGGGCCGCTTGTAACACGTGAAAGAGCTGTCAGGGTTTATTAGACCCGTGCGGTGCATCGGGGAAGGGATAAAACGAAAACAAATGTGGTGACGCGTCTGAGGAATACGACGGAGGATAAGGGGCCGGCCCAAATTAAAAAAAATTGTGGGGCACTACGCGAATAAAGTCATAATATTTCAACGTTAAAGTCATAAGTCGAAGCCAGAAAAAAGTCCTACATTTATGAAACTAGTAAGTGAGTAAGTACATTTGATTTGTACAGCACCTTTCACAGACGGAAGTCACAAAGTGCTTCACAAAAACACATAATAAAACAATAAAAACACAAACAAAACTTACAGTGAGCATTAAACATACAACAATATACTAAAGTAACAATTTAACAAGGATAAAGTAATACATAAAGCAAAATAAAGCACCTGTAATGTAATTTTCCAAAGTATAAAGTCACATTTAAACGTTTAGGGGCCGGTGTCAATGTTCCGATTCAAAGTGAGGTGAAAAATTTGACCAAGAAACAATGGGTTTGGACGATTAAACAGCTTAGAACGACATACAAGTCTGCATTAGATGTTAAAGTGTTTCACAGACAGGTGGAGGAGCCCGCAGACAGGTGGAGGAGCCCGCAGAGAGGTGGAGGAGCCCGCAGACAGGTGGAGGAGCCCGCAAAGAGGTGGAGGAGCCGCAGACAGGTGGAGGAGCCCGCAGACAGGTGGAGGAGCCCGCAGACAGGTGGAGGAGCCCGCAGAGAGGTGGAGGAGCCCGCAGACAGGTGGAGGAGCCCGCAGAGAGGTGGAGGAGCCGCAGACAGGTGGAGGAGCCCGCAGACAGGTGGAGGAGCCCGCAGACAGGTGAAGGAGCCCGCAGACAGGTGGAGGAGCCCGCAGACAGGTGGAGGAGCCCGCAGACAGGTGGAGGAGCCCGTAGACAGGTGAAGGAGCCGCAGACAGGTGGAGGAGCCCGCAGACAAGTGGAGGAGCCCGTAGACAGGTGGAGGAGCCCGCAGACAGGTGAAGGAGCCGCAGACAGGTGAAGGAGCCGCAGACAGGTGGAGGAGCCCGCAGACAGGTGGAGGAGCCTGCAGACAGGTGGAGGAGCCCGCAGACAGGTGGAGGAGCCCGCAGACAGGTGGAGGAGCCGCAGACAGGAGGAGGAGCCGCAGATAGGTAGAGGAGCCGCAGACAGGTGGAGGAGCCGCAGACAGGTGGAGGAGCCCGCAGACAGGTGAAGGAGCCCGCAGACAGGTGGAGGAGCCCGCAGATAGGTGGAGGAGCCGCAGACAGGTGGAGGAGCCGCAGACAGGTGGAGGAGCCCGCAGACAGGTGAAGGAGCCCGCAGACAGGAGGAGGAGCCCGCAGACAGGTGGAGGAGCCCGTAGACAGGTGAAGGAGCCGCAGACAGGTGGAGGAGCCCGCAGACAGGTGGAGGAGCCCGCAGAGAGGTGGAGGAGCCCGCAGACAGGTGGAGGAGCCCGCAGAGAGGTGGAGGAGCCGCAGACAGGTGGAGGAGCCCGCAGACAGGTGGAGGAGCCCGCAGACAGGTGGAGGAGCCCGCAGAGAGGTGGAGGAGCCCGCAGACAGGTGGAGGAGCCCGCAGAGAGGTGGAGGAGCCGCAGACAGGTGGAGGAGCCCGCAGACAGGTGGAGGAGCCCGCAGACAGGTGAAGGAGCCCGCAGACAGGTGGAGGAGCCCGCAGACAGGTGGAGGAGCCCGCAGACAGGTGGAGGAGCCCGTAGACAGGTGAAGGAGCCGCAGACAGGTGGAGGAGCCCGCAGACAAGTGGAGGAGCCCGTAGACAGGTGGAGGAGCCCGCAGACAGGTGAAGGAGCCGCAGACAGGTGAAGGAGCCGCAGACAGGTGGAGGAGCCCGCAGACAGGTGGAGGAGCCTGCAGACAGGTGGAGGAGCCCGCAGACAGGTGGAGGAGCCCGCAGACAGGTGGAGGAGCCGCAGACAGGAGGAGGAGCCGCAGATAGGTGGAGGAGCCGCAGACAGGTGGAGGAGCCGCAGACAGGTGGAGGAGCCCGCAGACAGGTGAAGGAGCCCGCAGACAGGTGGAGGAGCCCGCAGATAGGTGGAGGAGCCGCAGACAGGTGGAGGAGCCGCAGACAGGTGGAGGAGCCCGCAGACAGGTGAAGGAGCCCGCAGACAGGTGGAGGAGCCCGCAGACAGGTGGAGGAGCCCGTAGACAGGTGAAGGAGCCGCAGACAGGTGGAGGAGCCCGCAGACAAGTGGAGGAGCCCGTAGACAGGTGGAGGAGCCCGCAGACAGGTGGAGGAGCCCGCAGACAGGTGGAGGAGCCCGCAGACAGGTGGAGGAGCCCGCAGACAGGTGGAGGAGCCCGTAGACAGGTGAAGGAGCCGCAGACAGGTGGAGGAGCCCGCAGACAAGTGGAGGAGCCCGTAGACAGGTGGAGGAGCCCGCAGACAGGTGAAGGAGCCGCAGACAGGTGAAGGAGCCGCAGACAGGTGGAGGAGCCCGCAGACAGGTGGAGGAGCCTGCAGACAGGTGGAGGAGCCCGCAGACAGATGGAGGAGCCCGCAGACAGGTGGAGGAGCCGCAGACAGGAGGAGGAGCCGCAGATAGGTGGAGGAGCCGCAGACAGGTGGAGGAGCCAGGTGGAGGAGCCCGCAGACACGTGGAGGTTTAGTGGCACCTCTCCTGTCCCGCCCGCAGACAGTTGGAGGAGCCCGCAGACAGGTGGAGGAGCCTGCAGACAGGTGGAGGAGGCCGCAGACAGATGGAGGAGCCCGCAGACAGGTGGAGGAGCCTGCAGACAGGTGGAGGAGGCCGCAGATAGGTGGAGGAGGCCGCAGACAGGTGGAGGAGCCTCGGTGTTATATTCACACATGTCCTGCTCGTTCCTCTTCGTGGGCACTTTGCGCTCCGTCACCGTCCTTACGTGCTCACTGTGGGTTTACTTCAGGCCTGAGGAGCCGTACGCACAGGGAAGCCTCAGTTTTAAACACCGATTCTAACCTTTTTGGCGTCTCTTGGACAAACTTGGTCAAACCCCAGCCCACACTGGACGGCGTAGTGGTGTTTGGTGGTGATGCATTTATAGGGCATGTACCTATTGTCTAAGCGGAAGATGATGGATGCCACCAATTGTGTTCATGTTTGTTAGCGATGTTTTCCGCACACGACATCATCCATACGACACACTCCACCTCTTATAACACACTCCAACTCCTACAACACACTCCACCTCTTATAACACACTCCACCTCTTATAACACACTCCACCTCCTACAACACACTCCACCTCTTATAACACACTCCAACTCCTACAACACACTCCACCTCTTATAACACACTCCACCTCTTATAACACACTCCACCTCCTACAACACACTCCACCTCTTATAACACACTCCAACTCCTACAACACACTCCACCTCTTATAACACACTCCACCTCTTATAACACACTCCACCTCTTATAACACACTCCACCTCTTATAACACACTCCAACTCCTACAACACACTCCACCTCTTATAACACACTCCACCTCTTATAACACACTCCACCTCTTATAACACACTCCACCTCCTACAACACACTCCACCTCTTATAACACACTCCAACTCCTACAACACACTCCACCTCTTATAACACACTCCACCTCTTATAACACACTCCACCTCTTATAACACACTCCACCTCTTATAACACACTCCAACTCCTACAACACACTCCACCTCTTATAACACACTCCACCTCTTATAACACACTCCACCTCTTATAACACACTCCACCTCCTACAACACACTCCACCTCTTATAACACACTCCAACTCCTACAACACACTCCACCTCTTATAACACACTCCACCTCTTATAACACACTCCACCTCCTACAACACACTCCACCTCTTATAACACACTCCACCTCTTATAACACACTCCACCTCTTATAACACACTCCACCTCTTATAACACACTCCACCTCCTACAACACACTCCACCTCTTATAACACACTCCAACTCCTACAACACACTCCACCTCTTATAACACACTCCACCTCTTATAACACACTCCACCTCTTATAACACACTCCACCTCCTACAACACACTCCACCTCTTATAACACACTCCAACTCCTACAACACACTCCACCTCTTATAACACACTCCACCTCTTATAACACACTCCACCTCCTACAACACACTCCACCTCTTATAACACACTCCACCTCTTATAACACACTCCACCTCTTATAACACACTCCACCTCTTATAACACACTCCACCTCTCATAACACACTCCACCTCCTACAACACACTCCACCTCTTATAACACACTCCACCTCCTACAACACACTCCACCTCTTATAACACACTCCACCTCTTATAACACACTCCACCTCCTACAACACACTCCACCTCGTATAACACACTCCAAGGAATAAAGTCTGGCGGTAATGCAACACTCGGATGTCAACCGCCATAAAACAACAACAACAACAACAACAACAACAACATAACACACTCCACCTCTTATAACACGCTCCACCTCGTATAAGACACTCCACCTCTTATAACACACTCCACCTCTTATAACACACTCCACCTCTTATAACACACTCCACCTCTTATAACAGACTCCACCTCGTATAACACACTCCACCTCTTATAACACACTCCACCTCGTATAACACACTCCACCTCTTATAACACACTCCACCTCGTATAACACACTCCACCTCTTATAACACACTCCACCTCTTATAACAGACTCCACCTCGTATAACACACTCCACCTCGTATAACACACTCCACCTCGTATAACACACTCCACCTCTTATAACACACTCCACCTCCTACAACACACTCCACCTCTTATAACACACTCCACCTCGTATAACACACTCCACCTCTTATAACACACTCCACCTCTTATAACACGCTCCACCTCTTATAACACACTCCACCTCTTATAACACACTCCACCTCTTATAACACACTCCACCTCTTATAACACGCTCCACCTCTTATAACACGCTCCACCTCTTATAACACACTCCACCTCTTATAACACACTCCACCTCTTATAACACACTCCACCTCCTACAACACACTCCACCTCTTATAACACACTCCACCTCCTACAACACACTCCACCTCTTATAACACACTCCACCTCGTATAACACACTCCACCTCGTACAACACACTCCACCTCTTATAACACACTCCACCTCGTATAACACACTCCACCTCTTATAACACACTCCACCTCCTACAACACACTCCACCTCTTATAACACACTCCACCTCCTACAACACACTCCACCTCTTATAACACACTCCACCTCCTACAACACACTCCACCTCTTATAACACACTCCACCTCCTACAACACACTCCACCTCTTATAACACACTCCAACTCCTACAACACACTCCACCTCTTATAACACACTCCACCTCTTATAACACACTCCACCTCCTACAACACACTCCACCTCTTATAACACACTCCACCTCTTATAACACACTCCACCTCTTATAACACACTCCACCTCTTATAACACACTCCACCTCCTACAACACACTCCACCTCTTATAACACACTCCACCTCTTATAACACACTCCACCTCTTATAACACACTCCAACTCCTACAACACACTCCACCTCTTATAACACACTCCACCTCTTATAACACACTCCACCTCTCATAACACACTCCACCTCCTACAACACACTCCACCTCTTATAACACACTCCACCTCCTACAACACACTCCACCTCTTATAACACACTCCACCTCTTATAACACACTCCACCTCCTACAACACACTCCACCTCGTATAACACACTCCAAGGAATAAAGTCTGGCGGTAATGCAACACTCGGATGTCAACCGCCATAAAACAACAACAACAACAACAACAACAACAACAACATAACACACTCCACCTCTTATAACACGCTCCACCTCGTATAACACACTCCACCTCTTATAACACACTCCACCTCTTATAACACACTCCACCTCTTATAACACACTCCACCTCTTATAACAGACTCCACCTCGTATAACACACTCCACCTCGTATAACACACTCCACCTCGTATAACACACTCCACCTCTTATAACACACTCCACCTCTTATAACAGACTCCACCTCGTATAACACACTCCACCTCGTATAACACACTCCACCTCGTATAACACACTCCACCTCTTATAACACACTCCACCTCCTACAACACACTCCACCTCTTATAACACACTCCACCTCGTATAACACACTCCACCTCTTATAACACACTCCACCTCTTATAACACGCTCCACCTCTTATAACACACTCCACCTCTTATAACACACTCCACCTCTTATAACACACTCCACCTCTTATAACACGCTCCACCTCTTATAACACGCTCCACCTCTTATAACACACTCCACCTCTTATAACACACTCCACCTCTTATAACACACTCCACCTCCTACAACACACTCCACCTCTTATAACACACTCCACCTCCTACAACACACTCCACCTCTTATAACACACTCCACCTCGTATAACACACTCCACCTCCTACAACACACTCCACCTCTTATAACACACTCCACCTCTTATAACACACTCCACCTCCTACAACACACTCCACCTCTTATAACACACTCCACGTCTTATAACACACTCCACCTCTTATAACACACTCCACCTCTTATAACACACTCCAACTCCTACAACACACTCCAACTCCTACAACACACTCCACCTCTTATAACACACTCCACCTCTTATAACACACTCCACCTCTCATAACACACTCCACCTCCTACAACACACTCCACCTCTTATAACACACTCCACCTCCTACAACACACTCCACCTCTTATAACACACTCCACCTCTTATAACACACTCCACCTCCTACAACACACTCCACCTCGTATAACACACTCCAAGGAATAAAGTCTGGCGGTAATGCAACACTCGGATGTCAACCGCCATAAAACAACAACAACAACAACAACAACAACAACATAACACACTCCACCTCTTATAACACACTCCAACTCCTACAACACACTCCACCTCTTATAACACACTCCACCTCTTATAACACACTCCACCTCTCATAACACACTCCACCTCCTACAACACACTCCACCTCTTATAACACACTCCACCTCCTACAACACACTCCACCTCTTATAACACACTCCACCTCTTATAACACACTCCACCTCCTACAACACACTCCACCTCGTATAACACACTCCAAGGAATAAAGTCTGGCGGTAATGCAACACTCGGATGTCAACCGCCATAAAACAACAACAACAACAACAACAACAACAACATAACACGCTCCACCTCCTATAACACACTCCACCTCTTATAACACACTCCACCTCTTATAACACACTCCACCTCTTATAACACACTCCACCTCTTATAACAGACTCCACCTCGTATAACACACTCCACCTCGTATAACACACTCCACCTCGTATAACACACTCCACCTCTTATAACACACTCCACCTCTTATAACAGACTCCACCTCGTATAACACACTCCACCTCGTATAACACACTCCACCTCGTATAACACACTCCACCTCTTATAACACACTCCACCTCCTACAACACACTCCACCTCTTATAACACACTCCACCTCGTATAACACACTCCACCTCTTATAACACACTCCACCTCTTATAACACGCTCCACCTCTTATAACACACTCCACCTCTTATAACACACTCCACCTCTTATAACACACTCCACCTCTTATAACACGCTCCACCTCTTATAACACGCTCCACCTCTTATAACACACTCCACCTCTTATAACACACTCCACCTCTTATAACACACTCCACCTCCTACAACACACTCCACCTCTTATAACACACTCCACCTCCTACAACACACTCCACCTCTTATAACACACTCCACCTCGTATAACACACTCCACCTCCTACAACACACTCCACCTCTTATAACACACTCCACCTCTTATAACACACTCCACCTCCTACAACACACTCCACCTCTTATAACACACTCCACGTCTTATAACACACTCCACCTCTTATAACACACTCCACCTCTTATAACACACTCCAACTCCTACAACACACTCCAACTCCTACAACACACTCCACCTCTTATAACACACTCCACCTCTTATAACACACTCCACCTCTCATAACACACTCCACCTCCTACAACACACTCCACCTCTTATAACACACTCCACCTCCTACAACACACTCCACCTCTTATAACACACTCCACCTCTTATAACACACTCCACCTCCTACAACACACTCCACCTCGTATAACACACTCCACCTCGTATAACACACTCCACCTCTTATAACACACTCCACCTCTTATAACACACTCCACCTCTTATAACAGACTCCACCTCGTATAACACACTCCACCTCGTATAACACACTCCACCTCGTATAACACACTCCACCTCTTATAACACACTCCACCTCTTATAACAGACTCCACCTCGTATAACACACTCCACCTCGTATAACACACTCCACCTCGTATAACACACTCCACCTCTTATAACACACTCCACCTCCTACAACACACTCCACCTCTTATAACACACTCCACCTCGTATAACACACTCCACCTCTTATAACACACTCCACCTCTTATAACACGCTCCACCTCTTATAACACGCTCCACCTCTTATAACACACTCCACCTCGTATAACACACTCCACCTCTTATAACACACTCCACCTCTTATAACACGCTCCACCTCTTATAACACACTCCACCTCTTATAACACGCTCCACCTCTTATAACACACTCCACCTCTTATAACACGCTCCACCTCTTATAACACGCTCCACCTCTTATAACACACTCCACCTCTTATAACACACTCCACCTCTTATAACACACTCCACCTCCTACAACACACTCCACCTCTTATAACACACTCCACCTCCTACAACACACTCCACCTCTTATAACACACTCCACCTCGTATAACACACTCCACCTCGTACAACACACTCCACCTCTTATAACACACTCCACCTCGTATAACACACTCCACCTCTTATAACACACTCCACCTCCTACAACACACTCCACCTCTTATAACACACTCCACCTCCTACAACACACTCCACCTCTTATAACACACTCCACCTCCTACAACACACTCCACCTCTTATAACACACTCCACCTCCTACAACACACTCCACCTCTTATAACACACTCCAACTCCTACAACACACTCCACCTCTTATAACACACTCCACCTCTTATAACACACTCCACCTCCTACAACACACTCCACCTCTTATAACACACTCCACCTCTTATAACACACTCCACCTCTTATAACACACTCCACCTCTTATAACACACTCCACCTCCTACAACACACTCCACCTCTTATAACACACTCCACCTCTTATAACACACTCCACCTCTTATAACACACTCCAACTCCTACAACACACTCCACCTCTTATAACACACTCCACCTCTTATAACACACTCCACCTCTCATAACACACTCCACCTCCTACAACACACTCCACCTCTTATAACACACTCCACCTCCTACAACACACTCCACCTCTTATAACACACTCCACCTCTTATAACACACTCCACCTCCTACAACACACTCCACCTCGTATAACACACTCCAAGGAATAAAGTCTGGCGGTAATGCAACACTCGGATGTCAACCGCCATAAAACAACAACAACAACAACAACAACAACAACAACATAACACACTCCACCTCTTATAACACGCTCCACCTCGTATAACACACTCCACCTCTTATAACACACTCCACCTCTTATAACACACTCCACCTCTTATAACACACTCCACCTCTTATAACAGACTCCACCTCGTATAACACACTCCACCTCGTATAACACACTCCACCTCGTATAACACACTCCACCTCTTATAACACACTCCACCTCTTATAACAGACTCCACCTCGTATAACACACTCCACCTCGTATAACACACTCCACCTCGTATAACACACTCCACCTCTTATAACACACTCCACCTCCTACAACACACTCCACCTCTTATAACACACTCCACCTCGTATAACACACTCCACCTCCTACAACACACTCCACCTCTTATAACACACTCCACCTCCTACAACACACTCCACCTCTTATAACACACTCCACCTCGTATAACACACTCCACCTCGTACAACACACTCCACCTCTTATAACACACTCCACCTCGTATAACACACTCCACCTCTTATAACACACTCCACCTCCTACAACACACTCCACCTCTTATAACACACTCCACCTCCTACAACACACTCCACCTCTTATAACACACTCCACCTCCTACAACACACTCCACCTCTTATAACACACTCCACCTCGTATAACACACTCCACCTCTTATAACACACTCCACCTCTTATAACACACTCCACCTCCTACAACACACTCCACCTCTTATAACACACTCCACCTCTTATAACACACTCCACCTCTTATAACACACTCCACCTCTTATAACACGCTCCACTTCGTATAACACACTCCACCTCCTACAACACACTCCACCTCTTATAACACACTCCACCTCGTATAACACACTCCACCTCGTATAACACACTCCACCTCGTATAACACACTCCACCTCTTATAACACACTCCACCTCGTATAACACACTCCACCTCTTATAACACACTCCACCTCGTATAACACACTCCACCTCGTATAACACACTCCACCTCATATAACACACTCCACCTCGTATAACACACTCCACCTCTTATAACACACTCCACCTCTTATAACACGCTCCACTTCGTATAACACACTCCACCTCATATAACACACTCCACCTCTTATAACACGCTCCACCTCTTATAACACACTCCACCTCTTATAACACACTCCACCTCATATAACACACTCCACCTCTTATAACACGCTCCACCTCTTATAACACGCTCCACCTCTTATAACACACTCCACCTCTTATAACACACTCCACCTCTTATAACACACTCCACCTCTAACAACACACTCCACCTCGTATAACACACTCCACCTCGTATAACACACTCCACCTCGTAAAACACACTCCACCTCTTACAACACACTCCACCTCGTATAACACACTCCACCTCGTAAAACACACTCCACCTCTTATAACACACTCCACCTCGTATAACACACTCCACCTCGTATAACACACTCCACCTCTTATAACACACTCCACCTCTTATAACACACTCCACCTCTTATAACACACTCCACCTCTTATAACACACTCCACCTCTAACAACACACTCCACCTCGTAAAACACACTCCACCTCTTACAACACACTCCACCTCTTATAACACACTCCACCTCGTATAACACACTCCACCTCTTATAACACACTCCACCTCTTATAACACACTCCACCTCGTATAACACGCTCCACCTCTTACAACACGCTCCACCTCTTATAACACGCTCCACCTCTTATAACACACTCCACCTCTTATAACACACTCCACCTCTTATAACACACTCCACCTCTTATAACACGCTCCACCTCTTATAACACACTCCACCTCTTATAACACGCTCCACCTCTTATAACACGCTCCACCTCTTATAACACACTCCACCTCTTATAACACACTCCACCTCTTATAACACACTCCACCTCCTACAACACACTCCACCTCTTATAACACACTCCACCTCCTACAACACACTCCACCTCTTATAACACACTCCACCTCGTATAACACACTCCACCTCGTACAACACACTCCACCTCTTATAACACACTCCACCTCGTATAACACACTCCACCTCTTATAACACACTCCACCTCCTACAACACACTCCACCTCTTATAACACACTCCACCTCCTACAACACACTCCACCTCTTATAACACACTCCACCTCCTACAACACACTCCACCTCTTATAACACACTCCACCTCCTACAACACACTCCACCTCTTATAACACACTCCAACTCCTACAACACACTCCACCTCTTATAACACACTCCACCTCTTATAACACACTCCACCTCCTACAACACACTCCACCTCTTATAACACACTCCACCTCTTATAACACACTCCACCTCTTATAACACACTCCACCTCTTATAACACACTCCACCTCCTACAACACACTCCACCTCTTATAACACACTCCACCTCTTATAACACACTCCACCTCTTATAACACACTCCAACTCCTACAACACACTCCACCTCTTATAACACACTCCACCTCTTATAACACACTCCACCTCTCATAACACACTCCACCTCCTACAACACACTCCACCTCTTATAACACACTCCACCTCCTACAACACACTCCACCTCTTATAACACACTCCACCTCTTATAACACACTCCACCTCCTACAACACACTCCACCTCGTATAACACACTCCAAGGAATAAAGTCTGGCGGTAATGCAACACTCGGATGTCAACCGCCATAAAACAACAACAACAACAACAACAACAACAACAACATAACACACTCCACCTCTTATAACACGCTCCACCTCGTATAACACACTCCACCTCTTATAACACACTCCACCTCTTATAACACACTCCACCTCTTATAACACACTCCACCTCTTATAACAGACTCCACCTCGTATAACACACTCCACCTCGTATAACACACTCCACCTCGTATAACACACTCCACCTCTTATAACACACTCCACCTCTTATAACAGACTCCACCTCGTATAACACACTCCACCTCGTATAACACACTCCACCTCGTATAACACACTCCACCTCTTATAACACACTCCACCTCCTACAACACACTCCACCTCTTATAACACACTCCACCTCGTATAACACACTCCACCTCCTACAACACACTCCACCTCTTATAACACACTCCACCTCCTACAACACACTCCACCTCTTATAACACACTCCACCTCGTATAACACACTCCACCTCGTACAACACACTCCACCTCTTATAACACACTCCACCTCGTATAACACACTCCACCTCTTATAACACACTCCACCTCCTACAACACACTCCACCTCTTATAACACACTCCACCTCCTACAACACACTCCACCTCTTATAACACACTCCACCTCCTACAACACACTCCACCTCTTATAACACACTCCACCTCGTATAACACACTCCACCTCTTATAACACACTCCACCTCTTATAACACACTCCACCTCCTACAACACACTCCACCTCTTATAACACACTCCACCTCTTATAACACACTCCACCTCTTATAACACACTCCACCTCTTATAACACGCTCCACTTCGTATAACACACTCCACCTCCTACAACACACTCCACCTCTTATAACACACTCCACCTCGTATAACACACTCCACCTCGTATAACACACTCCACCTCGTATAACACACTCCACCTCTTATAACACACTCCACCTCGTATAACACACTCCACCTCTTATAACACACTCCACCTCGTATAACACACTCCACCTCGTATAACACACTCCACCTCATATAACACACTCCACCTCGTATAACACACTCCACCTCTTATAACACACTCCACCTCTTATAACACGCTCCACTTCGTATAACACACTCCACCTCATATAACACACTCCACCTCTTATAACACGCTCCACCTCTTATAACACACTCCACCTCTTATAACACACTCCACCTCATATAACACACTCCACCTCTTATAACACGCTCCACCTCTTATAACACGCTCCACCTCTTATAACACACTCCACCTCTTATAACACACTCCACCTCTTATAACACACTCCACCTCTAACAACACACTCCACCTCGTATAACACACTCCACCTCGTATAACACACTCCACCTCGTAAAACACACTCCACCTCTTACAACACACTCCACCTCGTATAACACACTCCACCTCGTAAAACACACTCCACCTCTTATAACACACTCCACCTCGTATAACACACTCCACCTCGTATAACACACTCCACCTCTTATAACACACTCCACCTCTTATAACACACTCCACCTCTTATAACACACTCCACCTCTTATAACACACTCCACCTCTAACAACACACTCCACCTCGTAAAACACACTCCACCTCTTACAACACACTCCACCTCTTATAACACACTCCACCTCGTATAACACACTCCACCTCTTATAACACACTCCACCTCTTATAACACACTCCACCTCGTATAACACGCTCCACCTCTTACAACACGCTCCACCTCTTATAACACGCTCCACCTCTTATAACACACTCCACCTCTTATAACACACTCCACCTCTTATAACACACTCCACCTCTTATAACACACTCCACCTCTTATAACACACTCCACCTCTTACAGTCGAGTAACACAACCACAGCCTGACACACCCATGTAGCCCAGGCTGATGAAGCTAATAGAGACATATAGTGCTCACATATGGCCATGAGCGCAGCTCCAACAACACACACGTAACCAACTTTATTCTCAGAATATTATGATTTTTAATCTCGTAATATTAAGATTTCTCTAACTTTGACTTTATGAGTTTATTCTCATAAATGTAGGACTTTTTCTGGCTTCGACTTTAATCTCATAATATTATGACTTTAATGTCAAAATGTTATTACTTTTTTCTTGTAGTGTCTGTATTTAAATTGGGACAAATTATGCAAATGATGCTAAATGGATTTGTGACTGGCTTTACACAATGTAACTTTACCAAAGTCAAAATAAAGTTAGATATGACATTAACAGCCAGACAAAAAAGGTCTAGGTCTATTTTTTGGACAATAGACTGAAAAAAAAAATCTTAATTTTGCTTCTAAAATGGTCACAATTATTATGATTATATTGTCACCTGATTATTAAGATAAGAATCTTGACAACTCTTCTTCTTCTAACCGTGTTATTTAACCCCTCCAAGTGATTCATGTGTGTTTGAGTCATCTTTTACATTCAAGACGGCATTTGCTCAAAAAATCCACGTTTCCCCTTACCCCCTATACACACCCACTGCTCTGTTCTGACTTTTTGATCTATTATCGCCGATACATGAAGGATTCAGTTGCGTCACGCTGATATTTTGGCCACTGTCAGTTCCTTAACCATAAAAACAACAACAGTTTTCAATCGGAAGTCGTCAGTTTCTTTTATTAAATAGTTTAAAATCAATCTTATTCTTTAAAATGTCCAAAATATAACATAACGATCCATGGGTGTCATCATAAATCACAGATATAGCAGAGAAAAGCATATACCCATAGATCGTCTTCAAAGCAGCATCACCCAAGTCTTTTTTTAATATTTCTTGTCATTTTTGCTTTCGAGAAGACTAAAAACTCAAACTTTTACTATGATTCCCGTCTAACTAACCAACCAAACTTTAGAACTACCACTATAAGATTCTACTGCTACTTTTATGTTCTCTGCTATTACATGATTAAGTAGGAAAATGACTCACTTATAAATAACGACACTGAAAAAGGTTCTACAAAATGTACTCCGGCTCATTTCGCCGCTGTGTTCCTGTAATAAAAGTATTTACTCAGTGACATATTTTACAAGAGAGAATAAAGTAGCCGGACATAAACAGATTATTGTGCGTGGGGATTACGAGGGCTCTGTACGAGATAATGGACTCTGTATAAACATAAAGGCTTTAATCTGCAGCGTGACACAGAGGGCAGGGGTAATGGACCAAACAGCCCGCCGAGAGAGGGTCCCATCTTCTTTTAGACATGATCTATCTGCAAAGGAGGAACTCACACGGACCGAAGAGTACAAATGTCCCCCGGGGTTATAAAAGTACTTATATTATTGAATTATTGAATTATTGACTTGATGCAGTAAGAGAACAGTCGACATTACAGTTCAGTTCAGTGTGATTTCAAACACATTTTATGTTTATATTACATTTTAGCTTTCAGATCCTTATTGCTTTACTCTGGCAATACACATAGCTATATATATGTGACAAATACTGCAACAACATCAACAAATACTTCAAAAAGAAACGTGCATTCTTACTGTGAGCAGGCTGTCTTATCCGCAGATCACAAGTGTCTTATTTATAAAGCGTGCGTGCAAAAATGTAGCGTTTGTGATGAGTTCAAAAAGAGAATTTTACTTTGATTTTCTTTTTTTTAGAACATAAGATGACAAAAAGAAACATAAAACAACACACAACATATAAATAAATAAAATGAATTAAATGAATTAAATAAAATAAAATAAATGAAAACAATTAATACAATAAAATAAAGAAGGAAAATAAATAAATAAAATATGAAAACAAAATATAAAATAAAAATATAAAAAATGTAAAAATACTAAATAAACAAAAATGGGGGCGGGCAAGACCAGAGCAAACACAAGACAATTAAAGAATAACATTTAAAAAATAACGGGGGCACATCCAAAGAAAAGAGTGGTTAAAGCACATTAAATCGACAATTTTACAACGAAATTAGTTTATAGAGTGGTCCGATTTAAAAAACTCTTTCAGCTTTCAAAAACATGTTAAATCAACACGTTTGAGGGCGTTTGTTTTGTTTCTCTACGTAAACTTTCCGTAAAAATTCCACGTGAAGTTTCATGAATCGTGACCTCGTAACTGGGCCTGATGGTGCTTGTCCTGCCTGTGTTGACGGAGAGAGAACACATTTACTGACACGCTGAGAAACATTCCAGGCAAAGCAGTGCAATCCACACGGAGACAATCATGCACATCAGCTACAAAGACACTAGTAACTACGAGTAATACTTCTAAAAAATACTACCACCTCCACAGCTACGACACTCACTACTACTTTTACAACTGTCTCTGAAATGATCTCATATGTGGACTCAAACCTGTTAATATCCAACTTCTACTAAAACCACTGCTGCCATCTTCACTCTGAATACTGCACCTTCTTCTATCACAACTACTGCCACGACGACTACAGTAAAGTCTTTCATTTCCAGAGAATGAGGTCATCGCGTTTGCATGTAGGTGCACATGATTTGGGACCACTATAAATAGCCTGGATCTACTGCGATGTAGTCCGGTCGCATGCGAGGAAACTGGAAACGCGGGACGGGCCGGAGCTAATGATCATTATCGAGCGGGAGAATCCATTTTCCTCCACTAAATCCATTTTCATTTGGCCATAAAATGTCAGAAAGCCTTGGAACAATCCGTGGCCCGGGATGACATTTTCAAGTGGCTTGTTTTGTTCTCTTCAAAACTCCCGAATATATTCAGGATCTGTAATTATATCAGAGCGGCCACAGCGGCAAACAGCGGAGGGATCGAGTTCAACCTGCGGATGACAGGCCTCGCTCTGATTAAAGGGGCCCCTCGTGTTGTTTATGCATTCAAAATTAACAATAATTAGTAACAGCAGTGGCAGCAGTGTACAGAAAGTCCCCAAATATGTAGTCGGGGGCAGACACGGCGCTGCCACAAGGAAAACACTGGAAGATAATTTGCATTTAGTACAAACTAGAGTGACCCGAAGGAGAGGATTACGTTGCAAATGTGATGCTCGGCGGATTTATTTGCGTTTTGCTGTTTACTTGGCTCTCCCTGTAGTTATTCCCCCCGCATTTGACCCATCCTTCAATAATTACGGGGCGATCGTTCTGAAGCAGTATGAGACGACGGTGTTGTATTCACCTCCTTCGGAACCCGAGATCTTTGTAGTGTTATTTTCACACTTTAGTTAGAGTTCAAAATACATTATTGTACTGTTCACATATTGTTTTCATTTGATTCTGATTCTATACTTTGAATATAATGTGACACAGGAGGAACACAGAGCCTTTTCAGACCAGATTAGATCAACGTTTGACTATTTCTTATTTAGTTTTTGAGTTAACTAAAAATGGTGGCCTCAAATTTCAAATTTCGGCTCATTTTTAGACTTCAATCTTGAATAAATCAGTCTTTGAATTAGATCAACTGTGCACACATTTTGGGATTTTCAAACAAAATCACCGTTTAACCGTCAATTTCTGTAACACTTTAGAATGAGGCAGTATTTATAGATATTTAGTAATCATTGACAGACAAACTAATCATTTCATAATCATTTACCAGGGTTAGAATTAGGGTTAAGGTTACAGTAAGTGTCAGGGCTAGTTAATGTTAATGATTAGTTCATTTCTCTTTTTGTATCTGCTTTAAAGTGTTTCCAAACTGACAAGGCATCGGAAAGTATCAATTATCATGCAAAAATGTCAACACTTTTTACAGCATTACAACAACAAGAAAAATTTGGAAACGCATTGTTTAATTTGACAATATTTTATTTATTTTATTTTACTACATGAAATTGTTGCAAAATATATATATAAATACATGTTGAGCATTCGCAAAGACAAGAAAAACCAAGGCAGAAATTGAGCACCTGTTATAACATGATGTTTTTTGGACATTTAAGTTCCCACGCAGCGCTCCTTATTTCTGTTTATTCTTATTTATATTGTAGCTTTATAAATATATACTCGTTGTTTGGATCAGCTCAAACTGCGGTGGAACAAAAATGATGTTAGCCTCTATTGCTCTTACTCAGAAAGTTGCCACAGGCGCCTTCGTTATTCAGCTTTATTTATTTAGCATAGGACATTTAAGTCGTATAAACAGAACACAAAGCAGTTTTCAAGCCTCCCTGAGAAAGAGCGCATTGTTACTGTTGTTGTTGTTGTTGTTGACCTGTCTGTGCACATTGCCACCGAACGTCTGACTCTTACACAAATCAATCTGCTTCATATAATATTCCAGCCACGAGACTTTTCCCCCAGTTGAAACGTAATGAAATTCCTGCTTAACTGGAAACGCCAAAACAACAGCGCGGTCACAAGTGCAAAGCAGGCGAGGCGGAATAAGCCGAATACCTCAAGCTAAAATTCGTTATACACGCATTTTTATACCAAATCTCATTAGTATCGGTATCGGATCGACGCCGCGGAACCTGTGTCACGTTGCAGTCGGGCGAAAGAGAGCCACCGGTGTGATGGTCGAGCCCGTGTTCAGAGTAATGACATAATAAAGAGTTGGGATTTGAAATATTGCCACAGTTTTCATCCCTTTAAGACAAAACTCGGCATATTTGTCCGTCCCACACATTGTCAGCTGTCACGAAACAAAAAAAAAACACGGTCAAGGACTTAAACGAGCTTTTACGGCGCTGACATTTGAATAGAAAGAGACGTCTCGAGCCGCTTTAGGGGAAACGTAAAATATTGAATTAAAAATACTGTATTTTCCGGACTATAAGCCAAAAAAATGCATAATAGAGAAGAAAGAAACATATATAAGTTGCACTGGAGTATGAAATGCGGTTGCAAGTGTGAAAATAACAAATAATATCACATATAAGTCGCTCCAGAGTATAAGCATAAGTATATAAGTATAAATATGAGTATAAGTCGCACCCCGGCCAAAAAATGCATAATAGAGAAGAAAAAAACATATATAAGTCGCATCGGAGTATGAAATGCGGTTGAAAGTGTGAAAATAATATCACATATAAGTCGCTCCGGAGTATAAGTATATAAGTATAAATATATATATCCCGCCTAAGGCCCGAAGTCACTGGGATAGGCTCCAGTCACCCGCGACCCCGAAAGGGACCAAGCGGTAGAAAATGGATGGATGGAAGTATAAATATAAGTATAAGTCGCACCCCGGCCAAAACGATGAAAAAAGGTGCAACTTATAGTCCGGAAAATACGGTATTTATTGTGATAATTGTCGGTATTGAAGACAGCATTAACCATCTCAACTCAACTATCAAACTTACCATGTTAAATACACTATTTTACATGTATACTTTTGTCATTTAACACACTTTATTTCCATTTATCATCCTTTTATTTCACATTCCCGCCCTCCGCGCGCTCTTGCATTCATTTACACTGAACACATTCCACTCCCATCGATCTTGTCCCGCCCGTTATTACAGTCCAACCCATTGTAAGTCATTTCATATTTACCTATAGTCATTGTGTCGTCCCCAGCACGGCCTCTTTAACTACGCCATTGATCGTGGGGGTTTTGTGTTTCTCCCCCTCGCTCTCAGAAGCATAGTCCCCCCTTTTCCAATCCGACTATTTACACTCGGCAAACACTGAGCCCATGACATCACCTCGCCGGATCAGGCCTCGGCTCGAGTCCCGGGTCCAGCTGCCTGCCTCTCTCTGTACAAATGACAAGCAAAGTGGTGGTCGTTCCTCGCTCGTAATCTGCTCTTAATTAGGCCTGGCCGGCGTCCTAATGGTTGCGGAGCGGCGCACGGGTTCACTGGCCCTCGCGTGCCAAAGTGCAGAGGAGGGACGAGGCTGCCAGACGCGTACTCGAGGAAGAGGAACGGGATTCGACGAAAGTACAAAGTTGTATCGGAGTAGAAAGTGAGGGAAAGGCTTATCAGAGAGACGATTCTGGTGGCGTTTTGTTTGCGGCGCGTGTGTGTTTGTGATCAGTGAGACGTAAGCAAACTCTGGTCGGTTTCAGATTAGAAAACGATACACACAGATTTATAATAACAGCAAAGCAAGGCGAGTTTATTTGTGGAGCATAGTTCGCACACAAGGGAATCAAAGTGCTTCACACGACAGGAAGAAATGCATTAAAATCACAAAAACACAAGTCCTTTCAGTCATATGCACAGCTAAACAAAACTGTTTTTAGCTCGGATTTGAACTAAGACTTCATATATATTGTGAACAAATAGTTTATTAAGCATGATTCAGGCTTAGTAATTACTTAACTGATTCCTAAACCATAATTAAGTACCGTATTTTCCGGACTATAAGTCGCACCAGCCAAAAAATGCATAATAGAGAAGAAAAAAACATATATAAGTTGCACTGGCGTATGAAATGTGGTTGCAAGTGTGAAAATAACAAATAATATCACATACAAGTCACTCCGGAGTATAAGTATATAAGTATAAATATAAGAATAAGTCGCACCCCGGCCAAAACTATGAAAACTTATAGTCCGGAAAATACGGTAGTTACAAAGCCTGAATCATGCTTATGCTTATTGTTCTTTAAGAATTCATGTTTTGATAAGGCAAATTAAGGTGTAGCTTTCATAAAATGGTACCAATATTACAATGATATCACATTATAAACACTTCAGATCAAAGTAGAAGAAAGAGATTCAGAGCTAGTCATCCAGACAATGTCTCAAATTAATTTAGTATTAGAGATTACGCAGACCTCTTGAAACTCAAAGACCTTTTACAAATTGATGAATTAATCCTTCAGTCACACACAAAAGAAGAAAAAAGAAATGTTGCATAATTCCATTATCTTCTCCGTTTGAACAAAGCAAGCTGAAAATGAACACATGTGTAAATTAATAATGTGCCTTGTGTTTGTGAGGATTAGAAAACAGTTATATTTAAATACACACTTCCTCAATTTGTTGAGTGAGAATCATGTTCCCAGCTTTAATATCAAATTGTCTTTTTTTAATGGAAAACGATGGCGTAATATATTTGTGTAGTGTCAACGTTTATTTTTTTGCTTAAACGTGCTCTAACTGCAAAGGAGGAACTCACACAGACTGTAAATGTCCTCAGGGATTATAAAAGTACTTATATTATTGAATTATTCACGTGACGTAGTGAGAAAAAAGTCGACATTACAGTTCAGTTTTTGGGATTTCAAACATGTTTTATATTTATATTACATTTTATCTTTCAGATCCTTGTCAGAGAGCTAAAGTGGACATGTTAAAGGTGCACTCACTTTTCAGGTTTGGTCGGTTTGTCTCCTGCTTGTCTTTGTGGAGATGTTATTGCTTTACTCTGGCAATACACATAGTATATATATGTGACAAGTACTGCAACAACGTCAACAAATACTTTCAAAAACGTGAAAACATGCCTCAGTTCTATAGTAGTGTAGTTTATGCCTTACAGTTCTATAGTAGTGTAGTTTATGTTTTACAGTTCTATAGTAGTGTAGTTTATGTCTTACAGTTCTATAGTAGTGTAGTTTATGTTTTACAGTTCTATAGTAGTGTAGTTTATGCCTTACAGTTCTATAGTAGTGTAGTTTATGCCTTACAGTTCTATAGTAGTGTAGTTTATGTAGTTTATGTCTTACAGTTCTATAGTAGTGTAGTTTATGTCTTACAGTTCTATAGTAGTGTAGTTTATGTCTTACAGTTCTAAAGTAGTGTAGTTTATGCCTTACAGTTCTATAGTAGTGTAGTTTATGTAGTTTATGTCTTACAGTTCTATAGTAGTGTAGTTTATGTCTTACAGTTCTATAGTAGTGTAGTTTATGCCTTACAGTTCTATAGTAGTGTAGTTTATGTAGTTTATGTCTTACAGTTCTATAGTAGTGTAGTTTATGCCTTACAGTTCTATAGTAGTGTAGTTTATGTAGTTTATGTCTTACAGTTCTATAGTAGTGTAGTTTATGCCTTACAGTTCTAAAGTAGTGTAGTTTATGTAGTTTATGTCTTACAGTTCTATAGTAGTGTAGTTTATGCCTTACAGTTCTATAGTAGTGTAGTTTATGCCTTACAGTTCTAAAGTAGTGTAGTTTATGCCTACAGTTCTATAGTAGTGTAGTTTATGTTTTACAGTTCTATAGTAGCGTAGTTTATACCTTACAGTTCTATAGTAGTGTAGTTTATGTCTTACAGTTCTATAGTAGCGTAGTTTATACCTTACAGTTCTATAGTAGTGTAGTTTATGTCTTACAGTTCTATAGTAGTGTAGTTTATGTTTTACAGTTCTATAGTAGTGTAGTTTATGCCTTACAGTTCTATAGTAGTGTAGTTTATGCCTTACAGTTCTATAGTAGTGTAGTTTATGTCTTACAGTTCTATAGTAGTGTAGTTTATGCCTTACAGTTCTATAGTAGTGTAGTTTATGCCTTACAGTTCTATAGTAGTGTAGTTTATGTTTTACAGTTCTATAGTAGTGTAGTTTATGCCTTACAGTTCTATAGTAGTGTAGTTTATGTAGTTTATGTCTTACAGTTCTATAGTAGTGTAGTTTATGTCTTACAGTTCTATAGTAGTGTAGTTTATGTCTTACAGTTCTATAGTAGTGTAGTTTATACCTTACAGTTCTAAAGTAGTGTAGTTTATGTTTTACAGTTCTATAGTAGTGTAGTTTATGTCTTACAGTTCTATAGTAGTGTAGTTTATACCTTACAGTTCTATAGTAGTGTAGTTTATGTCTTACAGTTCTATAGTAGTGTAGTTTATGTCTTACAGTTCTATAGTAGTGTAGTTTATGCCTTACAGTTCTATAGTAGTGTAGTTTATGTTTTACAGTTCTATAGTAGCGTAGTTTATACCTTACAGTTCTATAGTAGTGTAGTTTATGTCTTACAGTTCTATAGTAGTGTAGTTTATGTTTTACAGTTCTATAGTAGTGTAGTTTATGTCTTACAGTTCTATAGTAATGTAGTTTATGTCTTACAGTTCTATAGTAGTGTAGTTTATGTCTTACAGTTCTATAGTAGTGTAGTTTATGTCTTACAGTTCTATAGTAGTGTAGTTTATGTTTTACAGTTCTATAGTAGTGTAGTTTATGCCTTACAGTTCTATAGTAGTGTAGTTTATGTAGTTTATGTCTTACAGTTCTATAGTAGTGTAGTTTATGCCTTACAGTTCTATAGTAGTGTAGTTTATGCCTTACAGTTCTAAAGTAGTGTAGTTTATGTCTTACAGTTCTATAGTAGTGTAGTTTATGCCTACAGTTCTATAGTAGTGTAGTTTATGTCTTACAGTTCTATAGTAGTGTAGTTTATGCCTTACAGTTCTATAGTAGTGTAGTTTATGTTTTACAGTTCTATAGTAGCGTAGTTTATACCTTACAGTTCTATAGTAGTGTAGTTTATGTCTTACAGTTCTATAGTAGTGTAGTTTATGTCTTACAGTTCTATAGTAGTGTAGTTTATGTTTTACAGTTCTATAGTAGTGTAGTTTATCTCTTACAGTTCTATAGTAGTGTAGTTTATGTCTTACAGTTCTATAGTAGTGTAGTTTATCTCTTACAGTTCTATAGTAGTGTAGTTTATCTCTTACAGTTCTATAGTAGTGTAGTTTATGTCTTACAGTTCTATAGTAGTATAGTTTATGCCTTACAGTTCTATAGTAGTGTAGTTTATCTCTTACAGTTCTATAGTAGTGTAGTTTATGTCTTACAGTTCTATAGTAGTGTAGTTTATGTAGTTTATGTCTTACAGTTCTATAGTAGTGTAGTTTATGCCTTACAGTTCTATAGTAGTGTAGTTTATGCCTTACAGTTCTATAGTAGTGTAGTTTATGTCTTACAGTTCTATAGTAGTGTAGTTTATGTTTTACAGTTCTATAGTAATGTAGTTTATGTTTTACAGTTCTATAGTAGTGTAGTTTATGTTTTACAGTTCTATAGTAATGTAGTTTATGTTTTACAGTTCTATAGTAGTGTAGTTTATGTTTTACAGTTCTATAGTAGCGTAGTTTATACCTTACAGTTCTATAGTAGTGTAGTTTATGTCTTACAGTTCTATAGTAGTGTAGTTTATGTTTTACAGTTCTATAGTAGTGTAGTTTATGCCTTACAGTTCTATAGTAGTGTAGTTTATGTTTTACAGTTCTATAGTAGCGTAGTTTATACCTTACAGTTCTATAGTAGTGTAGTTTATGTCTTACAGTTCTATAGTAGTGTAGTTTATGTCTTACAGTTCTATAGTAGTGTAGTTTATGTCTTACAGTTCTATAGTAGTGTAGTTTATGTCTTACAGTTCTATAGTAGTGTAGTTTATGTCTTACAGTTCTATAGTAGTGTAGTTTATGTCTTACAGTTCTATAGTAGTGTAGTTTATGTCTTACAGTTCTATAGTAGTGTAGTTTATGTTTTACAGTTCTATAGTAATGTAGTTTATGTTTTACAGTTCTATAGTAGTGTAGTTTATGTTTTACAGTTCTATAGTAATGTAGTTTATGTTTTACAGTTCTATAGTAGTGTAGTTTATGTTTTACAGTTCTATAGTAGCGTAGTTTATACCTTACAGTTCTATAGTAGTGTAGTTTATGTCTTACAGTTCTATAGTAGTGTAGTTTATGTTTTACAGTTCTATAGTAGTGTAGTTTATGCCTTACAGTTCTATAGTAGTGTAGTTTATGTTTTACAGTTCTATAGTAGTGTAGTTTATGTCTTACAGTTCTATAGTAGTGTAGTTTATGTCTTACAGTTCTATAGTAGTGTAGTTTATGTCTTACAGTTCTATAGTAGTGTAGTTTATGTCTTACAGTTCTATAGTAGTGTAGTTTATGTCTTACAGTTCTATAGTAGTGTAGTTTATGTCTTACAGTTCTATAGTAGTATAGTTTATGCCTTACAGTTCTATAGTAGTGTAGTTTATGCCTTACAGTTCTAAAGTAGTGTAGTTTATGTCTTACAGTTCTATAGTAGTGTAGTTTATGCCTTACAGTTCTATAGTAGTGTAGTTTATGTCTTACAGTTCTATAGTAGTGTAGTTTATGCCTTACAGTTCTATAGTAGTGTAGTTTATGTAGTTTATGTCTTACAGTTCTATAGTAGTGTAGTTTATGCCTTACAGTTCTATAGTAGTGTAGTTTATGCCTTACAGTTCTAAAGTAGTGTAGTTTATGCCTACAGTTCTATAGTAGTGTAGTTTATGCCTTACAGTTCTATAGTAGTGTAGTTTATGTAGTTTATGTCTTACAGTTCTATAGTAGTGTAGTTTATGCCTTACAGTTCTAAAGTAGTGTAGTTTATGTCTTACAGTTCTATAGTAGTGTAGTTTATGCCTTACAGTTCTATAGTAGTGTAGTTTATGTCTTACAGTTCTATAGTAGTGTAGTTTATGTCTTACAGTTCTATAGTAGTGTAGTTTATGCCTTACAGTTCTATAGTAGTGTAGTTTATGCCTTACAGTTCTAAAGTAGTGTAGTTTATGTCTTACAGTTCTATAGTAGTGTAGTTTATGCCTTACAGTTCTATAGTAGTGTAGTTTATGTCTTACAGTTCTATAGTAGTGTAGTTTATGTCTTACAGTTCTATAGTAGTGTAGTTTATGTCTTACAGTTCTATAGTAGTGTAGTTTATGTCTTACAGTTCTATAGTAGTGTAGTTTATGTTTTACAGTTCTATAGTAGTATAGTTTATGCCTTACAGTTCTATAGTAGTGTAGTTTATCTCTTACAGTTCTATAGTAGTGTAGTTTATGTCTTACAGTTCTATAGTAGTGTAGTTTATGTCTTACAGTTCTATAGTAGTGTAGTTTATGTTTTACAGTTCTATAGTAGTGTAGTTTATGTTTTACAGTTCTATAGTAGTGTAGTTTATGTTTTACAGTTCTATAGTAGTGTAGTTTATCTCTTACAGTTCTATAGTAGTGTAGTTTATGTCTTACAGTTCTATAGTAGTGTAGTTTATGTCTTACAGTTCTATAGTAGTGTAGTTTATGTCTTACAGTTCTATAGTAGTGTAGTTTATGTCTTACAGTTCTATAGTAGTATAGTTTATGTCTTACAGTTCTATAGTAGTATAGTTTATGCCTTACAGTTCTATAGTAGTATAGTTTATGCCTTACAGTTCTATAGTAGTATAGTTTATGCCTTACAGTTCTATAGTAGTGTAGTTTATGTCTTACAGTTCTATAGTAGTGTAGTTTATGTCTTACAGTTCTATAGTAGTGTAGTTTAAACCTTACAGTTCTATAGTAGTGTAGTTTATGTCTTACAGTTCTATAGTAGTGTAGTTTATGCCCAATAGGCTTATAGTGTAGTTTTGATCAGATCAAGCTCATTTCTCCTGAGTCCAGTGGAGGCTCATGGGGCAGTGGCCTCTTGTGCTAAAGTAGAACCTCTTTAGGCAGCATTAACCAAAGATCTAGGTAGTGCAGATCCCCCCTGAGCGCACATCAAGGGGTCAAGTGGTTAACCCTTTGTTATCATGAAAGAACTGGGGAAGGGGGGGAGGAGTCTGGACACGGATGTAGCAGCTGCGATCAATATCAAACACCCATTAACCACTGGGACAACACATTTTCATAAACAGTCGCGGCGCACTTAGCCGGGACGCACGCTAAACTTCCCGTGTCTGTCGCACAAACGCTCCAAAAAGGCGGCCCCCGCCCTCACACAGCTTTAGGAAATACAGACGCATAAACAACACAGGGTCTTTGTAAACACGCAGCCGTTCAAACAGTGGGAATCTACTGTTAGCGTAAACAAACTATTTTCGGGGGCCAACGCACGGAAAAAACTTGTTGTACGAGCTATTCTGGAGCGCATTGTTCGCCGTGTAGATGGTATAAGATAGATTGTGTACGGCGGATTTGACAGGGGTCAGCTTAACCCCGCTTTGGAGAGGAAAACGGGGTAATCTAAAGTCTACTGTTCACAAGCTTTACTTTGAAAGGTTTTTGGCCCACATGTTTTTTTTGTTCATTTTTGTCGGTGCTGTACAAAATCCTTATGTGACCTATTTTTATCAATCAAAAGATTAGTTTTTGTTTTTTTTAAGATTTAAGCTTGAAGTGAGTTGTTTAGATTGCTCTCAGATTCATTCTGTTGACTTTTTGACCAATATTGCAACATTTAGATGGTATTGTGAATGCTGTTTTGGAGAAATGCTAAATTTGAATATTGAGTTTATCGTTTTGAGTTAAGTTTAATAAAAAATGCAACAAAAAGAGCGATCAAAAAAAAATGTAAAAAGGTTACGTTTTAAAATTTTCCAATAAGAGTACACGCTGATGTTTCTGCACTTTTGTGATGCATTTGTGTCACCGTAGAAGAAATCAAAAGAAGGATCCACATTGCAAATGTCAAAATAATCCAGGGATGAAATGCAAAACAAAAAGGAACTTATCAGGACACAACAGATGTGGACGAGACAACGACAAAGGACCAACAAAGTACAAGGTGAAACACGGGGCTTGAATACACTGGGAGACAACAACAGGTTAGACACATTAGGGAAATGAACAGACAACAGAAAAACGAGCGCACAAAAGACATGTCAAAATAAAACACTGAAGCCATGAAGAGGGTAAAAACGAGACGCAGAAAACAAAAGGACAAAGAGCCAAAACAGGATCCATGACAATTTGACAGACATTTCACATTTATCTGATAATAAAACCTCAAATAATATGTTTAAAGACATGTTTTAACACATTTTATTCACTGAAATATATTGTTTTGACTATTCTTATTGGAACACTACAACCCATCAATTTTAGAAAGCAGTTCATATATAAAAGAATAATAATGTTACGGCAGCTTTTGGGAAACTTAATTAATACTTACATTGAATTCCAGTCATAAATCATGTCAAAAAAAGCAACCACAATAGAGTATGAACTGTAGATGGTAATAACTGTGTGGCACTTTTGGGGAATGGTGATCTAATCTCTGAAGAAACGCTCATCTCTGTGCTTTTTAGATGCAAATTAGTTTAAGTTGACTATTATAATTGAAGGGTGCATTCACATTCAACACCGCATTCAAATCAGGACTAAACTAGGACAAGGCCAGGGCTAAACCGGGACCAAAACAGGGCCAAATCTGGTCTACATCAGGTTTAAACTGCGCTCAAACCGGGACCAAATAAGTACAAATGTGAACGCCCCCATAACTACATAATTCATTTATTCAGATTTACAAAAAGCAAACACGGAGATCAAAATGTCTGCATTCTCACAGCGTTTTTGAATCATTTCAAAACCACACATTTTTGCTTTCACCAACAAACACATGGCTCAGATTTGCCTGAAATGTCCACAGTCTTCTTCTTTTTTTGTTGTTTCTCACACAATAAAAAATACCCACATCTTCAGTATCATCCTTTTAGCAATTTTGGAGATTCTAAACCTTTCTTTGTGGCTTCTGGATCATTTCCTGACTGGCCCAAGGTGGAAACACCCCAAACATGCAAACGACAGAAGATTCGCTTTCACATTCAGAACACTATTGACGTCAACGCTGCACAAGTTCTTTTTTTTCAATACAAACTCCATTTCAAACGCTTCAAACACACCCGGACGGAAACCTCGTGACACCGTCCTGGGCCGCCACCAGCTCCACGAACACAGGCCCGTTTGGTTCCCGCTGTAAAGTAATAACTCAATTACGACGGTGAAAAGAACGGCATTTGTTGCTGTCAGCGCTTCCAAGTTTGGAGGAGACAACAGCGGCGACTCGGCAGCTAAATATGACTCGCACAAACGAATGATCTTTTTGGCATAATTCAAACAAAATGCCAAATAATACATCCAATTTTGCGACGGGGTACTTTGTCAAAAAATGCCCCAGATCCTCAGCATCGTTCACTCTGGAACATATGGGACGTATTTGGCCTTAGTCTATTTTTGTTTCGAGCTCAAATGTAAAGTATACGTGTTTAAAATATTTTCCCTTTGCACCGTTTGGACAACTTAAGGAAAAGTCGTTAAACCCCGGGCTGAATTAATGAGTTTTATGGGGTGTTTATACTGCCGTTAAATGCTAAATTGGGTGAAATTCCTCCCATGTACACTATTTCAGCCACTATAAAAATGTCAAAAACTGCTTAGAGCCACGCTCGGCGGGATCACCACGAGACTGCGAGTAAACAAACCTGTCCCGTGCACCTTTTTCAACCCCGGCGCCCATCAGTGCATTCAAATCGGGCTTTGCTTTACATCTGAATGGACTCAAGTGCCTGTCATATTTAACTTTGTGCCCTGTTTGTTTAGTATTTTCATGTCTGTCAGTGGTTTTATTGTTCCAGGGCTCTGAAAGGCCCCTCCCCGTCGGAACAAAAGTGAAAGTGAGTGCAGTGTAAGCAGGCCAAGGAACGTCGGTTTACACTGCAGAGTACACACACGCTGTTATTGTAGGGCTAAAAGGGGTTTTATTGAGCGAGAGGTTTACCTTTTGTCTTTAAAAAGCCTTGAATTTACAGTTTGAAATCAACTAAGCCTGTTTGATATGAAAAGTAACATTAAAGTGCCCATGGCAGGTTGGACCACTCACTGGACAAAATGCAGTTAAGATAAATAAAAATGTTATCAAAGAATAGCACATTTCTTTATCGTTTATAATTTGACTTCCTGTTTTGAATTGATGACATCACACCAGGAAATTACCCGGCAAAAACCTTATTTGATAAATAGAAATATATGAGCGCACCTTTATTTTGTTGAATGAATGTTTAGATGTTCAAAAAATAATTGTTTCTATGTGTAAATTATGCATAAACTTTGACTGGAATGAGGTTCCTTAGTGTGATGTCACTTCCTGTCATTTTCTACAGATTTTGAAACGTTTGATTCAGGCTTAGAAAATACTTAATTAATATCCCATAACTTTAACATCTTAATTAAGTAATTACTAAGCCTGAATCATTCTAAATAAACCATTAGTTCATGATTATTTATGTATTTTTTCATGCTTTGTTAAGGCTTATTAAGATGTAGTTATTATAAAGTGGTTCTCCTCTATAACATAAACTTGCAATTGCATTATTTTAACGATTTCACAACAGAAAATGACAGATATAAATAAATAGAAAGAAAATATGTGGCTATTTCTAGTGGAAAACTGAAGAAAAGTGTTGCATCAAAATGTGTCAACGCGACTTTAAATAAAGGTTTTCCACAGAGGAAAATCCGACAAAGAGTAAAGTGTAACTCTTTATGGTGTTAATATAAATTGCTCCCAATCAAAACTAAAATAGCGACTGAACTGAATCTATTAATAATTAACGTAGTTGTCATAGTTTAACTGCTTTATCTTCTTCTCTAAAGGGAGGACTAAAGGGAGGAGAGACTTTAAGCGCGAGTGAACGTTTAACAAATCAGTGAATGTGAAATTGCTTAGACACAGTACACGATTTAAATACGACCGAAGCGAGTCAACAGAACTTTGGCCCCGTCCTGCAATGGCACGAAGATATAGTGGATCCGGAATGTCCCGTTCAGAGGCTGCTGGTCCGTCAATGGTGTGGAATCCACTAAAACTAATCACTTGTTTCTATTGATCCCTTTGTGCTGGGGTTAAAGTCTCGATAAAGAGCCTTTGAGCGATCCACACGGGCAGACGCTGATCCGGATTTACAACTCAAACTAATCATCAATCAAAGAAAGAAAGAAAGAAAGAAAGGTATTGACTGTGGGTTTGTCCATCTTGTCAATCAAAATGCTATCAGAGGGTTCAGTATACTTGTGAATATAGTAGAAATACTGTATAGTTCTGTTGTCAAAGGCACACAACCCTCTCACTCACATCTGCTAAATCTGATCTATTAAAAGCCTTTTTTTTTTACACACAAATACTGCGATTCATGCATCAAATTACTGTTATTCTACATTTGTTGTGTCCGTCCACACGTGTTCAGGGCAATAATCACTGTTAGCCCTGAACACATGTATACTGTCATACCCATGTGCAATGCTGACATAATCATGTGCAATACTGTCATATTCATGTGCATATAACTGCTGTAAATAAGAGTGTTTACTTTTACCACAATTATTATTATTGTTTTTGTCTTATGTTATCTTATTTTTATTTTTTCTTTCTATTCCTTATTAAGAATATGAGAAGTTTTGTCTTTAAGAGTTTTGTTTACAAGAGTTTTTCTATTAAGAGCCCTATAAGTCATCTGTTCTTTTACTCCTGTATCTACTTGCATTGCAACACTGAAATTTCCCCATTGTGTGGACAAATAAAGGCATATCATATCATATCTTAAATCATACATAAATAAATATCTTGTGTTTATCTCACTCTTTGTTTGAAATAAAAAGTTGTACTGCTTGTTTTAGATTATATTATTTATAGATCTGATCCTCCTGAACATAGAGCAGAGAGACACAATAAAGAGAACAGAATACTGGATACACTTTTCAAATAAACCTCGTCTTAAACGTAAAATTAATCTGCAACCGATTTGAACTCCATTCAAATTTGATCAATGAAGACATCTTTTTTCATCGTGCGGGTCAAGATCATCCCGCTGTTTATCATTCAACTACACCATTTACAGCGATAAGCTCAGTGTGTGTCTGCAGCGCGTGGACTTTATGGTTGTGGTGCACAGAGTAGCCACGGGACAACATAAAATAATATAATATAATATAATAATAACATAAAACAGGTCCAGCCCAAACGACAGAGGAGACAACAATGGAGTCAGCACAAGTCGCATATGTTCACATCGATATACATTACATCAGGGCAACATCAGAGCTCAATATGAACTCAAATAAAACTATAATATTATAACAGTAAGGACTAAATATTGACAAAAGGACACTTAAAACAAAGGATTACAAAAGACGACTGGGAGGAGGAAGTCACGACCCTCGAATTTACACAAGTGCGCCGAGGAGGGACACATGAAGAAGAAGTAACTGGAGGACCAAGACAGCACAGCAAATCAAACAAAAAAGCAATTTTGTGTCATTATAATACAGTAACACATGAAACGGTTACACATGGACCACACATTATCGCTGTTGTACCAAAATGGGTGCGTGATTTGGCCCAGAAACGTGTCATTTTCTTTGCGCACAGGTCACGATTTCCATGTTATTCCGGTTCTCAAACACTGAAAAGCTTCATTTTGCCTTAAGCAGTCATAATAAAAGCTTCCACAATACTGTACGACATGAACCCGGGCTCCATCCAACAGCTGGTGCATCCTGCAGACTCACACTTCCTGTTTGCGGTCGGCGGCCCCCGATTGCCGTCCAGACGTCTTCCTCCTCTTTTTTCCCTCTCTCCTTGTCTCCTTTCCTCGATGCCTTCCTGCCTCCCTTGACTGACGGGAAGCCTCTGATTACAGGACGAATAACAATCTACGATAAACATGTCCGCCGCAATTTAGCTTCCCAGCAGGAGACGCGCGGCGCTTCCCCCCGTCTCCGCGGCGACCCACCCCCCCGTCATATCAGTAATTAGACCCGATAACAAGCCGAGATAATGGATGTTTAGTGTACCCATCTCTGTCTACATGTAAACATATTGAGAGGAGCCTGATTAGCCGCTCGGTATCGCCGCATCTTCACTCCCCGCGGTTTGACGTATTATACCTTTTTCAGTCTGTCGGATTAGAATTTAAAAGGGAACCATTTTTCTTTGATGCGCCGTATCAAAGGAGGAAACCGCCCGACAATGGAAAAGTAGGTAAGAAGTTTGCGCGCAACTTGCACACACAATATTCAAGGACTTGCTATTAACCAGGAGTGGTAATTATATTGCATTTGTCAGTTTTTTTTTTGAGAAGCATACTTTCGTTTGTACATCTGGGGGGAGTTTAGAGAGTTCAGTGCTTTTATTGAGAAATGAGTAGTAGTGAAATGGCCACTCTAAATACGACATTGAAAGGTTGTGTCTTTGCAGAGATCCTTTTTTTTTTTTTTTATTGACGAACTAAGCACTGGCCAGAGTATAACCCAGCCACGGCCTTCGATGTGTAGTACTCACAGACTCCCGAACAATAAGTAGTGATGGCCCCACTACTGACGGAGAGGTACAACATGCAGTAATAGCAGTAGCATAGCTGTGTATTCAATGATATTAGCATACCGCTACATAAAATACATAAAATACATAAAACAAAGTGCCTTTTAAACTGCCTAAGGACACTAAATTAAGAAGATGAGTACAGATGAACCAGTTGAGAAATCACCATCAGAAGAGCCGTCCGCACCAGGGGCCGAGAGAGTCTCCCACAGCCACAGGACGCAGACACGGGGCCAAGAGACACCAGACCTTCACCAGGGGCCGCGAGCCAGGCCATAAAAGGAGGAAAATCTTGTGGCAGAACCGTGGGTAATTGCAGCGTAACTGGGGTGACCAAAAACTGTCCTCAAGTAAGATCAACGTCAAAAATGAGAAAATAAATTACACTGTGCAAGAAACGCAAACGTTCCAAGAATTTAAATTGGTCGACATAAAGTTTTTGTCACTTGTAGACACAGCGGGAAGAGGAAGCAAACATTTGACTATAAATAATATAACCCAAGAAAGAGCAAAAACATGTTGTCTGGAACTGAGGAATTGAATTTTATGAAAAGTACTTCCCACCTCTGCTTGTCGCCACAGCTGGGGAAATTAAAGACAGTTAGAAGTAGAAGTACTTATATTTTAGGCCATGTGCTCTCGCTGTTTTTCATCATCTATTAACTCACCATTTTGCAGACCACATTTAGAACAGCCTCTCCCCCTGAAGGGTTTAGAGAAGGAGCTAAATTGAGGGGAGGAATACGCCTGATTCTGTCCCGGGGGGCTGTCCTGTCCCTTCTAATAGAATTACATGTCTGTGATAGATGAGTGCATTCTCCCGGGCGACTTGTCTGTCAAACATTAGGTCACACTACGGCTCATTGGCGCTTGGAGAGGTGCCTCGATCTTTTGAGGGCAACAAAAGTGAAAGAGGAAGAAAGAGCCTGGGCCCGGAGTGGAGTGAGGTGGGAATGAGGCAGATCAAGAGGGTGGGGGGGGGGTGCGCCCGAAGTGGAGAGTGAGAAGGCTTGTACAAAAGAGGCGCAAACGAACCCAGGGGCAGAGCGCACATGTTATTCTGTAAAGAAGGTTGCAGAGGAATTGGCCGTAGTTGCAGCCGATGGAGCACGTTTGGTACGGCAAAAGACGTATAGATGTAATACAAGCGTCGCAATTTAGTTTAACAAGAGAAGGAGAAAGTCGTTCAAATTGGCGCTAAAGTTGCACTAAACCCGGAACTAAGCTAAGACTAGAACGGGACAAAACCAGGGCTCGAACAGGACCACAACCGAATCTGAATTAGGACTCAAACTGGACTCAAAGTGTGAACGCACCCTATGGAAACAGGCGAAGAGGGTGCTTCACAGGCTCAAACTGTGCAGATCGATGCAGACGCGCGTAATGAGGAATTAGACGTACCACATTTATTACAAAGAAGCTTGCGAGGCGCTCTGCATTGGGGTGAGGATTAAAAGTCCGGTTGGTGGCACAGGCTGGTAATTATTAGCGGCAAAAGATAATTAGTAGAAGTATAATATTATTATTAGGTAGCGGTACAATGTTCAAATGGAGGCTCAAAACTCTGCTGTGCGACCGAAAGGATTTTATCTGCACTATTCGCTTTTAAAGTAGAATTTAGAAGCAGTGTGATCTTTTCTTGTTTTGTCAAGCACTTTAAATTGCTTTTTGTATGTCTACAAATAAACGCATCCTAACCTTCTGGAATTTCCCCATTGTGGGACAAATAAAGGCTTATCTTATCTTAAAATAATAGCAGCATTCACCATAGTGCTTTGAAATTAGTGCAGTGGTAGTAACTTTGCCAGTTTTAAAGATTTGCAAAGTAAAATTGAAGGATTATTGGCACTTTATGTGGTATATAAACGTATAAGTAATACCTTTAGAAATGATAGTAACAGTTTTGTCATTTGTAACATGATCTGAAGCCATGTTGCCCGCGTTATTTACCGTGTAACAACAACGTAACAGCGTTCTCGGTGCGCTGGCCGTGGCCTGGAATGAGATGGGGCAGAGCAGATTGAAAGGGTGGTGGGGGTGAGGCGACGGGGGTGGGTGGGTTAGCCAAAGCGAGGCGCAGAGAGTGAGAAGTCCATACAACACATTCAAACTCCTTTTAATTAGGGCCCGGCGTGATGGACAGCAGCCTGCGGACGTGCCTGCCCCCTTCCTCTGTGCGGGCGGTGGCAGTGGGCGGGACGGCGGCCTCTAGTAGAGATGTCTACTGCCAGCCGGGCCTGAATGGGACAAAGATTTCAATAGAAACTTCAAAGCGACCCCTGTATGAGCGCACATTCCCCCCCCCCTCCTCCCTCTTAACACCACCCCACTTTTTCGCCCCTCTTCTCGTTTTTGGCTCTGTGACGGTCAACAAGCGCTCTCTCTCTCTCTCTCTCTCTCTCTCCCTCTCCCTCTCCCTCCCCCAGCTCTCCCCCGTTCAAGAGCTGCTGTCTCCTCTTCTTCCACCGGCTCCGTGCATCTCCTGGCAGCTGCAGTAGTCAGGGTGGATTTCAAAGTGTGTGTTTTCGCTCGTCTTGCTTTAGAGCTTCAAACGAGCTCGAACCAGAGGACGCAGCTATAATTGGGGAAGAGATCTGACTCATTGCTCTGAACCGGGAGGAGGAGGGGTCCAATTTTGATGATTTTTTTTTTTTTTTTTTGGGGGGGGCCACGGTGCTGACGTATCCGAAGACGTTATTGTAGCTAAACGATACAGAAGGGGTTTAGCGTCTAATTCGCCGGCGGTGTTCTGTGCTGATTTCTGGCGATCTGAGGACGCACGTCATCTAAGACTGTTTGGCAGCTGAATCCGGGGGCCCGTAATGATCTCGCGTTTATTAAGATTCTGACTGAGCGAAACCCTGCCAGAAGTATGTATTCGGTCCGTGTAGGAAAATGTGAACCCCCCAGCGTCACGATTTCAGACGCTGGGAAAAAAAATGTGCAATCATCGTCAAGACCAGAAAATGAATAATGAACGTCCAGTTCAGGGTTCAAGACGTTATTGTCGGTGTGTGTTTCCCAAGCTGGAGTCGACGGACAAGTTTGCACAAGGAATGGAATCTGATGTGCAGTCGAAGGAACAGGCAAATTGTTCCTTGTTTATAGTGCTTAAAGAGAAAGTTGGCGATCCGAAGAGAGAAAAGGCCACGTTCTTGAGTTGAGTTTAGAATGTGTTTGTCAGGGACCGTGCACAATCTCATTTATCTTACAAAAGCAACGTTTATTTGCACCAGATTTAGCTTCTTTTCATCTGCAGTCCCCCCGGCAGCTTCAAGTCATCCAAGCTTTACACTCAAAATGAAATGTACACGGAAATGTTGACATTATTAGTCACGTTTTGCCTTTTAATGATTTAATCCGAAGCAAATAAATGGGGTTTTTCGAGATAATCATTTCAAACGGTTTAAAGGTGCACTATGTAACTTCTCTGGGGGAGAGTCCGCTGCCGTCCTGTCTCCGTGCAGATGTTGTATTTGTTTTGCCAGGAATATTCAACTGTGTGACAATAAACACAACAATTCATTTTACAATAGTTGAAAACACCCTGAAAACATTGCTTTCCGCAGATCTGACCTGTACGTCATCTCATGGTGTAAGTTACATAACCTTTACCATGAACTATTTCAACTATTTAACTGGTAAAGAGTGACACAATGCGTTTGTTTGAGGTCCTTTTTGGTCTTTTGTAAGTGAAATTCAAACTCGCTTTTCCACAAAGTTAATAAGGCTTCATTTTTTGTAATATAATAGTTGTATGTCAATCTGTAACAGCAAAGACGCAATTTACTCCATCAACCCGTCTATCTCCCTTTCAAAATCCCTTTGCACCTCCACTACAATTTTATGAAATGGGAAAAACAATTTGGATGTCTGGCTGCGCTGGTAAAGGTCACCAATTTCTGTGGAGTTTTGCTATTTGCCCAAAGAAAAGCGAGTATTGATTGAATGATTTGGCCGCACACTGTGAGACGTTGTTGCTTTGTTGTTGTTGTTGTTGTGGCTGTTTGAACGCTCTGACAGTGTCTGACTAAACATGAGCGATGACTCAATGAGAAGCAACATCAGCTCTGGTAGTTCTGGCACTGGATTCCATTCTGACCCATCCTGACCCGTGTTTGACCCTGATTGTGAAAAAAAATATTGAATTTTTTAAAAAGCTGCAGAGAGATTATGAAGGTGGAGGCATGTGCTCACCGTTGTCAAGGAGGAACTGTTAATCGATGGTCACGACTTATATTCAGGTACACGGACCAAAATTTTGAAAAAGTATGAAATGTGGTTGCAAGTGTGAAAATAACAAATAATATCACATATAAGTCACTTCAGAGTATATGTATATAAGTATAAATATAAGTATAAGTCGCACTGTCAAAATTATGAAAAAAGGTGCAACTTATAGTCCAGAAAATACGGTACTTGTGACAAAAGTAAACCATTGAAATACTTTTTTTAAAGATATGTATTGCACTTGTTTACGCCAAAATGAAGGCACTCTCAATAATTATAACCTTAACAAGTGTGCAGTTTCTTGTTTATCTCATAATTTATTCGTTTTTGTTTTGTTTATAAGGGTAAAACATAGATAATTCCTTTAGAATCAATGAAATAATAATAATTAGGTGACATTATCTTTATTGTCTGAATTTTTTAAAAAGATGCAAAAATTTTGAAAAATTTTAGAATTCTCGCATTCCATGTCCAAAAAGCCCTAATGTTAACTTTAATTGTAATCAGATTAATTATTCCTGAATATAAACCCAATTCTAACCCGAATCCTCTCCTAATTATGATTTTAAAAAGTACATATTTGCATTAAAAATTTAAAAAATTTAGGAAATGCCAATTTTTTAGGGAGTCCCTTCATGATTGGTCAATGAACAACTTTGTTATGGGATAGTAGGCCGAAAAAGTAAATAGTTATTGACAGGGATTTTATATTGGAACATTTCCCACTGTGCACTAACTCCAACAAAATCACCCAAACAAAAATCCAGATTACCGTAAATATTGTAAATGTGTTTCTTAAACCTGAGAAAACAAAGCTTGTCTCATTGATTTGATTGGTTGGTTGATGACAGGTCTGAAGAGAAGGAGTCTCGACCAACATCAATATCCCACCAACCAAAGGGTGGCCAGTCCAGTTCGACCCTTGTGCGCACTGCTGTGGTGTCTCTGGGCAACACACTTTACACACACCTCCTCCTCCAGTCACACTTTACACACACCTCCTCCTCCAGTCACACTTTACACACCTCCTCCAGTCACACTTTACACACACCTCCTCCTCCACTCACACTTTACACACACCTCCTCCTCCAGTCACACTTTACACACACCTCCTCCTCCAGTCACACTTTACACACCTCCTCCAGTCACACTTTACACACACCTCCTCCTCCAGTCACACTTTACACACACCTCCTCCTCCAGTCACACTTTACACACACCTCCTCCTCCAGTCACACTTTACACACACCTCCTCCTCCAGTCACACTTTACACACCTCCTCCTCCAGTCACACTTTACACACACCTCCTCCTCCAGTCACACTTTACACACCTCCTCCTCCAGTCACACTTACACACACCTCCTCCTCCACTCACACTTTACACACACCTCCTCCTCCAGTCACACTTTACACACACCTCCTCCTCCAGTCACACTTACACACACCTCCTCCTCCAGTCACACTTTACACACACCTCCTCCTCCAGTCACACTTTACACACACCTCCTCCTCCACTCACACTTTACACACACCTCCTCCTCCACTCACACTTTACACACACCTCCTCCTCCAGTCACACTTTACACACACCTCCTCCTCCACTCACACTTTACACACACCTCCTCCTCCAGTCACACTTTACACACACCTCCTCCTCCAGTCACACTTTACACACACCTCCTCCTCCAGTCACACTTACACACACCTCCTCCTCCACTCACACTTTACACACACCTCCTTCTCCAGTCACACTTTACACACACCTCCTCCTCCAGTCACATTTTACACACACCTCCTCCTCCACTCACACTTTACACACACCTCCTTCTCCAGTCACACTTTACACACACCTCCTCCTCCAGTCACATTTTACACACACCTCCTCCTCCACTCACACTTTACACACACCTCCTCCTCCAGTCACACTTTACACACACCTCCTCCTCCAGTCACATTTTACACACACCTCCTCCTCCACTCACACTTTACACACACCTCCTCCTCCAGTCACACTTTACACACACCTCCTCCTCCAGTCACACTTTACACACACCTCCTCCTCCAGTCACACTTTACACACACCTCCAGTCACACTTACACACACCTCCTCCTCCACTCACACTTTACACACACCTCCTTCTCCAGTCACACTTTACACACACCTCCTCCTCCAGTCACACTTTACACACACCTCCAGTCACACTTACACACACCTCCTCCTCCACTCACACTTTACACACACCTCCTTCTCCAGTCACACTTTACACACACCTCCTCCTCCAGTCACACTTTACACACACCTCCTCCTCCAGTCACACTTTACACACACCTCCTCCTCCAGTCACACTTTACACACACCTCCTCCTCCAGTCACACTTTACACACCTCCTCCTCCAGTCACACTTACACACACCTCCTCCTCCAGTCACACTTACACACACCTCCTCCTCCAGTCACACTTTACACACACCTCCTCCTCCAGTCACACTTTACACACACCTCCTCCTCCACTCACACTTTACACACACCTCCTCCTCCAGTCACACTTTACACACACCTCCTCCTCCAGTCCAGCCACACTTTACACACACCTCCTCCTCCACTCACACTTTACACACACCTCCTCCTCCAGTCACACTTTACACACACCTCCTCCTCCTCCAGTCACACTTTACACACACCTCCTCCTCCAGTCACACTTTACACACACTTCCTCCTCCTCCAGTCACACTTTACACACACCTCCTCCTCCAGTCACACTTTACACACACCTCCTCCTCCACTCACACTTTACACACACCTCCTCCTCCAGTCACACTTTACACACACCTCCTCCTCCAGTCCAGCCACACTTTACACACACCTCCTCCTCCACTCACACTTTACACACACCTCCTCCTCCAGTCACACTTTACACACACCTCCTCCTCCTCCAGTCACACTTTACACACACCTCCTCCTCCAGTCACACTTTACACACACTTCCTCCTCCTCCAGTCACACTTTACACACCTCCTCCTCCAGTCACACTTTACACACACCTCCTCCTCCACTCACACTTTACACACACCTCCTCCTTCAGGCACACTTTACACACACCTCCTCCTCCAGTCACACTTTACACACACCTCCTCCTCCAGTCACACTTTACACACACCTCCTCCTCCAGTCACACTTACACACACCTCCTCCTCCACTCACACTTTACACACACCTCCTCCTCCAGTCACACTTACACACACCTCCTCCTCCACTCACACTTTACACACACCTCCTTCTCCAGTCACACTTTACACACACCTCCTCCTCCAGTCACACTTTACACACACCTCCTCCTCCAGGCACACTTTACACACACCTCCTCCTCCAGTCACACTTTACACACACCTCCTCCTCCAGTCACACTTTACACACACCTCCTCCTCCAGTCACACTTACACACACCTCCTCCTCCACTCACACTTTACACACACCTCCTTCTCCAGTCACACTTTACACACACCTCCTCCTCCAGTCACATTTTACACACACCTCCTCCTCCACTCACACTTTACACACACCTCCTCCTCCAGTCACACTTTACACACACCTCCTCCTCCTCCAGTCACACTTTACACACACCTCCTCCTCCAGTCACACTTTACACACACCTCCTCCTCCTCCAGTCACACTTTACACACCTCCTCCTCCAGTCACACTTTACACACACCTCCTCCTCCACTCACACTTTACACACACCTCCTCCTCCAGGCACACTTTACACACACCTCCTCCTCCAGTCACACTTTACACACACCTCCTCCTCCAGTCACACTTTACACACACCTCCTCCTCCAGTCACACTTACACACACCTCCTCCTCCACTCACACTTTACACACACCTCCTTCTCCAGTCACACTTTACACACACCTCCTCCTCCAGTCACATTTTACACACACCTCCTCCTCCACTCACACTTTACACACACCTCCTTCTCCAGTCACACTTTACACACACCTCCTCCTCCAGTCACATTTTACACACACCTCCTCCTCCACTCACACTTTACACACACCTCCTCCTCCAGTCACACTTTACACACACCTCCTCCTCCAGTCACATTTTACACACACCTCCTCCTCCAGTCACACTTTACACACACCTCCTCCTCCAGTCACACTTTACACACACCTCCTCCTCCAGTCACACTTTACACACACCTCCTCCTCCAGTCACACTTTACACACCTCCTCCTCCAGTCACACTTTACACACACCTCCTCCTCCAGTCACACTTTACACACACCTCCAGTCACACTTACACACACCTCCTCCTCCACTCACACTTTACACACACCTCCTTCTCCAGTCACATTTTACACACACCTCCTCCTCCACTCACACTTTACACACACCTCCTCCTCCAGTCACACTTTACACACACCTCCTCCTCCAGTCACATTTTACACACACCTCCTCCTCCAGTCACACTTTACACACACCTCCTCCTCCAGTCACACTTTACACACACCTCCTCCTCCAGTCACACTTTACACACACCTCCTCCTCCAGTCACACTTTACACACCTCCTCCTCCAGTCACACTTTACACACACCTCCTCCTCCAGTCACACTTTACACACACCTCCAGTCACACTTACACACACCTCCTCCTCCACTCACACTTTACACACACCTCCTTCTCCAGTCACACTTTACACACACCTCCTCCTCCAGTCACACTTTACACACACCTCCTCCTCCAGTCACACTTTACACACACCTCCTCCTCCAGTCACACTTTACACACACTTCCTCCTCCAGTCACACTTTACACACACCTCCTCCTCCAGTCACACTTTACACACACCTCCTCCTCCAGTCACACTTTACACACACCTCCTCCTCCAGTCACACTTTACACACACCTCCTCCTCCAGTCACACTTTACACACACCTCCTCCTCCAGTCACACTTTACACACACCTCCTCCTCCAGTCACACTTTACACCCACCTCCTCCTCCAGTCACACTTTACACACACCTCCTCCTCCACTCACACTTTACACACACCTCCTCCTCCAGTCACACTTTACACACACCTCCTCCTCCAGTCACACTTTACACACACCTCCTCCTCCAGTCACACTTTACACACACCTCCTCCTCCAGTCACACTTTACACATACCTCCTCCTCCAGTCACACGTTGCACACACCTCCTCCTCCAGTCACACTTTACACACACCTCCTCCTCCACTCACACTTTACACACACCTCCTCCTCCAGTCACCCTTTACACACACCTCCTCCTCCACTCACACTTTGCACAGCGCGTGACAGTTTACGACATCATCTGGCGTAAAAAAAAAAATCCTGCCAAATCCCCACAAATCTGGACAAAAATGGAGCAAAGCGGTTAAAGGTGAAAAGTTGAACACATCTAAACAATGGCCTGTCGATAGAGCCAGGCGAGAGTCAGTGTAAAGGAATGTCTAAACACATAAGGGCAGTAATCTACAGAGAGATTATGAAGGTGGAGGCGTGTGCTCACCGTTGTCAAGGAGGAACTGTTGGTGGTCACGACTCATATTCAGGTACACGGACAAAATATTTTACGAAGAATACCATATTTTCTGGACTATAAGTTGCACCAGAGTTTAAGTCGCACCAGCCAAAAAAATGCATAATAGTAAGAAAAAAAACATATATAAGTCACATGTGAGTATGAAATGTGGTTGCAAATGTGAAAATAACAAATAATATCACATATAAGTCACTCCGGAGTATAAGTATATAAGTATAAATATAAGTATAAGTCGCACCCTTGCCAAAACTATGAAAAAAGGTGCAACTTATAGTCCAGAAATTGCGGTACTTGTGACAAAAGTAACCCATTGAAATACTTTTTTAAATTGTATTGTACTTGTTTATGCCAAAAATGAAGGAATTCTCAACAATTATAACCTTAACAAGTGTGCAGTTTCTTTTTTATCTCATTATTTATTCAGGTTTTTTTTGTTTTTTAAGAGTAAAACATAGATAATTCATTTAGATTCAGTTAAATAATAATAATTAGGTGACATTATCTTTATCACTCAGTAAGTTTCTTTTCATAAATCACACCTTGACTCGGACGCAGTATCACGTCTGTCCCACACCAAAATGTCACTAACCGAGGATATAACGGCAGAGGATTTTAAACCTGCAGTAATCAGGGACAATGTGGGCCATTTCAGCAGGAAGAGTAATTGGGCCTGGGCTGCATTCGGGCCCCGGGGTCAAACATTGGACTGCCCTGTGTTAGACAGTGTGAAGGTAAAAGGAAATCACTGTGAATAAATGTTAAAATGGGAGGTTATTTCTCATAATCTAACCTGAGAGACCACTTCTCTTTGCATAGGAATGTGGTGAGAGTGATTTTGTTGTTGCCAGTGATTCAAAGGGCAGTTTAGGTACAGAATGGCCCGTGCCGTTGAATTAATTACACTGCTTTAGATTCTACGAGTGTCTAAATGCGGCTAATGAGGACAACGCGCTATTATCTGGCAACAGAAACACACCCCGCGCCACATGGACAGTATCATCAAACTCTGAGCTGTCACTTACTGCCGCGAAAAGGCCAAAGTGTCTCGTCCAGCTCCACTAATACCTCCACTGGCCCGGCCGCGACTGTTTTGGCGCTGGAATCCGCCGGGGCCCCCCGAGCACAACAGGAAGACGAGGGTTGAGGGCCGGGGCAGGGGGGGACAGATAAGATTTGTGAGTGTGTCGTGAGCGTTGGCATTCGAACATGTGATCTGGAGGTATCTCTGAGCTGTCCGAGCCACTTCCATCAGTCAAGAGCGGGTCAACGGCCGAAGCCTCCGGGGATCAACGTGTCACTGTCCCGGGACTGTGCGAGACGGACGGTTTCTCAATTTAAAGGACGCGGGCGTCAGTGAACAGAGTTTGTCACGAAGTTCTGCTCTTATGGTCTTGAAATTCAGACTAGACGAGTAAAGATGGGTATTCAAAATGGAGATCAAGTTATAATACATGTATAGAGCCTTTGAAAGTTTGGATTAGCCTCAGAAAAAATAATAATATTCAAAATAAAGGTGGTTTTGGCAAATGAAATCCACTCAGATACATATGAGTGCTATCAGAGCCTGGTTTAAAGACATTTACTATTGTATTTTACATATGTGTTTATTTGAAAAGAGATTATGACACACCCCAAAACATTTTTTATGAAGCCTGGATAGAGATTTTTTGTGTTTTTGTTATAAAGACTAATTATTCACATCTGATGTCAGTTAATCCTCGAAAATCTTTGAAAATGTGATTTTGCCAAAAAATGCATAATAGAGAAGAAAAAAAACATATATAAGTTGCACTGGAGTATGAAATGTGGTTGCAAATGTGAAAATAACAAATAATATCACATATAAGACACTTCGGAGTATAAGTATATAAGTATAAATATAAATTATTCACATCTGATGTCAGTTAATCCTCGAAAATCTTTGAAAATGTGATACGGTCGACTTCATTTTGCCTCCAGATCCAGATTTTTGGCCATTCTGATGACACTTTCAGACAATTTTAAAGGGTCTATTTAACTTATGTGTCCCTCCTTCTAGTTAACATCGGGCTGCCAACCTTGAGAGAAAATAAGTTCTACATGGATTAAAAAGCCACGTTAAAGAATTTTCAGGAGACAGAGTTTCCGCTCGACCAGAAGTGCCGAAACCAAAAGTGGGCGGGACGGGATGAGGTGACTAGACTGTAAGTTTATCCAAACCTTCATAGACACTAAGAGAATATGAAACTTCAAACTTTCTATTAAATTTTCCTACACTTTTACAACAAATCAAATGGAACAAATAAACAACAACATCAACAACAACAACAACAAAAACATTTAGGTGGCATTAGTGTTACATTTAGGAAAACACATAAACACTTCAGACTTCCCATTTACTCTCCCAAACATTGTCTTACACGCAGCACTTTAAGTCATGTGCTCTCCTTCCACAATTACAGTATATGGAGTAATTAAATACTTTAACAACTTTTAAATGACTTTTTTTAATTGCGCACTGTGTAACTTCCTGGTGGAGTGTCTGCTGACTGCTTCTCTTCATGGAAATCTTATTCATGGCTTCCAGTTATAAGCAAACATTATTTTGGCATTCAAAAGATATACTTTATAGATTTATATTGGTAATTGCTATGGCAACAGTCATTCCGAACCCCATGATAGTATGTTATAAAAGTATAGCATGTTATAAAAGTATGCGTTTATGTGGCCCTCGGGTGCTCGGGATTCCGAAAGGAAAAGTTCAGTTTCCGACTTGTTTTCATATGCTTTTTATCTCAGAAAGTCTGGATTAGTGTCCAGTAATAAAATCACAGAGTCTGCTCTTTAACAGCGTTTAACGGAGAGCGTTGTTGTAGTTAGCATTTTCCAAAGCATTCCAGCATTCCAAACATTAGCTATATATTTGTTTTGGAAAACATGCGACTATTTTGACTTGAGCTAGCTAAAGTCAACATACATCTTAAATTATTACTTCATTAAACAGTAATGTGGGGTCTATTTGGACAAATGTTGCTTTTATCTATGGACAACTGACAGCAAGAGCTCAAATCTTTAAAATAAAAGGTCTCCAAAGCAGGTTACATCAAGTCGGGCCGCAGATTTTCATACGAGTTCACAAGTTATTTCATAGATTTGTGCGAGTGCATTTTTCAACTCGGAACAACAGTTTCCCGAGTTCCCGAGGACCACATACCGCTCTGGAAGCCAAAATCAATCCGCACGCTCTGGAAGCTAGCACCACTCACCGCCCCCCTCGGACCCCTCAAACAGGCCAGTACGGTTCACTTATGGCAGTGGAGAGACTTCCGGACCGTCCCGAGCGAGCCCCATGAAACATAACGACGAGCGGCGGGCGAAACACTTACAGTAAAGAACATTAAAAACATCCCACCGTACGTGACCGATCTGCGACATATCGATATCACAGCACCACAGACGGTCAAAGGCCGCCGACTTGAGTGACGCGATCGGGACGAGGCGAGCCCTGCCACTCATCCCTCGCCTCCGTCTATTGCCATCACATCCCGGGTCTAATCAGCGCCTGCTCCGCCTCCTCCTCCTCCGACAGGTGCAGCTCACCGCAGGCTCCATTTCCCTGGACGCTCCGATGCCTTTGATCGTATATTTATATTTAAAAGCCGGGGGTTGGGTGGGTCTTTTTAGCGGGTCGGCCCATAATGACAGCTTCGGCGGTGCTTTGAAAGGCGCTTTTCTTTCCAGTCCACTTGTCATTATGCGTTAGCGGGAAGCCGAGGCAATACCTGGAGCATACAAAATCCCCCATTCAGATAACCTTATCCGGAGATACGGCCCTATCTGTCAGCCTGATTATGTCATATGTTTTTTTCTGCAGCTATAAATAAACAGAGTGGAAAATCGTGCGCGTTTCGCCGTGCAGTGTAAAATGAGAGATACGCGATTTTGGGACGGTATAGTCAAGTTGCGCATCGCCCCATTCCTTTTGAGACGTTTGAAAAGGATATGCAATTTGACTGTGGCTTCGGGCAAGAAAGAGAGGGAGGATCAAACTGCCAAACCCAAATTTATTGCTAAATCGAACGTGAACAGACGACTTAATCAGCCGAGTCAGAGCCAGTCATCGCAAACCACTTCTCAGACGAGATGTTTGAGGTGATTGTCATGTTTTGCGCCAGCTTCAAAACCTGTTTTCATCAACACTGAGAAAGCAAACTTGATTTTAGACCGCAAAGAAAATACATTATGCAAAAGGTGAAATGGTATGAGAGTTAAACAATGTCGCAATCTAACAGTTTTCGCTTGTCGTGAGTTTAGACAGAGTTTTATTTCATTGATTCAAGCATGTTTGAGCCATTCCTGTCGGCTTTTGTAGCGTGTTTGAGGCATTTGAGTGTTTACCTGCCTGTTCACCTGCCTGTTCACCTGCCTGTTCACCTGCCTGTTCACCTGCCCGTTCACCTGCCTGTTCACCTGCCTACTCCCCGCCCACGGCTTTGTATTTGCCTCAGCGCTTTGAAAAATCTGAGCGTCAACAAATGGTACAATTTCGTGTTGTAGCGAATGAACAGAATGAAAAAACAAGATCAATATTGTGGTTTACAACGCGCAAAATGAAAAAGAATGATCTACGTGTATAATTTTATAGCTAAAGGCAAAAACGAAAGATAATACTGTCTCCTTTATTGTGGAGAATACGTTCTATTTTTTGTCAGGTTCATTTATAATTTATTTTCATTGGTTGATGGAGTAGGATTGTGCTTTGTTGTTTATCCACTAAGACATTTGGAAATATAAACTACACAAAACACCATTAATACTAAATTCTATTATGAAAAATAAAAGGAAAATAAAAGGTTAATACAGTTATTTATTTTGTATTATTTATTTTCATTGGTTGACGGTTTGTACTTTGTTGTTTATCCACTAAGACATTTGGAGATATAAACTACACAAAACACCATTAATACTAAATTCTATTATGAAAAATAAAGGTTAATACAGTTATTTATTTTGTATTATTTATTTTCATTGGTTGACGGTTTGTACTTTGTTGTTTATCCACTAAGACATTTACGTTTGGAAATATAAACTACACAAAACACCATTAATACTAAATTCTATTATGAAAAATAAAGGTTAATACAGTTATTTCTTTCTTAAATTCCAAACAGCATATGGAATTTAGCTGTTTAGTTTCCGTGCTAATTCATAATTTCGAATATTTGTTTGTGATGCATGTACACAATTTGTCACATTCAATATTTATTCGTTTTTAAGCTTTTCCCCTCAACGTTGTGACATTCTTCTTTCCCGCCCGCTCACCTCAGACCTCCGCCGCCCGCTCTCCGATACAAAGCAAAACCGATGTGACAAAAACTCACTCATTGTTTGATAAAATCTTTGACATTTCACGTTTTTTCCCCCCCCGAAACAATTACTCCGCCGAAATTAATAATGACCTTTTTGTGCGCTAAAACGTGGGGAAATTATGGCGGTTCAAAAGCAATTGTACAATGGACGCCTCACTCCATTTGTCGCAGCTGGAGGCCCGAGAACAAAGAAACACAAGATGACAGTTTATTTCGAGATCTGGAAAGACAAAAAGAATGTAAAGAGTCTGTCATGTCCTTGTCCATGAAGATGTTGGGTTAGAAATAGATCAATGAACTGCAGCAATCACACGTATAAGGTTAATGCTCCACAGTGTGGCATTAAACTTATCTATCTCCATGAAGTCTGTGTTAATAAAAACATCTGCGAATGAATGAATGCAAGCTACAGTGTTTAAAGCCATGCTGTGGAATGTTCCAGGCAAAGAAACGACATGTCCGCGCAGACAAGCATGTGGGTGTTCATTATTTCATTGTGGTAATTAAAATCAGAACAGTGTCTAACATAAACTCATTGTGTTTTCACTTTTCTGGGGGGGAGGAATCACAAAAAGAACTTCAGGTATGGAACATTTTCTCACTTTCAAACTTGTCCCTTAATGTTTTGGGACTTCTGCTTTAAAAACTTATCATAATTAACATTTACACTTTGATGACACAGTTAAAATCTGTTGAAAGGATAAAAGTTGGACAGATCTACCACAAGCAGTTTGTAGTAAAGTCCATGTCTCTAAACCATTTTAACAGCTCAGCTTATGGCTGTCCCAATTTATCCTCTACTTTTACTGACCAATCAAAGCTGTACCAGGCTGTAAACATGTTTCATTTTATAAGATCATTTTATTGCAAAATGTTCTTGCAGATGTTTAGTAGCAAAGTAAGTTGACAATGCTCTTTGCAGCAAGTGTTTCAAACTGATATAATGTGATTGTGCACAGCATGCCGGATTCATGACAAGAATTTGAATTAAATGTTAAATTTTCATTTGGTCCGAATTAAATTTGGCTGAAAAGCAGCTGAAATAATCACTGAATAAAACTCAACTAGCTCTTTGCACAACAGTGACAGCTCACTGCTGCTGTTTCTACTTCTGCTCATTTTAGAGAACAAATGTCCACAACAATGGCACGTTATCAAAGAGGAAAAACATATTTTCACAAGCAATTGATCAAAACAATATATAGTTGGATTCTTTTTAGATTTACAGAAAGCGTTTGATACAAACATTAGGGGAAAAGTGCATTCTTGGTGAGAAAATATAGTTTCCAAAATATTAGGTCAAATGAAGTTGATTCTCATTTTAGAAAAAGCTTCAGTTGTAGTCATCTGGACTCAGTTTGAAAAAATAGACGTTTCGACTCTCATCCAAGAGTCATAGTCAATAAAAGAATTTAGATCGAGAACTCCGATATTAATACTGTTCTGTGGTATTAATATCGGAGTTCTCGATCTAAATTCTTTTATTGACTATGACTCTTGGATGAGAGTCGAAACGTCTATTTTTTCAAACTGAGTCCAGATGACTACAGCTGAAGCTTTTTCTACTATGGAACACGCCTGGACGAATGAGGGATTACACCGACATGTCTTGATTCTCATTTGTGGAGAATTGATTGTGGGGTTCCGCAAGGTTCTGTTTTGGGCCCTATATTATTTTTGTTGTATGTAAATGATGTTCCTACGTTATCTGATGTTCGTTGTTTTTTGAAGATACTACATTGTATCAAAGAGCTTATGAAAGAACCACAGAAAAATGTGTTTGATTTAAATAAATGATCTTTGAATTCCGGCAGTGTGCGGTGTTCTGTAACAAAGAGACAGCCAAGGATTGGATTCAAGGTCAGATAAATACATTTTTCAGGTCAGGGTTACAAAGAAGTAGTGGCCTTCCCTGCTGCAACACAACACCCATGGTGCGTGTGTGAATGTGACTGATGGTTGTCAGGTGGGCAACATGCACATAAAGGCAGCTAAACTTCTGTCAGTCTGCCCCGGGGTGGCTGTGGCTAAAGAAGTTATCACCCCCGAACGGGACTGAGGTGTGAACAAACAACACTCAATTGTAAAGACCCTTGGAAAAGAGAGGACACTAATGCAGCTTATTGGAATTCAAATCAAATAAGACATCCGAAAATATACCACAATGCCCCAGAGGAACACCCGTGGGCATATATTGTACAAAAAGAGGTTGATCCGTTGTTTACTCACATTTTTGTCAGATTTTAGGGTGGAAAGTAACCAACTAGATAATTTGCAACGGCTGAAGCCATTGCTAGAGTGTCTGCGTCTGCCTCTCTCTCTCTCTCTCTCTCTCTCTCTCTCTCTCTCTCTCTCTCTCTCTCTCTCTCTCTCTCAACTGGCTCCATCACAAAAGTCTAAAGAATAAAGCCTAAAGAATTACGCAGACATAATGCCCCATTTATTTCACTGGGGAAAAAGTACTAATACTTTTGAAAATTCTGCAAAAAGTACAAGTTGTTCAAATGTCAAAAGTAATAGTACACGTACTACTGTGAAAGCGATCGTAATGAGGTATAACTTGCTGAAATCGGTTAAAGCGTTTTAAGGAGTTGAAACTGGCTAAATGGAAAATCATGGAAACTTTTGAAAATAACGCAAAAAGTACAAGTTGTTCAAATGTCAAAAGTAATAGCACACGTACTACTGTGAAAGCGATCGTAATGAGGTATAACTTGTTGAAATCGATTGAAGTCACGCAGACACTCAATTACAAATCCCTGTGTTACTGTAATTGTACGTTTTTGGGGGTATAGATATTGAAATGTACTTGTCGTTGAGTATAATTCTACCCATTGCCCGCGCTGACTGGTCAAAATTAAGAGAATATGTGGGTTGTAGTTTAAAAAAAACTTAATTCAGCTTTAATTAAACAAGTTTAATAAAAAAAGACTGATATAAAATGCATTAAAACTGCGTCGTTTTTGGAAACGACGCAAAAAAAGGGAAAAAGTCGTCTTTTTCCCTTTATATCTTAGAACATTTATGTCCCAGTACTTTTACACGTCTGGTTATATACAATAGTGATAGTGAGCATATAATTAACATGGTGCTGTGTCGAATGAATGCAGCTGGTTTTATAGGGCTGAATTCAAACTTCCCTGAAAACAACAACGACATAAATAACCATTCTAAACGTGGCACACGCACACCTCTCTCATCTGCAGTGGTAAAAACAGCCTTTATGTCGGGACAGAGACAAACTCCTAAATGTGAGTGTGTCCTTGTTAGTAAGCATCCGCCGGTACACTGGTGCTCTCAGCCGCATCATCAAAGCTTCTCCAATTACTCCCCTGCTCCAGCGGCCCGCGCATAAATCTGCTCTTATCTGCAGCTCTATGGGATCAGGCCCTATCTACTGCTGCATCTACAAACCAGGCACTAACAGCACAACAAAGTGGCTCCACGGGCTTAAAGAGAGTGGAGGAAGGACCGGAGGGGCAGGAGATGGACCTAATGCGAGGACCAGAGGGGCCGAGGGACAAGATGGTTTTACTAATGACAATGTGCAGGTGCGTGAATTAGCATGTAATGGAGGAGAGGTGGTAGTCCAAAATGTCCATATTGAGTCACATTTTTAAATATACTTATTATTTACCGTATTTTCCGGACTATATGTCGCAACTTTTTTCATAGTTTTGGCCGGGGTGCGACTTATACTTATATTTATACTTATATACTTATACTCCGGAGCGACTTATATGTGATATTATTTGTTATTTTCACACTTGTAACCGCATTTCATACTCCAGTGCGACTTATATATGTTTTTTTCTTCTCTATTATGCATTTTTTGGCTGGTGCGACTTATACTCCAGTGCAACATATAGTCCCGAAAATACGGTAGTTGTTGTAGTAGCTGTTGTTGTTGTTGTTGTTGTTGTTGTTGTTGTAGCCTGCAGCATTAAACAATGAATAATAATAGTACAATATAAACTATAGTAGAAAAAGCTTCAGTTGTAGTCATCTGGACTCAGTTTGAAAAAATAGACGTTTCGACTCTCATCCAAGAGTCATTGTCAATAAAAGAATTTAGATCGAGAACTCCGATATTAATACTGTTCTGTGGTAAGACCCGCCCATTGGGAGGAGCCTTCCTGAAGTAGAAAGAGTTGTTTGTTTCAACAGAAACTCCCCCCTTGTATCTACCGAGCTAGCCTATTCAGAATCTTAATGGGCTATTAGAATCCTCTTTGTCTTTGTGAGACCCTGGCTCAACTGTCATCTGGACAGATCTGGACATCTGTCTGAACACCACTTACTTTCAATTCCGGGGACAATTTTACAGACAGATTCATGGCTGTGCCATGGGCTCGCCCGTCTCTCCCATAGTGGCCAACCTGTACATGGAGCACTTTGAGAAGAAGGCACTGCCCTCATTCTCAGGCATAGCCCCAAAACTGTGGCTCCGCTATCTCGATGATACTTTTGTAACAATTAAGAAACAAGAGCTGGAAACCTTCTCTGATCACATCAATGCTGTGGACCCACATATTAGGTTTACAAGAGAAGACGCTAAGGAGAATCGCTTGGCCTTTCTTGATTGTTCCACGATCAGAGGAGAGGACGGGAAACTCCAAATAGAAGTATATAGGAAACCTACACACACGGACCAGTATCTGCTCTTTGGTTCCAACCACCCACTACAGCACAAGCTGGGTGTGATCAGAACCTTACAACACAGAGCTCAAGGTGTGCCCACCAGCTCAGAGGGCAAGAAGAAAGAGGAAAAACATGTCCGAAATGCCCTCTCAGCCTGTGGTTACCCCGCTTGGGCTCTCAACAGAGTGAAGAGAACCAAGAAGCAGGACAAAAGGGAAACTGAACAGAGAAGGAAGGGTGTTTCTATCCCTTATGTGTCTGGCCTGTCGGAAAAACTGCAGAGAATTTTTAGACAACACGAAGTCCCTGTTTATTTTAAACCAGGAAACACTTTAAGACAAAAACTGGTTCACCCAAAGGACAAGTTGCCGACTCAAAAACAGAGCAATGTAGTTTATTCGATCCAATGCAGTGAAGAAAGCTGTAAAGAACGGTACATAGGTGAGACGAAACAGCCTCTACACAAGAGGCTTTATCAGCACAGAAGAAATACTAGTTCAGGACCTCAGAGTGCCGTGCATCTCCATCTTGAAGCCTCTAATCACTCGTTTGAAGACGGTGAGGTGAAGGTTTTAAGCAGGGAGAAAAGATGGTTTGAAAGAGGAGTCAAGGAAGCTATTTTTGTTAAAAAAGAAAGACCTTCTTTAAACAGAAATGGAGGGCTAAGGTTTAATCTTCCTGTTATTTATAATGGGTTACTGAACCCCTGGAAAGGTAGAGGACCAGGACCAGGACATTTAGATGCTAATCAGGTACTCAGGGTGGTTGAGCCAGGGTCTCACAAAGACAAAGAGGATTCTAATAGCCCATTAAGATTCTGAATAGGCTAGCTCGGTAGATACAAGGGGGGAGTTTCTGTTGAAACAAACAACTCTTTCTACTTCAGGAAGGCTCCTCCCAATGGGTGGGTCTTACCACAGAATAGTATTAATATCGGAGTTCTCGATCTAAATTCTTTTATTGACAATGACTCTTGGATGAGAGTCGAAACGTCTATTTTTTCAAACTGAGTCCAGATGACTACAACTGAAGCTTTTTCTACTAGAAACACGCCTGGACAAATGAGGGATTACACCGACACATGTCATATACTGCCATTTTTTGAACATGTTGCAGACAAAAAGTTCCAATATCTCTACATTTTGGAGGACAAGACATAAGATGAAACATTCATTTACACTTTATTGTTGTTGAAGTATTCTTGCTGATGAGGCAGGAGGCACGGGAGCTGAAAAGAGGGCATAAATACTGCGCTTACAGAAGTCATACAGCGCTGGTTGCATTATTAAAGGTAAAAAAGTAAAAACACAGCAGCTTTTCCAAACCGACCTCCAAAATCAAACCGTTTTCCTTGTTTAGATAATCATTTTGTTCATCCCGGCTTCTACTTTAACAGTCCATATTTGAAGTACTTCCTCTGTTGTTTGCCTAAAGCCATCCTTGTCCATTTTCACAGCGCTCTGTCAATCATTCCCTCCCAGAAAAAGCCAGGGAGGGGAACAACTTCAACGTCAACAACCCCGACCGGTTTCAGAGCAGCAGCCGGGCCTTAAAAGCTCTGCCAAAAAAACGAGACAAATTCTTCACGGGAAATGAAGACGTATGGAGGGACGAGAGGTCAGCGGCCCGATTCGGGTTAGCGGGGTCATAGTTGAAGATTTAGTGGCCAGCGTCGTGCATGAAGTTAAGGCCCGGCGAGTCATATTTATTATAGGGGTTAAAATAATCACTGGGCATGTTTACCACTGCGGTCTGTGAACTCGGAGGGAAATACCACAGACCCCCGCCCGAGAGATAGTGTTCAAAGGTATCAATACTTTGTGTTTAAGAGGCCTAAATCGTGCACTTTTAAGCTTTTGAACTTGATGCATCGCCAGCGAAAACATACCAGGAGTTGAGTTTTGTCTTATATCTTTGTTTTATAGCATCTTACAAGGTTTTTTTGTCTTCTTAAGTCGGTTCACCTTCGTCAGGCTTGTTTGTTTCAGCATTTAAATTGTCCTTTTTGACAATAGATGCAGTTCTTTGCTTCAACTACTCAAATGCAGATGCAGTAGTACTATAGTAATACTCTGCTCGTATTTGTGTTTTATTTACAGACAGATTCTAGGCTTTAAGGAAACCTATAAGAGATATTTCACTTCAGCAACCGTCATAAAACACCAAAGAAGAAGAAGATAAGACACATTTTAAAGGAGAACGTTTGCGTTTTCTTTACTATACACTGTAGTTCTACTCTATGACACCTGTGACTGAATTATGTTGTATTTTGGACATTTTAAATTGCAGATTGATCTAAAACGACTTCATAAAAAAACTAATCTGCCACAGAGCTGATTAGCGCCGCCCCCTTTACAGCGCGCCGTCCTGTGCGGCGCTGCAGTTCACGGTTAATATGCAGTAATGTGGTTAAAAGCACCTAAAAGTCAATTAGGTTTCTTTTCAGACAGAGCATTCTAAGGCTAATTTATAGTTTAAAAAGCCTGACTAATGCATAATATAAGAGGAGCTTTAATGGACACAAAAATGCTGTCATCAAATATTTAAAGACCAGCTTGATCATATTATTGGTGTGGTCAAAGTTTAGTGCCTGGAATGCTCTGTTCATGTTGTCATAATTGTTCTGCCCTCAGTAAAAGAGTGTTAAAGTTAAGGGTTAAAAACTGTTGATTATTATTTAGCAACAACTGAATTAAGACCTATAATAAACTCAAGACACCGACTTTACTCCCCAAAATAACAAATAGCTAGTTTTGTAATTGTTAGCGTTGTGAAAAGCATTCACACCTGAACTACAAACTCATTTTGGGAGTTTGTTTTTTGCACTAAACACACAATATTTTCACTTAAATGTTCTTATGCATTGACAAACTCCCTTTTTAACACTGAACTAAACACATGTGCAAGTTTAAAAGTGCATTACATAGGACTTTTCTGGAGAGGGTTCCACAATACGGCATTAATCTTGTCTAAAATGTCTAAAAAACAGTGTAGACCTTGAACTTATTTAATGCCTCAGTGTGAAACATTCCAGGCAAAGCAATAACGTGAAAAACAAGCAAATATTTGGACCCTCCACCAGAAAAGTCACATAATGCACCTTTAAGTTTAGGTTTGGCCTCTGTTATTTACCACAGGGAGGCATCGCTTGAACTCACTTTTCTGTCACTTTTAGCCATTTTTCTCCATTTTTCTGCTCTTATCCAACTTTTGCCCTGTATATTAAGTTCATGGAGTTTCTTACACCTGGTTAAAACTAGCACAAGAGACGAATGCACAGGTCCCCAGACTATTTTTAGGAGTATGTTTGTTCTCCTGTAGCCGGACTGAAGCAACATCTTTCACAGTGACCCCTTTAGAGCAGCTGCGACCTTCACCTCCTCCTCCCTCTCTCCTCTCTCCTCTCTCCTCTCTCCTCTCTCCTCTCTCCTCTCTCCTCTCTCCTCCCTCCTCTCTCCTCCCTCCTCCCTCCTCTCTCCTCTCTCCTCTCTCCTCCCTCCTCCCTCCTCCCTCCTCTCTCCTCTCTCCTCCCTCCTCTCTCCTGTCTCCTCCCTCCTCTCTCCTGTCTCCTCTCTCCTCTCTCCTCTCTCCTCCCTTCTCTCTCCTCTCTCCTCCCACTTCTCTCCTCCCTCCTCTCTCCTCCCTCTCTCCTCTCTCCTCCCTCCTCTCTCCTCCCTCCTCCCTCCTCTCTCCTCTCTCCTCCCTTCTCTCTCCTCTCTCCTCCCTCCTCTCTCCTCTCTCCTCCCTCCTCCCTCCTCCCTCCTCTCTCCTCTCTCCTCCCTCCTCCCTCCTCCCTCCTCTCTCCTCTCTCCTCCCTAATCCACGCGTCCATAAGAGATATAGATGGCCCGTAAACCGCGCACCCGCTGTCAAATTTACGGCCGTTTAGCGGAATCTTCAGCGTTTTTGTCCTCGGATTGTGAAGGAGAGTTATCGCGGCCATATTTGGTCTTGTCTTGTGGTGTCTCAGCGACGTCAGTTTTTAGTTGAAATGACAGTGTATTTGGCATAAATATATTAATATCTAAAAATAATAAAGAAAATTGTATTTTTTTTTTTTAATATAATGATAAATGTAGTGTTAAATGAATAAATGTAGGTTATGGTCACGCTGTAGGTCAAATACAATTTTTCTGGCCAAATGTGACCTGGATCTGGTCTTTTCATGACAGTGTGATGTTTTCGTGTGCAATTGTGCTACAGCTTTTTTGTATTTCATTTTATTTTAAATATAAGAACCTCACACAGAAGTACAGCAGTAAAAATATCACGCTCACTAAATCACTAAATCCTCTGCCATACGTATAAAAACTTATATTGTCCGCATTAATATCCTATGACATTAAAATATACATAGATCAAGGGGCCAATCGTGCAACTAACTCTGATTCAACTGATCTGTTGCAAAGTCGCATTATTCCGACTTGCTTGCTGAAATGAAACACTTTTTTTTTAAATTGGAAAAGATGAGAATTAAACAGAATAATCGTTCCATAGCCTGCCAGACAACGACGGCAAAGCAAAGAAAGTGGTTTTAAACTGTTTCGTGACGCGTGGCAAAGATTTACGGCTGAATTTACAAATGATGCGTCCTTTTTATAGCCTGTCTCGTAATGTGACAGCAGCTCCTGGTTTTGTCCCGTTTCTCTCACCATCAGACGCTTCAGGGCCTGTCACGTTCAACACATAAAAACAGATTTTTGCCACATTTTATCTGTAAAGTGAATCGCCTCTCCAAAACAATAAGATTTAGGGGAATAAAAAAACAGAATTGAGTGTTAATAGATACAGTTTGTTGCTTCAGACGCATTTGAGTTGCTGTAATAGTTTAAATATAGTAGTAGTATAGCATTTGCAGTTGTAGTAGGTGGTGGTAGTAATAGTAGTAATAACAGAAGCACTTGTATCTTTAGCAGTATTTATTTAGACTTGGGTTTGCGCATCATTTCCTGTTTTTAAGGAAGCCTACCAAGGACACGCTGCACTATTTCCACGCGTTTACTTTGTCCAAGAAACGCTGTCAACATCAGTGTTTATACATTTCTAAAGTGAACCTTCTTCCTCTGCCCTCTTCTCTGTCTCAAGGCCTGTTCGTGGAGAGAAATGTCCCCACAGGGCTTCGGTATGTGGTTACAGGCTGTAAAATATACGTTTAGTGTGAAGTGGGGAAATTGCAGCTTGTAATTTTAACTGCGAGGCCACCGCTTATAGTTTAAGTCAAGCAAAACTCCAACAAAAAATGTCCTTTTACCAGTATTTTTAGACCAAATATATGTGATTATTTACATTGTGGGCAGGTCAAATAATTGCAATTCCTCCTGCAATTGGCTGCGTGTTTTTCAGTTTTCTTTAGTCAAGAGCTCGTTTGTAAAGCATATATTGGATCCACATGTTTTAAATTGCCTCCTGTTTGTTTGGCTCGACTCTAAACATTCGCATTCAGACGTAGTTGATGCGCAATAACGGGGGAAAAAAACATCCCAAAAAAACATGGCATCACAAATCGCATCACACTGACGATTATTGTGTTTGAGCAGGTCAACACGGCGCCGCCCGCGGACTTCAAAAACGTACTAATAGACCTTTCAAAATCTTCAAAGCGGGAAGTGCGCCTCGACCCGAACCATCTACGGCGACCTCTCAGCGTGAGCCGCGGCCCGCAGTTTGAGAAACGCTGACCTTTCCGGGCGTCGAAACCTCGGCGCAAGCGATCCGCGGGCCGCGAAATGAGTTACGCAGTCAAAATGTTGCCCGAAATGTGTCATAAGGAAATACCTCCGCTCCAGGTGTTGGCTCTGGGGTCGGGGGGGAGAGGTCGGGGGTCACACCCCGCCCCTTGGGGGTTGGGTGAACTTTGAACCCCTCGTGGCTGATGTATCGCGTGCTAACGAGGACCAGCTCTGCCCAAAGCGCGTCTGCACTTTCTCCTTTGTGTCACGGCGGGGAGGGAAGGAAGACATTACAAATACGACAAATTACCGTAATTAAGTTAAGTAATTAAATATTTTTGCTCACTCTTTAAGGACATTTGCATAATAGTTGTAATTATAATAGTTTTTGTGACTAAATACCTTTTGCAGCGTCGTTAATTGTGTATTTTTTGGGCCAGCTGGCACCAAACTTACAGCTACTTTTACTGGGTTCATACAAAAAACACCAATACAAAGCAATTTCCATCAAACAATTGAAATGCCGTATCATGTAGGCATAACAAACAAGCATTATTACTCTTCAAATACTTAAACCTGCATTGGAATATTGCAAAACAGTCTTTTGAAGTTAGCGTCATCGTCAGCAGAAATAAAGATGAATAAAGATTGATGTAGAACTAGCGTGGGAGACACAGTGAAGTGGCTCATCTTTAGTAAAGTGATTAAATCGACATTTTCAAGTGCGACCGGTTAATACATAAATGGAATGGAATAAAACTTTGCTGATGGAGGAAATGTCAGCTTCTCGCCTCCACAGAGATGTTATCGCTTTGCCTGGAATGTTACACAGTACGGCATTTAGTTTATCTGCCGCCACGGAGACAAGCGAACGATGCTAGCGGGCCGCGTCACAGGTCACGGGGTCACATTTATAAAGCATGCGTACGTACAAAAAAGGGTGTAAGTTTCCACATTGCTGGTAAATTTGTGATCTATAACATGAAAACTTGACACGGAAATGAGCTAAAAATGGTCCGAAAACATTTGTAAATGAGGCAGAAGGTAATCTGAGTTAAATGACGAGATGTTAGCGAGTTTGAAGACGTTTGTGTACGTTTTTTGTAAGAATTCCCCGTAAAGTTGTATGAATGAGAGCTGCGTTTTGAGGTTTTTTGAGCTTTTAAAAACAAATAAGTAAATGAAAGCTTGATAGATATGTTTAATTCCATACTGTGACACATTCATGCCATCACATCGCCATGGATACGGGTGACAGGCGGCTAAAAACAGACACAAACAACAGCCACATGATCAAAGGTAGTCAGTGGAGGAAAGAGCACTGCAAATGTGTCTCAAGTAAAAGTACAGGGCTTAAAATGTACTCCAAATATCTTGTGTTTTATGTCTAATTAAAAATGGAAATATACAGCACTACTCAAAGAACTTATTACTTTTTACGCAATTTTAGAAGCATTTTAGACTTGTTTTTTTATACACAACTTGCATACAAGTTGCAACTTGTATGCAATGTATGTGAACAGTTGCAACTTGCAACTGTTCACATACATTGAACAGTTTAAAGCTGAATTAAAGCTGGTTTTGAACGGCGAGCTGGTTATTCGTGCATTTTGTGTGTTTGTCGGTGCAGAAAAGTGAGACAGAAGTTCTTTTCGACCAGCTTTTGGACGACTGTGCAGTTCTCAGTGACTCCTGCGATTATAAATGTAGCTGTCACCTGTCACTTTAACTATAATTTAATCAATCAATCACTGCACTGTTCACTCTCTGCGCTGCATCTGTAATTTCAACTGTAAAATGTGCGTACATAGTGAGCCTATTTTTATTTTGGGAGTGTCTGCAGAGCCGCGGCGCGCGGCCGAAAAAGCCATGTTATTTTTGTGCCGGCCGCGCGCCGCGGCTCCTGAAACTGCGCCGCTATTTGACCGCGTTTTAGCGCCGTTTTAGACCGCACCAGGTTAAGGTTAGGGCTAAGATTAGGGTTAGGGTTAAGGTTAAGGTTAGGGTTAGGGTTAGGGTTAGGGTTAGGGTTAGGGTTAAGGTTAGGGTTAGGGTTAGGGTTAGGGTTAGGGTTAGCCATGAGGCTATAACGGGCTATAAGGGAAATGCCGCGGTCCCTGAAACTGCGCGGCCATTTGACCGCGCCGCGGCTCTCTCAAATTTTTTTATTTTTCTTTTTTTATTAAATTTTGTTTTTATTTTATTTAATATTGCAACAAAATGAACCAAGAAATGCAAATCTGACTTTGTCCATTTAAATTTAGGCGCTATCTCGGACGTTTTTACACATAAAATGCCTTATTTCTGTTTGAAAATCTTACATGATGAAAAACTTGTAATACAATTTTTCTTACATTTATGTTAGTAAATTATGGGAGAAGTTTCAGATGAATATCTTGAAATTTAAGATTTTCTCCTATTCAGCTGCACTGTCTTACTGTAAAAATCTGCTCAAAAAAGTACACTTAAAATGCGTGTGTGCGTGTGTGTTGCAGTAGCACTAATACTGTGTTGAAATGGCCGCGTTGAAGAGTTGTGATCATCGTCCTAATGATTATAAATAACTTTAACCCGCCACATGTCATCTGGCCCTCTTATTATCACGACATCACGTTCAGACGCAGAACGCAGCACTCGCTCCTACATGAGCGCGCCATATTTCCCTCTCTCTCTCTGTGTCAGCGCCGGTGCTACTTAAGAATAGATTGAATAAATTATGACTGGGTGAGGAGGTGTAAAGCTTGGCTCGTGATAGAAGAGCTCTCGTTCTAATGAGGCCTTTACATCGGTTCAACATGGAGAGGAGGAGAGGAAACTCCAGCAGCCATTCATGAAGACAAATATATCACCGCTCTATAGGTTTATTAGAATAAAGAGGGCTTATGGTTCAAACTATGCCTGTTGGATTTATACCAGGTTTAATTGTGTTTACACTTCTCACTTCACTTCTCTTAGTTTGTTTGAATTTAGTACCATTTAACACATTCTACACAACCTTTTTGAAGATTCTGGCTCAGGAATACTGGTAAATGTGTTAATTCAAGTTAGAAATAAATAAAACATCTCTGTGATTATTCTGCTTGGTAAAACATTTCAGATCTATTTGTTTCGTCTTTTGTGGAGTCAACTTTTCACTTTAATCATGAACCGTATTTTCTGGATTATAAATCTCACCAGCCCAAAAATGCCTAATAGAGAATAAATATAAAACATATACAAGTCGCACTGGAGGATAAGTTGCATGTTTTGGGGAAATTTATTTGATAAAATCCAAGACCAAGAACAGACGTTTCATCTTGAAATGCAATTTAAAATAATAACAGATAAAGAACATGGTGAATAGGTGTACGTATGCTAACGCTAACACCTTCAGCTACATGACGCACGGACAGAACTGTGGTAAGTGTCTGGTATGTTAACGTAACATATTAACAGTTATTCAGAAAACTATAGCATAAAGAACATGCTAACAAGTTTACCAAAGCATCAGTTTTACCCCAAATCACTAAATCCATTGAATTCTTCTTCCTCTGTGTCACTTCTAAACAACTCCACAAACTCCAGAGGAAGAGGAAGTGCAGATTCTTCTTCTGCGTCGCTTAGAGCCTAGAGCGCCCTCTTGTGGTTGTCAATGTGAAAATTATGAATAATATCACATATAAGTCGCACCCCGGCCAAAACTGTGAAAATAAATTGAAAATACGGTAATCTGAAACTGTTTTTTATTAATCAGAAGGTGAAATTAACAATATAAAACCTGTTAGTGACTCGTTAGGCCCGCTAAGTGTCCAGGGCGTTGAACTCTAGCGTAGTGATCGGTATGTTTTTTATGTTATCCGATACCAAGTAATACTATGGTCGATATGACACCAATAGTTTTTTTATGAACAATGTTTCCTCGGCCATCATGATTTCTTTTGACCTCGGCTTGATCTAATACGAAAAGTAAATATATATGTGCCGAAACTGTGGGACAAATAAAGGCTTATCTTATCTTATCTTAAACCCTATTTTAAAAAAACTCCTGAGCTGGACCTGGACCTGGACCTGGACCTGGACCATGACCTGACCCTGGACCTGGACCTGACCCTGGACCTGGACCTGGACCTGGACCTGGACTGGGGTGGTTTCGGACATGAACGTCGACAGGTTTTAACGAGAAGTCAGATAATGTTCTCACTAATGATGACATAATGAGATTTTGCCTGCCTTGGCCTGTGTACACATGTAAAATACATGTAAACCTTTGTTTCTTATATATGGTAAGGCTTTAATTTGCACAGAAACAAAGACAAAAGTTTAGTTTAGTTTAGTCTTTATTTGAAGGGACAAAGTACAGAGACATTAAGCTCATACAAAACCATATATAAAACTCATTCCGCACCAGATTGAAGCTAAATAGCTCATTCCCATCTGCAGTGATTGACAGGTATATAATAACACAGTGCAAACAAAACACATTCAACAGTATTTACATAAGCATTAGAAGTATACATGACCTAACAGTTTAGCTTTGCACTATCAAAACAGTCCATAAAATACATCTTACAACACATTAGTCCATTTGTCCTGTTAAAAACTGTAACTATTCATGTACAGTTCCATATTTACACACTACACACACATTTCCGCAGTAAGTCACATAAAGATGCTGGTGCAGGTTGAAGCATGAAAGCCCTTCTGGGGATGGAAATGGCACATCAGCCATGCAAACGTTGACTGTACACACTTGTCCCTGTGAAACAGATCATACTTTAAAAAGGGGAAAACGCTTTTAAAAGATGTTTGGACCCTTTGACCCCCGTGTAGACCGACTGCGAACTGTGATCTCCTTTGTTTTCCCTGTGGCACATCCTCAATTCCCCCCTTTTCATATCGTCCTCCGAGTTTTACGTTACAAGTTCAAGTTCACGCTCCTTTAATTACCCTCTATTTCCCTGCCCCTCGTGTTACTTGTCTGCACTGTCTGTCCTTGCCCCGCTCAGTGTCACCCTCTCACCCCCCTCTTTCCGCTCACACACACACACACACACACACACGCACACGCCTAAACGGACACAAATCTCCCCCCCCTGCAGCTCCTCTCGTCCCATTTGCGCCGCGACCATCCCAGAGTCCTGCAGCCAATTACAGAGATGTGTCTTATTAGCGGAGGTGTGTTGGGGCTCGTACATCACCCGCGCCTCTCCTGGCACCGGACGGCGATCTGCGAAACCCTCGATCATCTTTATTAGCCCCGTCGCATCACGCTCTCGCAAGACACTCATCCCAAACTTTACTGAGACTCTTGATTTAGCGGCACGGCGCCGGCCCAAGAAACGTTTTTTTTTGAGCCATCGATTCGCCTTTGAGGAGGAAGCTTCAAGGAAACGACAAGAAAAGAATATCGTGCGGTGGTGAATTCTGTGTCCATGTTTTTTCCCCTGGTTTAATTGAAGAAAAGCGTAATCTAGTTTCCGCTGGCTGCAGGGAGGAGTGTTATTAGTCGGCCGCGGCAAAGCTGAGGCCTCCAGAGATGTGAGGAAAGAGCATTCGCAACAAGCGCGGCGGCTCCTGCAGAAAAGGTTTCATGTTTCAGTTGTTTCGCCGAGACATTTTGAGAGGCTTTTAGTTGAATTTTGATGAGATTTGTGAGCGCCGAAACTAAATTCCAACTCATCAGGCTCAATTCTGTCGGGAGCTGCTGGTGGGTTGGACTAATGATGTGTTACTGCAGTGAGTGGGCTGCAGCTTTTGTAACAGGGAAAGGCATATGCTTCACGAAAAGTCCAAATGGATTAAAACTGCAGGAAGTGAAAAAACAGGGCCCCGGTAACCCCTGCGACTGCGGAAAGGGCACGCTGCAGTGGGAGGGCTGCGTCTCTATCACCTGGCTTTGCTGAAAGTGCTTTGTTACGGAAGAGGTTTGTGGGATAAATAAGAGTGTAGCCTCATTAGATGTTTTTGCTCAGGGTCACGTGCTGGATTTGTGACCAAAACTCACATTTTCACTGCGTATTTACTTTTGTTGTACGTTTAAGGCGGGGCTATGCAAATGTTGGGTGTGGTCCTCATTGCCTTTGTCTGTTTTCCATGGACACACACATCAGGGGGTGGATTCTCTATCAGAAAAGTGGTGAAATAGTGAATTTTTAACTCGTTACGTTGAGGTGGGCACACGTTTTCTTATTTTATTCCTTTTTGTCCACATCTGATAACAGGAAAGCTGCTGGACATGTTAAATATAAAAAGAAGGCTGTAACCCACTTATTTTCAGTGGACTCAAACATCCTGGGAGGGGAATCAGGCTCAGTTTGTACTCCAAAAAAACAAACAGACAAATGATCCTCAAATTTAAAGAAATTCAACACGACTTATGAATTCCACCTGGAGTTTTTTCAGTCCATGAAACTAATTTAGTCAAATTAGCATCGGTTTTCAAATAGAAATGGACAAAAACCCAACAAATGCCCAAACTAGTGTCAATCAGACCTTCCCCTCAGACACCAGCTCCACTGCTCTTTATATTTGCCAAAGAAAATCTCAACTTTAAAATCTGATATTCCTCTTTCCTCACACTTATAATCAGAGTAAATCACAATCAGAGGACAAAACTACAGAGTCGCAGCTTCACAAAGAGTCCGGACAATTGTTTGATTGCCAAAGGGTCCAAGGACAACGTCAGTTTGAAATGGGGCTCAGTTTGGTCACAGGTTTTGGGTGGAAAAATAACCCCTCTTGCTGGACTGGGCTTTAATTTTGTGAGTTATTGAGTCAAATGATCACTTCCTGGTTTACAAGCCTTACAAACCATACTGCAGTCACTAGTTCAATCAATATTTACTCTTGTGTGTTCACTGCAGTCACTATCTTCTTCTGTTCAGTTTGAAAACAGCTCGAGCTTTTCTGTTTCAGGGCGTAAGAAGTGCACGATATGGGGATTCATTATAATCATCCCCATAATTAATAAGCACGGAATATGATTTTCTCTCTTCACAAAAGTCTAGTTCATCCCATTCCTGTTCAACAAGCGTAGCACATTGTTTTATATATTTACTGATTAATGTTTGGTCTGGCTATGGACATTCCCTTTGAAATAATGATGTGTTTCTGTGGATTTAATTTTACTTACCAATAAAAAATGAAAGAAATGAACCAGCTTTTCACTTCACTGAGCTAATTGTGTATTTCACTATTGAAGCTCAACAGTCTTGCCCTCCTCGTGGGTTCAGGAAGACAAATTATCATGACTTCTCCCACCCAACATGACTTTTATGAAATATATAAAAGGCTTGATAATCAGCTACATGGAAACTCAGAGCATTAGACACATCCTTCTATTTGAAACATATATCTTTACAAACCGCAATATTAAAAAGATACAAATATTTGCGTCTTGGACATTAGTTAGCCTCAGTCAAGCCTTTAAACTCTTAATATTTACATTTTTTTTTAAGTCTAGATGGCAAAATGAATGGGAAAAATGAACTTCTTGAACCTGATTAGGCTTTGAAGTAGGTGTAACTGTCGAGCCCAATTTCTAATATTCAGTCATGTCGTTTTGATTGTTTTTGGCTCTTATTTGTTTCCCAAAATGACTTTAGAGGAACATCAGTTTGCCCGACTAACACATTTACATGCTGGACAGACGCAATGCTAATTAACGTGCACACTTCCTAAACAAAGTAGACACACGACCAAAACCTGCTAAAGTTGCTTCTGCGTGCGTGGTCCATGTGCATTTCCAATAACCATAAATCTGCCATAAATCTTTGCGCCTTTGTTTGCTCTAATTGAAAAACTGTAATTGTGTTTCCGCTGGCTGCAGGCAGGGGGAGGCTGGGTTATTATCCCGCTGCTGCGCCGGGACCCCACGGGGGACCGGAGAGAAAGTGGCTCGGCGACAATTACGCGAGGTGCGGAGAGAAGGCGTCCGAGCCAGGGCGAAACGTCTCTCATCTCCCCCCCGCCAAACGGACCAGCTCTGCCTTCTGTTTTCTCACCGCCGGGGCTCGACCTCCGGCCCACCTGCGGCCTGAGCGATGACAGGTTCTTTCAGCGCCGCGGGACCATCTCGCCGCGCCCGCCCGCAGTCCGACTAATCCTGGTGTCTCTGTCCCGAGGAACAATAGGCCCGCCACTCACCTGAGGGGGGAGGTGCGGCAGGGGCGGTGCGGCGGGGGCGGTGCGGCGGGGGCGGCGGTGAGGTCCGGCAGGAGAGGGTGAAGATGCAGAGGGATGAGGGAAGTAGGGGATGACTCGGAGAAACAGGACTTTTATAGGTGTTTACAAGTAAGGAGTTTATTATAAGAAAGACATTAAACAAAGTCAATGTGAACTTCTGACTGAATTAGACAAGTTTATTTGTAGAGCACGTTTCATACACAAGGCAATTCAAAGTGCTTCACACAGCAGGAAAAATGCATTCAAATCACAAAGAAATTACAGAAACAGAAATGCAATAAAATTAACTAAATTAAAAAAAATTAAAAAAACACCTAACCACAGTGTTTTCGGAGTCCAACTCCTTTTTAAATTAGTCCGACTGACTGTACGCACTTTTACACATCCAACGTGTATAATAATATAGAATAATATCTAAATTAATTAACTGCATTAATAATCTGCACAGCTACTCGACTTAATATATTAAAATCAAAAGAGAGGGTAACCTTGTTTTGACGGATGAAGAGTGGGAAAATGCTCGTACATCTCAGTGGAGGTTCTCAAAATCACATGTTTGGAGGGAATTTTGTTGGAAAAATGTGTCCAGTTTTGTCATAACACCGTGTCAAAGTGCTCATTATTCACAAGGAACTGCAGACTGTTGGAGAAACTGTGGCAGCCAGGAGCAAACCGCTATCACGTGTTCTGGGACTGTCCCGTCGCTCAAAGATACTGGACAGAGATCTACAAAGACTGTGTACTTGGGCCTTAAAACTAAGTAGATGCCTTTTGAACGTACTTCTGACTGTGTGGAAAATGGCCGTCACAATGAAATGGAAGACACTGACCACACCAACGATCAAGGACTGGACTGACAGAGAGATGACTTGATTTGAATTCAATTTGGAACTGGACAAATCTGATTTCCATTCAAATGTGCCGTGTTTTCCTTTGGTGACTCTCTGTTCAGTGCTACTTGTTTTCGTTCATCTGATGGTTAGAATCTTGGGAGTGAATCTGCAGTGCAATTATAAAAGAGTAAAGCTTGTGAGGAAAAAGATGTGCGCCTGAAGTCTAAACACTGAAGGTGACGGATAATCTGACGAGGCAAAGACAAAGACAAGTCAGAGAGAACAAGATAAGAATGTATTTCCCTGAACCTGTTGTTCTCAAACAAAGAACCACCTAAGAAAATATTTAGCCTTTTGAGTATGATCAGCACCAGTTCTCTCTTGAGTCTGGGTTAACCCTAACCCAGGGGTGTCAAATTCATTTGGGCCGCGGGCCGAATTTCGACGCTCAGGCTGGGTCGCGGGCCGAACGTAACGTAAAACATATTAAACTATATTAAACTATTAAAAATATAAGAAATAAATAGCTTTATATAGCCTACGCTGTTTTGAAGCAATTACTGGATTGATTAAAAAAAATTACAAAACGTTAGTTCTCATAAACTGAAATGTATTTAGAAAAACAAGTGTAATTTCACCAATACTGTGCTTCAGTTTATGAGAATTACAACTTCAGAGTTGATCTACAGTTCTACAGAGATAAACATTTGACTTTATAACAAAATAAACTTCTCAAGATCTAAAAAACCTTTTAAATATACTAACTAACATTTCCACGTCTGTGTAGTTATCTGTACACCTGAACTGACACACCACTAAACTTCTGCTCAAAAGTGCTTAAAGTGCACTTCTCCCTAGGCAGCTCACACAGCAGTGCAGCAGAGCCCCGTGGGGGAGGGGCGGCCACCAGCGGCATTGTGGGACGCGTAGTTTTAGCGATAAAAACGGTTACGGATGTAACTACGGTTCTTTCTTTTTTTTCTTTTCTTTTTTTTTATATAAATTTGAAATGTTCGGCGGGCCGGATTTGGCCCGCGGGCCTTGTATTTGACACATTTGCCCTAACCCCTAACCCTAAGTTTTTGTAGTAGTTAGGAGAAAAAAATGTAAATGTTTGCTCACCTGTGCAATCTATAAATTAAAAAAGTTTAATCTCGAAATAAAATTTGCTCCATGTGGGATTTGCACCCATGATATCCTCCACCACCAGCCATGTCCTTACCCGCCAGGCCATCACATCTGAAGAGTTTCCGCTGTGAGACAGAAAATGTACCACCCTCACTTACCAGGTGTCGCAAAATGGTGAAGACGCCTTGTCTCTAACCACAAGTGATTTGGGCCGCCACGAGGGCCGCCACGAGGGCCGCCATATTGGACTTTGTAACTTCCGTCCCGATTCCGTCCGTGGGCTAGTTCTGACCTTTCGAGTACCACCAGGTCTGAAACTGGATTATTCTAGATCCAAACTATGGCTTAAAAAGGTCTAAAATAATTGCTTTACTAGTTCTTAATAAGGACGAACCTAAACGAGGACAGAAATGTGGAGAAATTGATATTATTGTCAGCAAATATTTGATCTGCGGAAGGAAAGAGCCTGCGTACCACAGTTTGAGAACCACTGACCTAAACTTAAATAACTTATCATCATAACGCTGTAGATAATGTTGATAAAAGCTTTCTAGCATACAACTCCACGCACATCTGTCAAGGCGTCTGGCACAATGGCAGCGTGATCCGGGTAAAGTGGGATTTAAACTGTAAACTCTCAGGTTATAGGGCAACACGCTCAACGTCGTGATCCAGTTACAGGTTTGATTTGTGTGTCTCTTAGCAAAAATAATGACCGGATTAAACACGACTAAGAATAGACACGTTACCCAGGCTTTTAATGACGGCGGATCTTACATCTAAGTGGTTTATTTAGAGAAACTGAATCAAGTTGACCCTAAACCCACACGGCCGACCAAAAATATGATTATTATCTGATTTCTGGAGTCACGTAATGGTTACATCTCATTTATTTTTCACACACACTCAAAAAGACAAACTAATGTAGCAAAGTCAGAGACAAATCCAAAAGAAAATGTCAAAGATTGAAGGAGTTAGTAAGGAAGGAGTAATCAGATTCCACCAAAAGCAGATTGCGTTATCTGTTTATTCTAGAATCAGAATCAGAAAAGGTTTATTTCCATTATTAATGAACAGAATTCACAAACAGGAACTTGCTTTGGTGATTCTGTGCAACATAAAACAATGAACGATGGTAAAACAACCTATTATAACAACCTATATATAAAATCAAGAAGAAAAACTATTTGAATCTGCTATAAATAAGTATACTATCTAGATACTAGTACCTGTAGCAGCTCAAAAGGTAAACTATTGTCCAGTGGGAGGTGTTTACAGGGGAATTGGTAACATAACTCCGCCCACTCTAGGCTACATTACGACTGATTTAGGTCATTCATTAACCTTGAGTGAAACCGTAAGGACTTTGTGATTCTTTTGAGCTTTTGCCCTTAATCTAGACGGCTGCACTCAGATTTAGATATTTAATATAGCAAAAAATAAAAAATATTCCCTTGGCATATGACCCGCCCTCCAATATCTGTGGAGCAACATGTAAGCAGCATTGGATTTAAGATGTAACTAAAAATGTTACACATTTCATCCCAGTTTAGCCTCTTTTTTAAGTAACTATGTTGAATTGCACCAGGTCAAAACTACTCTAATGTCACAGAAACTATAATTTGACAAATTAAAATACCTGAGAACATCTTTGTTTTGTTGTATCACTGTTTCGAGGGTTGGAAATTGCTTGTGCCAGAACTTTTGCATGGAATTCTGAGTCTCCTTCAGCTCTACTTCATATTTTTCAACTTTTCTTCACAAACTGCTGCTTGATTGTTGCAAAACGATCATTTATACCGTTTTTTCCTGAGCATAAGTCGCACCTTTTTTCATAGTTTTGGCCGGGGTGAGACTTATACTTATATTTATACTTATATACTTATACTCCGGAGCGACTTATATGTGATATTATTTGTTATTTTCACACCTGCAACCGCATTTCATACTCCAGTGCAACTTATACATGTTTTTTTCTTCTCTACTATGCATTTTTTGGCTGGTGCGACTTATACTGCGGAAAATACAGTAAGTAAAAAATACATTATTGTGAGAGAGCATGAAGCTGACTGTAAACATGTTTTTATAATGTATACAGCTTAAAAAAATGAATATTGAAGGAAAGGAACTCCTGATCTGAGACAATATTGTAAGAAAACGTTGAAGCACATTTCGTAAAGACGACCCTGCAGACCCATCAACAGATCTTCCAGCCAGAATCGCGGCCTTGACCTGGAGGATTAGCCTTTTGTGCTTATTCTGGGCAGATACCGTCAACGCCTCGCTCAGATCGTTTTAACGCCGGACCATCTCGGCCGCCGTCGTCGCAGAAAGACCTGGGACTAATCCCCCGGTGCCTCTGTCTCGCGCCGCACAAAAAGCCTGTCACTTTCTCCGCCGGCCGTACAGCTCCTGCTCCTGCGTCTCCTCTGTGTCAATATGTGCTTAGTTATTTCCCACGCAGCTCTATTCATAGTGAGGAATGCATCCAACCTGTCGCGGCCTGCCTCATAAACCTGCTCCTAATAATGAACGCCATTGATTCGTTGCTCATTTTAACATTTCACCTTGACGTCTCCGCTTCAGCCAACAATGTGCCTCGCCGCTTAATCCTCCAGAGTCGAATTACCAGGCAGAGTTTATGGATGAGTAGCACGTCGTTTAATACAAAGGGAGATGATAAAAAGTCGCCGCGTACAGACCGGTTTTTTAAGACCTGGAAAAGGCGAGCGGGTGTCAGTCAGAGCCTCGGTCGTGTTTGGGTAAGTGAGTCACCGAATCAGTGAAATGATCAAGAATCATCAGTCGACATTGTGAGTGTTCAATAGGTGGAGCGACGCCAAAGGTAACACACAGTCATAGTTTCGAGCTTCAAAACCAGTAATTATCTTGCCCTGAGGAAGACGTCAATTCAGATGTCAAAAACGTGTTGGAAATAAAAGTTGTTTTGTGTAAAAGTTTGGAAAAGAGTTTTGGAAATAGTGTATTTCTACTTTTTTTTTTAAAGCAGCTCATTGTCAATGCTTTTCAGAATAACTGAACTGAAATTACTGTAATTTGAATCAAAACAATTCATAAAAAAACATAAAGAATATAAAAAGGTAAGTATATATGTGGATTGTACTGTATATATTATTATATTTGCAATATTCAGACGATATTCTAACTAGGACTGGGACTCACAGGGTCCCTCATGATTCGATACACGGCTCACGATGCAATAATATCAGGATTTTGCGATACACGCGATAATCGATATATTTCTCGTGATATGCTACGATATATATCACTATTTTTCATTGTTAAACCACGACCTACACAAAATACAGCCATTTTATAGTCAAAATGTGAAAATATCAAATGGCAATATATCAATATATCGCCATTCGAGTCATTTTTGGTTGGATTTCCCATATTGTTTTGTGACCGTGCTACAATTTTGTTGCTTGTTTAAAGAAAGGAAACTTGTTTAACATTTTGACTATTAAAATGGCTGTATTTTGTGCAGCAACCCACGATATCGATACCGTATCATCAAATTCAGTCTTACGATATTTCGATATTTTGGCACAGTTAACAAATCATCTAACAAACGTCTTGGTCGAGGTTCAAGTGTGGCACAAAAGGGTGAATGGACCATTAAAGGGCAGAACTTTAGCTTTATCGTCCCCGTCTTCACACTAGATGTCTCTGTCTCTCTAATAATACTTTTATTTTAAGGTGATGTAGCTCACTCGGTATTGTATTATTGCACATTTCCAAAACAACAACAGCGTTCAGATTCATTTCCCACTATACGGGAGTGAAATGCTCTGTTAAAGCGTCGGGATGAAAGGATTCCCGGTTCCGTGATGCAGAGCGTTCTGATCATCGAGGCAGGATATCGCCCAATGATTCCGGTTATACATTGCCAGAAAGACTCGCTCGTCTTTTACACTGGGAAACGCTGCTCGCGATTTGGTTGAACGAGACGCATCAACAGAGTCAGTTTTAGGTTAGACATTTTGAAGCGATGGACCGTTTCCTTTTCCGCCCCGACGCGAGCACTGGTCCGCGAGACGGGGCACGGGCCGTGAGAACGTGCCGAGCGACTAACCGACGCTCATTTAAGGAACAGAAATAAAAGACATAATAAATAATAGAGAGGACACTTTGGACAGATAAGGGAGGGGAGTGATCTACCGTGGGTTAAATGCTCCGTTGATTCAATACATGCGTTCGCACATCCGGGAACTTGTGCAGTGGCAACCGAGTCCGCCATTTTGAAAGGGGCACAACAGCACGTCTACTACATACGAAATCCAGGAAATATGAGGCCAAAATGCCAAAAACCTGCTTAATCTGTAACGAAATTGCTCTGTTGACTGACCAAGAAATTATAGCTTTGTCGTGTACCTTAGTTTGCCGTTATCGTCTAAAAAATCAAAGTATTCGTAGCTCATTATGCCGTAGAAAAGGATGCAGTCGTGTTGGTTTTTATACATCGCGTGCCCCTTTTAAAATGGCCGCTATGGGGAAGTCTGTGCGACGTCACCGCGAACGCATGTATAGGAAATGCAACTTTTCTCCTCTTCAAATACGTTTCCTGGCGAATTATGTCCATTTTAAGCACAATTAATTCAAGTGGAGTCACAGCTGAGTCTTGATGGAAGTTGCTGACCTGGCGTTACCTCAGAAAAGTGAACGGATGTTAGAATACACCAGGCGTCGCTAGCATCGCGGTATATTTAGCCCGTAGCAAACACTAGCGTTCTTGGATAACTGTACAAAGTTTTAGATGTCTTTGTGTCTATAATTGGCACAATATCTATACAAACATTGGCATTTGCTCTTGAACACTGGGTGAAAGAGCAGCTTTTTCAAACTATTGATCACGATCTATGGTTCCCTCGGATGTCGACTTTCGGATGTCGCCATTGTGTTTCGTGACAAGGTTCTTAATATATCTGGAAAATGAAAATTAACTTGCCGTACTTACTCAACATCGATGGATCCCTGCAGTTTGTCTTGGTCCTTGAACATCTAGTTTTATCACTCTTTTCCTGCCATTTTTTGGTGATGTAATTTGGGTATACTTCAATGATTGTACTGCACTGGCTTAATGTTAATGTGTGCTGTGTGAAAACCCACAAAAAAACCCACAAATATATATATATAAAAGAAAGAAAAGACATCATAGTTCAATAAATAACAACTTTTTATATCAGTAAGTACCAAGAAACTGTGGATTTATATATAAAAAGGCATAATAAATGGTTCAGTCACTCAAAAAAAAGTTCAGTACTTTTACTTCTGTATTTTGTTACTTTCCACCTCTGCTTGAACAAATACCAGCAAGTTTTAAACCTAAATTATGTGATCAAATACTACAATGTGTTCTTTTGCATTTAGAAAAGTCACTGTATTCCGACTACCGCCAAAACAAAGATTGTGGCAAGGAAGGAAAGAAGGAAGGAAGGAAGGAAAGAAGGAAAGAAGGAAAGAAGGAAAGAAGGAAAGAAGGAAAGAAGGAAGGAAGGAAGGAAGGAAGGAAGGAAGGAAGGAAGGAAAGAAGGAAGGAAGGAAGGAAGGAAGGAAGGAAGGAAGGAAGGAAGGAAGGAAGGAAGGAAGGAAGGAAGGAAGGAAAGAAAGAAAGAAAGAAAGAAAGAAAGAAAGAAAGAAAGAAAGAAAGAAAGAAAGAAAGAAAGAAAGAAAGAAAGAAAGAAAGAAAGAAAGAAAGAAAGAAAGAAGGAAGGAAGGAAGGAAGGAAGGAAGGAAGGAAGGAAGGAAGGAAGGAAGGAAGGAAGGAAGGAAGGAAGGAAGGAAGGAAGAAAGAAAGAAAGAAAGAAAGAAAGAAAGAAAGAAAGAAAGAAAGAAAGAAAGAAAGAAAGAAAGAAAGAAAGATGTAATTAGTTACTTCCCAACACTGCTAATAACACATTTTTAGCATCCCTGAGCTTCTAGTTGTGTCTCTTGGCCTTGGTTTGTCTTCCTCATTTAGCTCAAACTCTGCTGCTGCCCTGGTCTACTGCGCGCACTAATGTTGCCTGCGCACTAATGTGGCCTTATTCCTCGCACACACTGAAGTGCACGAGAGGCGGTGCACGCGCAGGTCTGTGCGGCCTGGTCGGGCTCAGCGCCTGTAAATGATTTTCCGGGTGCAGCTGCTTTGCGTTGCCCTCAGAAGCCGAGCAGATTACAACCAACGTGCTCATTAATGATTTATCCATGGAATTAAAATTCTGGGGATTTACTGCAGCAAATATCCCCCGTCGCTCGTGAGAGGGCTAAATGAAGATGCACTGAAAATGTCGCTGTGCAAAATAAACGTGGCGAATTAGAACTTTTACATTGATCGGAGTCTTCTCCCCAGTGAGAAGTTTACGCGTGAGAAGAGGCTGAAAAGAAGCAGAAATGTGCTGAAGTTACAATATTGTTGCCGCAAAATAATGGATCAACAAAAATTATAATGTTTTTTAAAATCATTCTCAGTTTAAACTTTTTTTTATAATGATAAAGTAATAATAGGTAATTTGTTACATAGTAATAATCAAACTGTATTAACTTTATTGCGCCCTGCCCACTTTTACTCCTGTTATTGCATTTCCAGTTAAGCAGGACTTCCATCAATTACAATGAAGAACTAAAACAATTATTGAAACTAATATATTATACTGTATGCAGAGAATGAAGCCAGCATAGATCAAGCCAATTCATTTATACTTGGCTAAATACATATTCAAGTAGCTGGGTAACTGCTTGCACATGAAATCAGATGACATTTAGCATTAAAAGTAGTTCAAAGTAGTCTAGGCTAAGTTGGCTAAGCTGTCACAAAACGTTAAAACTGGCTTTAAAAAAATAATAAGCATTTGTAGCACAACACTAAGGCTATTTATTTTTTTAAATGAAACTAACAAAAAAAATCGAACGGAAATAATCCTCGCATAAAATGTTCATAAAGTCTTTACTTAAAAATGTGATTATTTGATTTGTTTTACATTTTAAGAAAAGTTAGCATTAGCCTTGCAATGGTTATCAGAATCTAGGACCGCTGCTTTAGTGATTAACAATAAAAAAAAAGTGATGAATGGGGGAAAAAGGTCAACGTTGCATAAAAACAGGAAGCTGAAACCCATGAAAAACTCTTATGAAAAACTCTTAAAATTAGCATTAGCTCTGCTGCTATGAGATTGATTCAAACTCAACTGTGAGGGTAAATATATCTAAATGCATATTGATTTTGGCCAGTCTTTTACATGCGAGACGTGAGCGTGGGCCGTTCTTGACCTGTGCAGCTCCGGCTCCGGCTGAGCTGATAGTGTCCAGAGCAGGGCGGGGGTTATCAGGGGTAAACACAGGCCTGGAGCACTACAGAGGAGCGCCCAGATTTCAAACGCCACGGCCCTGACCCTAAACACAACACCACTCAAACCCTGACAGCGGACACATGGGAACCAGACAAACGAGGAGGTGGTTCCTTAATAACAATGATAATAGATGTTAATAATAGTTAATAGTTGTGTTGTTGTTGAGTACCATGGATTATCGTATTTACACAGATATCGGTTTTGGTCTGATATTGAAAATTTGCCATTCATATTTTCAATAAACTGTGTGACATTTCCAGGTTTGTCCTTTTGAACAGACTAATGAGCAAAAATAGAAGAATGGAAGAGTAACTAGACTAAAAATATGCGTAAAAAGCTGCGTATTTATACAACTGTGCACCATCTTGTTTTATATCCCACATAAATATATTTTGTAATTTAAACTTAAACAGAGCGGAAATCAATTTGTCAACTTATACCTTCAGTTATCAGCACCAAAACGTAAACAAGATATTGGCTCTAAATAGATAAAAATGAAACATATCGGACCATTTTAGTGTACCAAGTATTCTCATGAATATATTTGGTCACAAGTATGAGAGTGAACATTAAAAAAAAAATGTATGTTTGTAAATCCTATATCGGACTTGAGTGAGCCACAACAAAATCAGGATAAAACATGTCCAAATCTGGATTAAATAGCAGAATTTTCGCTCACTCGGCTCTGACATAAGATCAGTGGTGGAAGAAGTACTCAACTACTTTTCTAATTATGACGTTTGGTGAGTCAGTCCCTGAGGTAAATCTTTATCATAGTTTTTCATCAGTCAAGTTGTAGTTTATAAAGAAAATTTGACAACTAAAAGTGGAAAATTACAGGAAATAGTACCGACTTCTACAACAGAATACCTCCACCTCTGTGATGTCATCAAAAGGTGCCATTTCATCAAAAATGCAGGCTGGTGTCACATCTACAACGATAAAAATATGGACGAGGCACAATTTTGGACAGAAAATCCACACATTTGTCAATTTCATATTTTGATACTTTGTTGACAATCTGCAATGGTTAAAAAAAATTGAAAAAAAGAAAAGTGAAATGGAATCAAAAAAGGAACAACTGAACCTTTTAATCGTTTTCCTTTTGAGTGTAAAATTGCGTATTAATCCCACCATTCGATTCAAAGAGCCGAGCATTTCACACAATCCAAGTCCAGCAGCGTCCCATATGGTCTTTGTCAAAGCTTTTTTCTCTTCTTTTATGAAACGTGATGAGACAAACAGCTGCACACTTGAACAAACCCGCTCGCATTCCCCGCGTAAACACGTTACAAAAGCCCGGGCGACTCTTGTAAGACAATAGCGACAGCACGGCCCAGGTAAAGGGCCTGTCTACCTTTTATTCCGCTTGCGCGACAACGACTCGTGAAGGGCTCTTTCTAATCATCGATTCAAAAACTTGCCATTATTAACCAGGCGCTCGGCTCTCTGCGTACGCACTTTTCTCCGCGCGCACGGTCGTCGCACACAAACTCTGCACAAAGTGGCGTTTGATGGGCAGCGTAATCACAAGAGCTGTCGAGTGCAATGAGAGATGTGCGAATTGTCGGATTGTGACCTGCTTTTATAATCTTTTATTAAATCATATTCCAGTGGAGGCCTGTCGCCGCGACTTCGGGCGATGAGCGGGGATGGAACGGAGCGACGGGAATGTTTTCGGCGAGAATTTGTCACCGGCTTCAAAGCTAGAAGAAGAAAGATGTTGATTATTGAACCCTTGTTGTTATTTACCGTATTTTCCGGACTATACGTCGCACCTTTTTTCATAGTTTTGGCCGGGGTGCGACTTATACTTATACTCCGGAGCGACTTACATATGTTTTTTTTCTTCTCTATTATGCATTTATTGGCTGGTGCGACTTATACTCCAGTGTGACTTATAGTCCAGAAAATACGGTACAAGCCAGAGCAGTGGTGGAAAGAAACAAAGTACAAAAGTAAAAGTTTTCAGGCATCTGTACTGTACACAAGTCAATTTTACAGTGGATACTTTTTACTTTACTACATTTGAGATCTGTGCTTTCGACCTTCTACGGAGTTTTGTTGTCTTTTTAGCTCGTTCATGGGGACGTCCAGCCTAAAAGTTCTGGGTGAAAATACAAAAAAATGTACATGTACAAATGTAAAACAAAAGTAAATTGATTAAATAGCTTTGATTGAAATAAATAATCAGCACAATTCTCTATCAAAATCATCTTTGTCACTAAATGTAACAGTTCTCTGAATGTGTGAACATTTTAAACCGGTACTTTTACTTCAGTAGTTGTTTTAATGTGCATTGGCTTGTTCCTCTATCTGTACTTTTTACTTTTTTAAGTGCATATCATGTTTTTCAAATTATCATTTTGTTTTGTTGAATAGTCCCTGTGGTAAATATTTATCATAGTTTGACATGAGTCTAGTTGCAGAAAAACTAACAGTTACAGGATTATTAAAGAGTTCTAAAACAGAATCCCTCTGTGATGTCATCAATAAGGGACATTCCACCCAAAATGCTGAGACAATTTAAAAACTATGGAAAAAAAAATAAAAATCAGACATTTCTGACCATTTGTCAAATCATAACTATGGTGCCATTTATAAGGATATTGGCCCTTGTTTACACTATGGTTGCTAGGAAACAGTTGCAGAATTACCTTGCATCTGCTGCTCATGTCCAACCAGGAAGTAACATTATAAACCTCACCAAAATTGTAAAAAATGGGGGGAATGGGCTAAATTTTAAGCAAAATCTTCGCTACGTTCTGTGTTTTAGTGAAATGTGTAGTTGTACATGTAATGTGTACACTTGTACTAATATAACAGTAGTACTTTTCCTGTGTCTTGAAAAAAAATCCCCAATTTGAATTAACACATGATGAAACACTGCTTTAATTTAATAATTTACCATTTTGGAGTGTCCGGAGCAAACATCTGAACAAAAACAAAAAGTATAACAATCACTATTACCATAAAGAACCAGACACAGTGGCATGGGCAGTATGTGCTGAATTATATAACACGGTTTTCCCTAAAAGATGTGATTTGGGCATGTTTTTGTGTGTTGCAATCCAAAGGAGGTTGAAAAGCACTGCAACTCCCAACCCTGGAGGCTTCAAGTCAATAGGAAAATCAAAGACACTTTATGAAGATCGATTTGTTGGCATGGCAGCGCAAAAGTGAAGCCACAATATTTCATAGTTAATAGTTTCATCGCGATTTGTCTTGGGGGCACAATGAATTAAAGTGTGTATGACACGTTTGCATGTTTTTTCTCATTTTTACTTTATTTGGAGGAAATATAAATGATAGTTTTGAACCAATCAAGTGGCTATTTGTGAAGGGAAGTTAAAATAGCTATAGAAAATTACAGGAAGTGACATCACACCAGGGACATCCAAAGTTTATGCACAATTTACACAAAACAAACTAGTTTTTGACCTTCTAAAAATGAATTCAACTAAATACAAGCACTCTTATATTTCTATCTGTCAAATAAAAAAAGATTAGTTTGACTTTTGTGTTGCTGGCTAATCCTTTCCTGGTGTGATGTCATCAATTACAAACAGGAAGTAAAATGATAAACCAAAAAAAAATGCTTTCCTGGGATAAAATGTGGTTATTTTTTAGCAATTCTTTATTTATTTTTTTAAACATATGCATTTTAATTCAATGAGTCGTCCAACCTTTCATAGACACTTTAAACTTCCTGTTGTAGCCACTGAGAGAACACAACTAATTTGCCTGTCCATGTTCCCATTTTGTACCTTATGAATCACGATTGTTTCTTTCGTTTGACCTAATGTTGTTACGAGCTGTCTGAACCCATCACATCTTTAAACGACACTCAGAACATTCAAACTGTGTCTGAGTTCTGAGTCACTGACTGAGGATGACATGTTCAGACAAGTTGCGTGGCTCATTTCCTTGGACTGGCCCGCCCCCTGGTGTCGAAAAAGTGAACGGCACCCACGACAGCTTTTAGTGTCTCTCCTTGAACTCTCTCTCACCCCCAAAATGATTAGCCTCATGTGCCATAAAACATTAAGCTGCCCCTGGACACGTCTATCGCCGCCACGCCCGCCGTCACATCGCGATCAGTGTGGTCATAAAAGTGAACTACTAAAATGAAATGTGTTGATTTTTATTCAAAAGTTACTGTCTCCAGACAAGTACAAAGCAGAAGAAACAGTGACCGAAAGAGGATGGGATAATAGACATCAACTTATAGAGTGTAGGCAAGAGTGCAGGGGAGGAAAACAACACAGAAATGGCAAAACGGGAAGAAAACAAAAAACAAAACAAAAAAGAAATTAAAATTTGTATATATACACATGATCTAATAAGCATTTATACCAATGTAGTGGTAAGTAACAAACAATAAACAGTACTTTTGTCCTTTAAAAGAATTTTCATTTTACTTACATAAAATAATTAGGCAAACACATATAGGCCGTTTCTATCACATTATTTCTGACCAGCTCTGGATCGGTTGCGTTCACACGTGACGTTCACAATTCCATAAACCGCTCGTAGTTTAACGTGGAGGCGGAGGGCAGGTCGCAGTTCCACGTAACGTATCATTTTACTGTCGAAATGAGGCAGTTTTGTCTTACAGTCATCTCTGTAATTACAAAGGTTTTCCACATGAAACAGAAGGTGACACGAGTTCTCCCGTCCGAACAATGGAAATTGGATAATTTAGTATTAAAAAAAAGACTATTAGGAGCCACGGCAACAATTTCTGAACCCAATTTCGAAGCCGTTTTGATCTCTGTAATTACAAAGATTTTTCTGTATGAAACAATGTATTTTGTGTCAAAAAAAATTTAATTATAACAGTTTAGCGCATTTGTCGTGGGTTTTCCAGCGACAAACAACACCGTGGACACAATTCCGAACAAAAAAATTATAAATATCTACAAGTTTGTAACCGAATCCCGCCCGCCCTCCGCCTGCGAACGTCATGAAATCGCTTAGAACGTCACGAGCGCGAACCCGTTCGCCGCCGAATTCTCAAACCGCCTCGAAACGCGACGTTCTCAGACGTGGAAGATTATTGTGTGACCTCCGCGAGCATGTTTAAGGCGTAAAAAGCAATGGAATGACTACAAAAAGAAAACGTCAGTAGACAAAACAGTTCAATAAACTCGAGTGACAATTATATGCCAAAAATCTACGCCTTGTCTAGCTGCCACGGCGGTAATGAATAACTCTTATATCTTCAGTATTGTCTGAGTGACTACCTTGTTATATCGTACTGCAATATTCGAGATCTAAGCGTATTTGTGACAGGATTTCATGTCGATACAACATTTTAAAGCTGATTTTTCACAAGTCGCTTCATTAGATATCCAAACTAATTTACACGTAGGAAAAAAGGTAGAAATCCGAAGACATTATCAAGACCGGAAAAAAAAAACATTAAAATACAAATTTAAAAATCTTCCTTGTCGCACGGCTATTAACACATGCTTTCATTATTCTTTTTTTTTTTTAGTTACTTACACGTTTCTCAAACTTTGTGAAGTCGAAAAGTTAAACGTAAGAAAAAAACAAAAAAGCACATATAAATTCAGCACCGATCCATATATAACTTTTATTTAAAATGTAGAGATACCCATTCAACATTATGCTGCTGGACCTTATAAGAAAAAAACAAAAACAATAAATCCCAATTTTATGGTGGCAAATTTGTAGCGGTCCAAATTTGGGGATAAAAAAAATACAAAAAAACATTGCGTTAAAACAGAACTAAGTAACACTTCTTTAAAACTATGATCTGTGACTGTTAAATTACTTGTTTCGGGGGTGATTTTCAGTGACTTTATGCGATTTATTTGCAAAAAAACACTTTGCGAGACCAAGCGCTGCCGACCCAGTGGCATTAAGTCTCAAACCTGGTGAGAAAGTACAACCAACAAGCCACAAAATGTCATTATTTCTCAGCTTTCGTTATGGCAAATGAGATGTCGGTTTGGCTACGTCGAAGAGAAGTGTAAAAAAACAAAAAAATTATCATTGAAATTTCTCGTTTTTTGCGCGATTTTTAAGCACTTTTAAGCCGTCTTGAGTTTACGCTTAATTTCGAGTGTCTTCAGACTGGCATAGTTGTATAACCAATCGCTAAAGTGGAGTCAATTGGATTCGTTTGTGTTTAAAATGGCTCTTTACTACGAAATGTTGATGAAATGTGATTGAGGAAAATGGGCCAAAAAAACAAAAAAAGTTACCGAGTTCTGTTTTAAATAGGTTCGACGACGCTTCGCAGCATAAAAAAGTGGATAGGACTTTCCAGATCTTGCCTTTTCGGACCAACAGTGTTTTTTTTTTTTTTTTTTGGGGGGGGGGGGGGGGGGTTGGGGGCGGGGCATTTTGACAAAGACCCAACAGCACGGGACTCAAGCGAGAGAATGGGAGGAGCAAAGGGAGCACAGAAACTGAATACCTCCGTCCACTTGGCTAACACGGTATACAAGCAAGCTACTAGTCTGTTTATAAATTACTACTTCACACCTGGTAACTTACTACAATTGTAAAAAGGGTTAGACATAAAAAAAAAAAAAAAAAAAAAATAGGTTTCTTAAGTTAAAACACACCAATTCATCCCCATTAAAAAAATCTGGAAGAGGAAAAAAAGAAAAGAAAGCTATGGATATTTCTTCAGACACGTTTCTAAATAGTTTTTTGGAAGTGGCCTGTTACACTATTATTCTCAAACAGGAAGAGCTTACCCAAGATTATAAAAAGTAAATATTTGAAACAAAGTCCTCTCTGAGCAAGCAACACTGAGTGTGGGTTGTCGTTGGTCCACGTGGAGAACAAGCCAGATTGTGTGTTTTTTTTTCGTTGTAGTTTTTGCAATTTTTAGGATTTTTTTTCTTCTTTTTAAAACAGAAAAAACACGTCGGTCTTCGCATCTAAAATTCTCTTTAAATACAAAGCGCCTCTTCTCTCTTCTCCAGTGTCAAAATCATCTGGATATTAGCTTAAAACATGGACACCCCGAGGACCTGGAGGGAGCAGAACACACACACGTTAGCGAGCGGCGACACAAAAGTACAAGACGACAGCGTGGTTACAGGCGCTAAACGCACGTCATGACAACCAGCTCCACCGTCAATCAATCAAAATAATTATAATACCATTTTCATAAACCTTATCTGGACTGCACAGATACAAACACTTGGCAAAAGATCTTGTGTACCGTATTTTCCAGACTATAAGTCGCTGTGCATAGTTTTGGCCGGAGTGTGACTTATAGTTATACTTATACTCTGGAACGACTTATATATGTTATCATCTGTTGTTTCCACACTTGCAACCACATTTCATACTCCAGTGCAACTTATATATTGCTCTATTATGCATTTTTTGGCTGGTGCGACTTATTGTCCAGAAAACAGTCACATTGTTAAATCATAACGTTAAAAAAAAAAGAAGCTGATTCTGATTTTGTATCAATAATACACTTTGCTCGCTACTAGGGATGTCAAGATCATTAGGTTAATCGATAATTGTGTTTATTCAGATCACAATGTAATTTTAAGAACCAAAACAATAATAATCGCGACAATTTTAGAGGCAAAAGTATATATTTTTTGTATATTATAGCCCAGAAAATAGACCCAAATGTAAAGATTTTTTTTTATTCTGGCTATTTTTTTTACATTTAACTTGATTTTGTCTTTCAGAAAGTTAAATAGTGTAAAACCGCTCACAAACTTGAGGAGCAGTAACATGTTTAGCCAATGTGAATGAAAGAAAATGAAAGATTTCACTGTTTGATCACCATCTCAATCATCAAATCGTGAAGTTTCTTTTCTCATAATCGTAACACAAACATCTGATATCGTCACATCTGCGCTTGTAAATATTCTTTATCTGGAAGCCTTCAATCGGGACAAGTGTTTTTTTCTTCTCTATTATGCATTTCTTGGCTGGTGCAACTTATACCCCGGAGCGACTTATTTACCGTATTTTCCTGACTATAAGAAAAAGAGCGAGTCTTTTGAACGGTTCTTTGAAAATAGACTGCTCTCAACGTGACAGATCTGATAAAAGAGGCGAAAATCCCTGTATCCTTGTTTGGTTAAGATCAAGTCCGGGTTTATGTTTATTTTAGACTGAACTGCATTACGAGACGATACTTGTGTGAGAAGTTTGAATCTCACCGCTGTAGCCATCACCGTTCCTGACACACTTTGCAGATAAAACTTTAAACTTGCCGTCAACAAGAGTAGCTTTCACTCACACAAACGTTGCAGCCATTTTTAGCGACGACGACAAGATTACAGTCGTCTACAAAAGCATCACGATTAGTAGCCGGTGCTAACGTAAACAAAGCTACAAAGCCTCGATGGTACGACAAACGTGACGCCTGGAGACATTTGCTAAACGCTTTATTCCGGCTGCGCGCTTATTTCAAGGACCACTCAATACTTACTGAATAAAAATCCTGCGACATTAAAGTACATATTTAATCTTAGAAAAAGAGGTACAATTCTCTTCAGTTTAACTACGGATTATCAGCAATCACACGCTGTGCTTTTTGGCAACAGGAAAGAACATATTTTAGAGAAGAAAAGAACAATACTAAGGAGATATTTAGAGTTTGGTTCATGCCGCTTCATTAATGACGAAATATATGCATTTATTATACAACATTTTGATAGAGCAAACGTGACTCTTGTGGAGAAATAATTAGGATTGAAAAGTCCACACTAAATCGATTCTAACATTACTTATTTGAGAAGTAGTGAAACAAAATATATCAAATTGAAAATCACTTTTGAGAACAGTTTAAAATGATCTGAAGCTTTAACAGAACTAGTATAAAACTTAAATGTTTAATAACGAAAGTGTCAGTCTTGTTTTAATATGAAGGAATGCAATGATAAAGACATGAGCTGTATCAAAATAAACTATGCTTTTCGAATGGTTCTAAGTCAATTGTGATAAAATGTAATGTGCAGACAAAATGATCTGAAGTAAAGAGATCCTGATCCTGACAGAGCTTCAGTTTAAAACTCTACACTCTTAAAGACGTGTGATTCTTGTGTTAGTTTAGCTGTTCAACATTAGAGAAAGTTGAAATATGGAGCAGTTTAAAATTAGAGCTGCACAATTAATCAAGAAGAAGAATTGTCAATTATTTGCATGGATTTTTTGAATCTAGAGGTCTACAGCAGATCACAGTAAAAGCATTTTGTTTGGAGCAGATCTTTAGAAGTAATCTGACAAATGTTTACAAAAAATGTATATAGAAAGCCATAAAATAAAATCATGATCGATCAATAAGAGGAAAATAATGTGTGTTTGTTTATTTTTTTTTGTCACATCAGCTTTATGTAAAATATTCACCAACATGGTTCATCCCTGTTCCCCATTAAAAGATAAAATAATGTTTCTTACCGACTCGTCCATGATGGAGGCGGGGTCAAAATAATCTGGTTTGAGCTCGGAGCGCTCGCGCCGGTTCTTAGACGGAGGCTGCAAAAGACCAGATAAAAATGTTTAATTTTAACTTGCACACTGTGGACTGTGAAGACTCAGCCGTGTAATGAATACGGCTAAATTAGAAACACTTCAGCGTGGCTTAATTTTCTAGCCCGATAAACATGACATTTGGAGGCATTTTCCTGGAGTTCAGCTCAAGAACAAACATCCAAACCAGACATTTGGGTTGGAGCGCATCGATCTGACATTTTTACACATAGATTTGGCGTGGCACGAGTGAATGAGTTTGTCAGGATTCATAGTTTAGGCTGAAGGCAGAGTGTGTCCTCCTGCTGTGAGCATGATACACCTGAACACATGTGCAAACTCCTCCACGTCTGTCTGAACACCACATACTTCTACACACGGCTGTGCCAGGCGCTCGCTCGTTACGTCCCTAATGCAAGTTTCATCTAAACAACTCATACAAGTACCACAAAGTCATTGTTATAGCTTTAAACTATATTCATATGAATCAGACATGCATCATTTCAGGAAGAAACAATTCAATCAACTTGCCCTAGATAAGTTAATTTGCCATTTGTATTTTCAAAACTACATTGGAAAACAAAAAGCTAAATAGACACTTGCAATAAAAGGGAGGGAGAGTTTAGCTCAGAAACAGCTCCATTGCATCATTAGACATTACCATTGCTCCTTTGTCCGTTTTCTAATCGTATTACATTTTTCTGTATGAATGTAAACATTAATTTTGGCTTCTTTACGTTCCTCTATATCTGACACTTAAAGAGCTGCAAAGACAAGTTCATTGCTTCACTGAAACTTGACTAAAGCTCCATCTTCTCCTCGTTCATGGCTTTGTAAATGAAAGTAATAAAGAAAGCGGCGCAGTATGAACGTGTTCTGCTGCGGAGCCGAGGCACTGACCAGATCGATGTCCATGGTGTCGAAGTCCATGCCTTCATTGAGGTCGTCCATGCGGCCCTCCGATGACATCATCACGTCCTCCACGATGGGCTCCTCGTCCTCCTCCATCAGACCAGTGCCTCGACGACTGCGGGCAGCACAACCATGTTAGAGCGGCGGTTATGCCACGTCAAATGTGCAACTAAATCCCACCACAGACACTTTAAAGATAAACAGGCAGCGGTGAGTGTTTCGATTGGTCGACGGGTCCAGGTCGAGATAATATATGTTGATTAAAAGCTTTCGTTTACAAATGTTTACTATTAAAAAGGAGCTGTACCTGTTTTTCCCCAGTACAGATAGTATTGTAAATCAGCTACTCGGGTGAAAATGAGACCACAGCGCTTTCTCTGTATCCATTGATAGAGCGTTTTATTTTCAATGAAGCAGGTAGTGCGTCGTTAGCATGCTAATATTTGTTAGCTCATTCATCGCGGTGAAAGTTTAGGATGCTGGGAATGCATGAGGCGAGTGAACGATGCAAGTGGAGCTGCAAAGAGTTCCGTTTTTCACATTTAAAAACAGTTAAAAGAATCAGGTACTGCCCCTTTAAAGTCTAGTCTAGATTAAAATTACATTGTTTATGCTTTTTATGACAGTTTAATTCAATGATGAGGCCATCTTTGGTATAAAACGCCTTTTAAGGCGTAACAATTATTGAAATAGTCGACAAGTCAGTGATTAGTTGTGTCAGCCTCATCTAAAATAAATAGTTTTTTTAAGTCAGACCAGCACTATTATTTACATCACAAAATTACATCTTTTCTCCGGGAAATTGCTTGATGAAATGAACAATATCAGTGACGAAAAAACTTGCATAAACGGTATTGATCCATAAAGGAAATTACTTAAATATTACAATATGTAGCTCCTCGTGAAAAAAGGGTGAAGAGAATGCCAATAAACCCTCTAAAATGTGCAGTAATGAGGACCACATCAGCTCAATCGTTAGTGTAACTGGCAACACACAAAGCAATAAAGCATAAAGAGACACTAAATGTAGCATAAATAAAGAGTGTTCCTCACATGGCGTGCTGGAGATTGGACCTGAGCTTGGCGTAGTTCATGGCTCGTTCCTGCTGCTGCCGCGCCTCCTCCTGCTGCCTCTGAGCCAGCATCCACGTCACCTGGGAACTGATCAAACAAACAAAACGCACGCATTACACTTCCGTGCTTTGTGGAATTCACCGAGATTTATCCTGAACTTTAACCCAAACATTACTCGATTACGACTTGCCGACTGACGATGAACAGGAGAAAATCTTACGTTTAGAAAGATCGATTTGATGCTTTTTCTGTTAACTTAGAAAACGGTATTGCAAATGCAATGTTTTCTTATCAAAATTAAACTTTGAATGTGTCAAAATTGCACGTATTTGGGCTGTATAAATCTGAAAAATGGATAGAGCCAGGTTTAAATGCTTCATTTTGTTCCCAGATAAGATAAAAAGAAAATTAATTAAAGCAGCGGGGATTTTGGATTTCTTGTTTGGCATTTGAATAAACGAGAGATAAAATTGGTGTGAGAATCCAAATTTTGCATAACTTTCAATAAATCCTTCAAACAAATCCTTCTGCGTGCTCCATCCAAATCTTTGAATTAAGGATGGTATTTCAAAGGCTAATTATAAGGAAAAATACGTTTGATTCAATGAAATATGAAAAGCCTTTAGGTGCAAATCGGTGCAATTTAGTCATTTCCACACATAAACCTTTGATGTTGAGAGAGATATCGGCATGGAGATGATGTTGCCATGCCTAGAATGTTCCGCAGTATGGCATTAAACTCATCTCTGGTCTTATCTGGTGCAGCAGGTGAAGTTACAGGTAAGATCTAATGTAAGAATGCACGTTTTCCCCAAGGCATTTTCGAGCAATAAGAAAACACTTCAGACGTCACACTTAAAAGAGACGTTTTATGCTGTATTAAGGAACATACCGGGTTTAAGGAGCTCTATGGACAACTGGACAGCTGCAACTCTCTAGTCATCCAGGGTAAATAAACTGACCGCGACACGAGACGCGCTTGGCAGCAGAGTTGAGTACGTTTCCCGCCGTTCGTCCTCTAAAATTGATAGCGTTCAAATGGGGAATTACGATCCTCCCGACTGATGCGCCTGGACCGGAGCCTAAATGCATATTAAAATCCTCAGAAGGTATTAAAGCGAGCGTGTACGACATCGAGCTCGTCAGAAATAAACGGCCGCCGGTAATTAAAAAGTACATCTATGAGGATTGGGCTCACGGACCAATCACTGACCGCCGCTGTGGCTCTGGCTTCCTGATCAATGGAGCAGCAATTCTCAGAAGACATCTTTATTTTACAGGTAATATTTTAAAGGACGTTCTGGATATGCATCATCAGGAAATTTAAAAGGACCTTTTTTAAGACTATTTAAAATGATAATTCCAACTTGACTGCTCCTGGAAAACAACATTAGGGTGCAGCCCTAACTAATCATTTTTTCTGACCGGTTAATCTATTATTTATTTTATCAATTATTAAATTCGGAATGCGAAAGCCAGTAAATAACATATTTTTAATCAATTTGACCCAGATGAAGCCAAGATTATGGCCCTTGAGAACATCCTAATAAAGAATATTTGCAAACAATATTATTAAAAACGAATTGCACATGTTTCGTAAGTCTTTTTGAAGCAGTTATTTGTCCCTCAATTTACAGGAATTTGTAGTCAGATTGGAGAAATATAACATGCTTTATGATGTTGAACAATCTTATAAGGACCATGTAAAGGCCATTTAAGTTTTATCGTCTTAGGTGGGCTAAGAATGATTTAAAAAACAGTCATGTATTTGCTAAAACTTACTAGCTTCATTTTAAGCAGCCTGTACTAAATTTATGTTTCCTATATTTATTATTTTTCCGTTGTATTTTTGTTAACCCTGACAATCTGGGCCCAGTTCTAAGTCACCTGCAACCTCTGAAGGGAACAAGCGGTAGAAAATGAAAGATGTATCATTGTTGAAGGCTTATAGCTAGAGCTAGTCTCTATATTTAGACAGAAGGGGGCACTCTAGAGTGGAAACAGGTGTGGAGCCTTTACCTGGGCTTCAAGGCCTACAGATTTTCACTGTGCCACTTTGGCTGATAATTGTGAATTTATTTACGTGGAATTGTATCAGCTGTGGGTTTTTGAAATCTGTGGATCTAAATAAATCAACATCAATCCAAAATAAATGTAAGTCTGAACATTGATTTCATTCAACAACTCTGCACACGTCAATCACAAGCTAAGGCCCGGCTGCCATTGGGAGTCATATGGGGTTTTGATTTTGTCATCACAGACCGTTTAAGAAAGGAAGACATGAGTAAGCAGCCGAACCCCCGAGCTCACACAGCATGTGTACATTTAATTAAAAGTAACACTCAGCGCACAGCTCACTGCACAGCTCGGGATTCTTTCCATTGGATTGAATTGTCGCTGGACGCTGGAGTCAACCACAAGCTTTTTCCCTATATTAATGATTCGCTACAGCGTGTAAATGTGGTCTTGCGAGTGCCACGATCAAAGCCTACGACCACAAGAGCTCAGCAGAGCTCCAGACTTAGTGTGAACTATCCTCCACAAAAACCCTGCTCCAACACAGCTGCTGCGTCTGGTGCAGTCTGATCGAGCAGCCACGGCTCGTTACTGCTCTATCAAAAACTCTGTCCCTCGTTTGTTGAGTTTTAATAACAATGACCAACATTTAATATGTAATAAGCAATATAAAACAGTTTGGTGTAGAAATGACGTGTAGATACAGACTCGTGTTGCAGGAGCAGCTTTCACGTCTCAGATGTAGAATAAATCTACTCGTGTGTGTGTGTGTGTGTGTGTGTGTGTGTGTGTGTGTGTGTGGTGCAGGTTTGCTGCTGGAGCTTCTGGTGTAGATCTGTGTTAGTCAAAAAACCTCTTCATCGTCACATGTTATGTTTTGGGGCCTGTGTATAGGTCACAAAACAATTACTTGAGAACTAAATAGTTTGAGAATCATCTAAATTATGTTTTAGTTGCGTTTAACTGATTAACTTGTTTCAGCCCGACACCACATACAAGGACTATTTTAAAAACTGCATCTGGCTGTCGTGATTGTTTGCTCCCTGGAAACTCAAATGAAACAAAACAAGCTCAATTAGTGTATAAAAATGGAACGTATTCTGGTGGTTTGCAGTAGACCATCTTTTCATGTTCAATATTGAAGAAATAAACATTTTCAAACAAATCAGAACGGTCGGCTCTGAAGGAGACATACTTGTAGTCCATGGGCGGGGGGTGGTGCTGGGGCGTGGGCTGATGGTGTGGCGGGTGATGGGGCGTCTGCTCATGGGCCATGGGGTACACGCCCATGTAGCTGTCCTCGCGTGCTCTCTTGGGGTCTCTCATGGCGGTGGAGGTGAGGTGAGGAGAGGGCAACATGACCGGAGTCTGCATGGTCTGCTGCCACATCTCACTGCTGCTGCTCTCCTCTGCAAACACACAGGAAACAGGAACGTCACAATCTGGAAAGGTTTATTGTCAATGTTTCACAAACATATGGACTTGCTTTGGTGAAACATAAAACAATGAACAATGATAAGACAACCTATGTAAGTCAAAAAGAAAAACTGTTCAAATCTGCTATAAGATAAAAAAATAAGAATAAAAATAGGCTTAATATGTACACAAATTTACAGTCGAAATTACATATGTAGTGCAGAAAGTGAGCAGTGCAGTGAGTGATTAAATTATGGTACAGTGTTTAGAAAGTGTTCACGAGTCTAACGGCCTCCTGCTTGAGGGGAGTGGCCACCTGCCTGAGAGGAGTGGCCACCTGCCTGAGAGGAGTGGCCACCTGCCTGGGAGGAGTGGCCACCTGCCTGAGAGGAGTGGCCACCTGCCTGAGAGGAGTGGCCACCTGCCTGAGAGGAGTGGCCACCTGCCTGAGAGGAGTGGCCACCTGCCTGAGAGGAGTGGCCACCTGCCTGAGAGGAGTGGCCACCTGCCTGAGAGGAGTGGCCACCTGCCTGAGAGGAGTGGCCACCTGCCTGAGAGGAGTGGCCACCTGCCTGAGAGGAGTGGCCACCTGCCTGAGAAGAGTGGCCACCTGCCTGAGGAGAGTGACTCAAATAGGGTGATCTGACCGGTCAGTGCAGAACTTCATCAGGACATACAATGTTGTGGAATTTGTCAAATGCCCCTCCGCTAAAACGTTTGCCCACCTCTTGGATTTTGGAAGTTAAATTCTCCTCAAAGTTTTACACATATGTTTAGAAAATTTTTAATATTAATTGCATCATAGAAGTTATGGTATTTCATCAGATTCATCCGAAGTTCAAATGATATTCAGACCTTTCAAACCAGATTTTTTTTCCCTTTTTCAACCATGGACCATTGAAAGAAGGATTACACAGATTCGTTGACATGAGCCTCAGTCGTGCATTTTAAACTCTGGGAAAAAATGCTTGGGAACTCTCCTTCTGGAACCTGAGCGGGCGTCGATGTGGGAAACGAGTTTCTGAATATGCAAACAATTATTGTCCCAAAAAAAGCTTTCTCTTGCCCTTTCTCCAATTTAGCCAGCTAAAGAGTTGGAAAAGGCTGAATATAGTTTTTGAAAACCTTTAAGCAATTTAATTTGAAGCCATGAAAAGCAATTTAGTGGTTTTAAATTGTAATACTCCACTCAAAGCCAAATTACAGCTGCTAAACTAGATGAATACTTTTCAGTGTTTTGTATAAACGGTTTTACCTGGGCATATGTAGCAACTACTTTGACTGAACAGAACGTTATTGTGATATCGCTCAAAGAAAATGGATCAAACATATGCGCTTTAAGTGACGCTGCCATCTGCCGTTTAATCTGCTCCGTGGGCTCAGAGCGAGAGTCGACACGGTTCTGCGGCATCTGGGTTAATCTGGGCTCCTGCCTCAGAATTCTGATCAGCTGTCAATCACACCCATGAAATACAATCTGGACTTTTCTGCACAAAGGCACCTGAACAGAACGGACACAACTTAAATATTGTTTTTATTCTCTCAATGGTCAGATGGTGTTCGTCATGGTTGTGGTTTAAAAGTGCGTCATGTGACTTTTCTGTGAGAGTCAGCCACGTGCTTGTGTTATTGCTTTGCTTGAAATGCTCCACAGTATGGCATTAGACTGGCATCAGGTCAAATCACGGGGCAGAACTTGACGCTCACAGTAAGAATGTTTTTCTTTTGAGCAATAAAAACACTGATAATTGGATAAATGCAACATAGATAACCAGGGATGTCACAATACCATATTATTGTTTTATAAATACTGTAAGAATAATAAACGGTGTTACTAAACATGTTACCAATCCTCAAGTTTGTGAGCAGCTTTTGTAAATCGACTTTGCTGAATGACAAAATAAAAAAGTGAATGTGACAAAAAACAGAGAAAGTATTTTTTTTTTCTACAATAGATTGAATAAAATTTGCTTCAAAAATTGTCAAGATTATTTTTTTTAGTTCTTATGATTATATTGTGACCTAAATAAACACGATTATCGATTGACATAAACTGATATCAATACATTTAATGTCATTCAGTGGTACTTTCCAGACAATGCAAGAACATCTCTACGGAGACAAGCAGGTGGCAGAAATGTGCACGGAAAGTAAATGCCAAGTCCAAAAATATAGCTTTTTAGCCTTTATTTTGCGGTTCCATAATGTTTTTGTGGTTTTACATTTTTTATGTATAGATACATTTGATCTTATTTGCTTTTACGATCACTTTTTTATTTTATTTTTTTACTTTAAATAGTTAGAGGGTTATTTTGGAATAGTTTTGTACTTTTACATGAACTGTGCAGCCCTTTGTCAGACTGGACAGACATCGTGCACATGTGGCAACAACTCTGCCTTCCGACGCTTCAGATCAAAGCATCAGAGGCGTGCCGTGCTTCAACCGTCGCGCCACGTTCTAACCGGCGCGCCCTTTACCTTCTGGGAGTTTCCGCTTGGCGACGGAGGGTCCAGCCGTGGCCGCGGGGGGCTTGATTTTCTTGGAGCGCACCGACGAGCCCCTGCTGGAGTAGCCGCTCATCACGGACATGGTGTCGTCGTCGCCCCCTGCCTGTAGGGAGTTCCTGTACGAGATGAGGGGCAGCCAGCAGTCCTCGCGCTGCAGTGCCATCTGGAACGTCATGAAGCGCTCCAAGTACATGTGCCTGGGGGACCGCCGTCACGGAAGGTCACGGGGAAAGAGACGAGAAAATGAACAACTACACGCCACCGCTGTTGTAATGGTGGGGGGAAAACGAGAGCGTAAAAACAACCACAAAGTGTGCCAGAGGAGCAGCTGCACCGGTTGTGGGAACATCTGTTGAAATGTGTCAAATTGAGTGGAGTTGGAGAATGCGAATGCTTACACAGTCCTCTTGTCTTGTCTCATGAGTTTGGAGGAGAACTCGCAGAGGATATCCAAAAACGCCAGGTTCAGTGGAGGACCTCCTTCTCCCTGAGGACTGGGATCTTTGAAAGCGAACTCGATGCCGTCCCTGCAGAGAAGAGGAACAAGAGGAAGACTGATCAGAACAGATACTGAAGAATCTGACATTTATCCAGGTTTGGCTCTGGTTCTGAGCCCGGTCAGGCCCTGACGTAGACGTGCTTTGGTCCGGTTCTCGTCCTGGGTTAGTCACGCTCTGGTTTGGGTCAATTCATCGAATACAAATACAAGTTTCACACCATAATTACTGTAAAACAAATAAAAGGGGATAAAGAAGACTGTGATATCAGAGGGAGAGTATGGAGGCAACTTTAGTCGATTAATCTGTCAATGCCGTCTATCCAAGTCTATTATTGCTATTACTATTTTTTTTTATACTATATATATATTTATATGCTATAATTATAATCATTCTCATTATTTTTGAACGGAAATATTCATGTTGTGGATCACAGCGGAAAAGAGAAGGTATGGAGTGAATCAGCTTGAATAAATTGAGAGAATTGTAGCATTTAATAAGTTGTAATAAATGTGCTGTTTAGCCCCGTTTTTGGTATAAATTGTTGCTGTGACATTAAAGTATCAACAAGCTCAAGATAATCATAGTCTTGAGAGCTTTTGCCATGTCTTTAGTCGACCTAGAGAATCAGAAGGTTGTGTATAAACACTGTTGTTGTAGATTGAGCGTTTCCTTTACAATTTCCATATGTTCAAAACACAATTGGCAACAAAATCAGTTCTTAGCTTATTATTGATACATTTATGATTTAAAAAGTCAGCAAAATGATCCCATAAAATCCCCCTCAGACTGAAATGTTACGTATAACATGGAAACCTGTTTCTCATATTTCTTTCCTTCGTGTCAATGATGAGCTCGACCCCTTGAATAAATAATGAGACACAAAAATAGAAGGGAAAAGTCTGCCCGTCTCATCTCAGATTGAGGGCAGATATAATGTGACAGGAGGACATGCATTTCTGAACGAGCCATTTATCTCCCTCGACAGTTTCGGCATGTCCGGTGTAGTGCGGCGGTCTTACTTGTGAAGCATCGCGATGGCATCTCTGGTTTTGACCTGGTCCAGACCGAAGGTGAGAGAGAAGCGGCGCGCCAGCTCCTTGATTCCGCAGAACATCGACGAGGAGCGGTCGAAGCCGTGACCCAGCTCCGACAGCATCTCGTTAAACAGCTGGAAAAAGCGGAGACGCGGGAGTTAAAATCTTGTACCTTCACACAGCTGACCGTCGCGCTTCGAGCATGCGATGATTATTAATGACCAGATTCAGTAAAACTGTCGAATGGAAAGAAAAGTCGTTCACATTTGATCAAAATCATGAGTTTTTCCATTCGAGTGGTAATATAAAACCAGTATTACTCAAGGGTTAATCTATTGAAACATGTCAGCATATTTAAATTGTACTTCTAACTGTAAAAAGACACCTCAAGAAACTAAAAACTCATCTTAACCAGTAGTGACAACAGAAAAGAGTCACAAACTCCCAAAATTTGATCTTTTCTGAACAGTTTTAGAATGATCTTGAACTTTATCAGAGCCAGCGTGAGACCACATGGTAACATAAAGAAAGTGCTATTATTTTGGGTTGAAAATGAGAGTCTATAGCGTATCGTAAACTGTGGTACATGTACACGAGGTACTTTAGGTGATACGCCGGACACCTGAACGGTGCTTTTGTCATCCTAAAACTACTGTGTAATGGCGTACTCCTCATTAAGACCTGGTTAAGCCCTAATTTAGGACTAAAATAATCCTGTTTAAACTTGATAAGATCTGATAGTACTCGGAAAGCCAAATCTTTTCTTTGGTGGTACTTGGTGTAAAAAGTTGAAGAACCACTAGTCTATTGTGCGTTTTTTTTTGCCATCATTGTGTTATTGAAATCGAGTATCATGCCCACTCCTGAGTTTCTAATTAGAAACACCACTAGGGAACACAGTGACATCCCACGTTTGGGCTTCTACCACAAGCACTCTCACACCGACCTGCTGCAGACTGAGGATGAGCGTCTTGGCACACTGGATCTTGTCAATTTGTCTGGTCTTACTCATGGTCTCTTTGATGATGTCGCCGTAGTCGTTGTAATACTGTCGAGGAGCGCAGAGGAAAATGTATTAAAAGTTACAAAAAGGATCTTCACACCATTTTAACAGTTCTGCGGGAAAAAGAGCCGACCAACGTTCCTCTCGCGGTAGCATTTCCCCCCGCATAGAGTCGTTTGTGTTTGTGAAATCGTACCCTCATGTACTGCTTGAAGATGTCCGCCCCGGTCTTCATCTCGACCACACAGTAGATGATGAGTTTGCAGTACGCGGCTAGCAGGTTTCTCCTCTTGTGCAGGGCTTCGATCTTCACCGCTTCGTCGTCCTGCTGACCATCTGAAGACAAACGGAGAATTTAACATGATCGTGCTATGCAACAATATACACACACACCGAACACCTTTTTGTGCCATCGTGAATATAATTTAGCAAAATATTAGACCATGCCTGTGGAAGAAATTTTGCATTTTGATTCAGGAAAAGGTTAAATATAGCAAAAACACTATGCCAATTGTCATTCATTCAAACTACTTTAACCATTCCAAAAGGGCAATAAGATTTGCAGATCGCAGTTCACAACCCACAAAAAAAAACTGTTAAAACACCATGTAATAATTAAATTCAAAGCAGATAAAATTGATAAAAATTGTTACTAGGGATGTGACGATGTGAAATTTTAATGTAACGATTATTGTGAGAAAAAACATAAAAATAAAATGATATTGAGACCAAACAACAGTGAAATCTTCTTTGTGACCGACTTTACACAATTTAACTTTTTGAGAGGCGAAATCAAGTTAAATTTGACAAAAACAGACAGATAAAAAAGTACTTTACAAATAGGTCTATTTTTTCTATAAATTAAACTTAAAGTACTTGATTTTTTGGTTCTTAGGATTAAATTGTGACCTTGATAATCACGAATGAGCTCAACATCTCTAATTGTTACTCAACGTGCCCAAACCTAACAGCGATTTGACTCCCCTAAAGCGAGCGTGCGCTGGTGGAAGCGTTGGTGCACTGTGGCGTCTGTACCTGTGCTGTTGGAGTCGTCGTCCTGGTCGATGAAGACGTGGTTGAGGATGAAGGAGAGGAGCTCAGCCTGGAGCGAGTCCTCGGGGGAGTAAACCAGAGGCTCCAGGTGCTCCCGGCCCCCCGACACCATCTGATGACTGAAGATGAGCAGCAGGTCGCACAGGATGGTGAAGGCCTACGGAGGGAAAAGACGTGCAATTCAAGACCTTTCTATTTTCTAAAAGTACAATATCGTTAAAAAGCCTGTTATACAATGAATAAAAAGCAGCATGAAAGTTTCTGTTCAAGCTGCTTTCCCCCACGTTTTCAGAATTATTTGCATTTCAGAAAATACAGTATTTAGTTCTTCTAAATAGGTAAAATGTTGTATATCCTAAATAGCCTGACCAATATAGATTAGAAGTATAGATATTATGGCAACATTGGCTGACGCAACATTCAATATCACAACAAATTAAATGTGCAATAACGCAACAACATTAGGCAGAAATGTTATGTTTTTGATTGATTTTTTGTAACATACTGTAATTTTAATTTTCAGTCTGAAATTACCACAAATTAGTCTTGGATAAGCTTTAATTAGACAAAATTTGACTGATACATCAACACAATTCTTGCAAAAATACCTAATACTAAATTATTGTGTCAAAAAGTATATTCAAATATTTCAATAATATCAATATTGACGTTCTGGACAGCCACATCACAATCATTTCCAGAATCGTGCAGCCAAAATACCAAAAACGTTTGCCGACCATGACGTGAAAATATATACAAGACCGTGAAAGAGTAATGTTGTTTTAACCCTGAAATAACATGCTTTTCAAACTCATGAATACAAGGTCATCTTAAGTAGACCGTTTTATCACACTTCCCCCCCCCCACACCCAGAAGCAGTTTTCAGTCACAGCTTTTGCTACAATCTGTAAAATCCATTCGCTACGTTTCCATCGCTATTTTTCAGTGAAATGTAGAGTCCAGAAAGAACATTTTGCCGCTCAAACAATGCCATTTGCCGCACTGTAAACCAGACTTTTAGGCCTCCTCTCGTCACCTGTTCTTTGACGGCCGTGTTGACGTTGGTGAGGTAGCGCTGGCACATCATACAGAACGCCCTCATCTGCTTCCTCAGGGTCACCAGGTCGTCCTGAAACGCAAGCATCAGTGCATTTTAACAACGTTTCCGGGACGCCATTCTCGCAAAGCTGAAACGCGCTTTGAGATCAGCAAAATGCGGTGAGGAACCTTGATTTTAACATTTTGAAATTTAATTGAAACATTTTGAAATAACCAATAATGGCTCTGTTGCGGCTTCTTTTCACACACACAACAGTTCTAGATACACACACACTTTTGTACATTTAGAGTGTGAGTGTGTGTATTTATTAGACCTGCAACAATTAAACCGATCAATCATGATTAGTAAACTATAAAGAATAACCGTAGTCGTATTTTGATATAATAATGATTGTTATGTGCAAAATACAAACTTTAAAACACATAAAAATAAGATCTAAAAAACAAATTCAATGCATCATTACACAAAATGTCAAGATTAGAAATGTCAAAAGTATTTTCCTGATTACTACACTTCAATTTTCAACCTTATTATTTCAAACTTTGGTTGGTTAAAATGTATTTAAAGTGTCATGGTACGAAAGAAATAAATGGTATGACTAGTCGAATAAACTGAAATTAATCGCTGACTAGTCAAATAAAAAAAGAAAGTTATTTGCGGCCTTAATATTTATATTTAGTGTTTCACCCTCTTTCCTGAGCCTCTACTACTTGAAATCTGATCAAAATTACATAACAAATCCCCTCAAACATAATACAGACACTTGTATTGCATAATTGCTTTGAGCTAAAAAGGTGTGGATGAATCAAAAACATCCACAAACCCATTTCCGCAGCACTCACCTTTCTTGCACCTCCCTCAGACGATTTTGCCAGGTTCCATAAAATGACGTAGTGGGTGCACTGAAGTGACTGGATGACTATCTGCTCACAGAAAACATAGCGTTAGCATCGACGTGTAGCGAATTTTGTAACAACAACTCTATTCACAAAACGTTCATGTGCGTTCACACACCTGTTCTGGCATGTCTCCGTTCTCTATGCCCGTGTTTAGGAGCTTGAAATTGCTGGTGAAAAGGTCCCAGCCGGATAGGTCGTGTGCGCTATGGAAACGGATGTCAAGAGTCAGATACAAACGAAACCGACCATCGACAATCCAAACTGTGACGGAAAATCTTACTTGTGAAATGCTGTGATTCTCTTTAGAGTCGACAAAACCTGATACGCATCGTCCTCGTCTGCGTCTTCACCCTAAAAGGAAACGTTTATGGATGATGGATTATGGAGATAAAGTATAGTGATTTTATAATATTTGCTTATTGATATGGAAAGGAATAATAGTTTGAATTGGGGGGTTGAATAAAACGCTTCTGACGGGTTTCATCGATCATTTGCTAAAGCGATCAATAATCCTTTTGTATTAAATTATTCTGATGCAGTGAAAAGATGTGACATGTAACGTCTCTAGAGGATGAGCCGCCACCGTCGCTTGTTTCCATGGTTAATGCGTGGCTAGGAGTGTTCCACAGAATGGCATTAAACGATTTTGTCTTGAGGAGCTGCAGATAGTCATTTTGTGTTTATAAATGATCTACGGTAAATGTGCAAGATCAGATGTGTAGAATGGCACCGTATTCACTTTAATTCCATCCACAGATTCAACATGTAAAGAATTGGGTTCTTTAAGTTTGGTTTTGTCCTACATTTTGGTCTGCTTTCATAAGTTAAACATTTGGGAGCGCATGAGCCTCCAAGTAAAAAAGTACAGTTTGAGCCCTGAGATGTTTCTGATTTTTACACTTTACTAGATTGATGGCTCATATCCGCGCCGAACACTAAGATTAAACCACTTAAGCGTGTTCTTGCAGCCCAGTGTGGATCTGTGTCTGCTCCTTTTGTGTTTCACCTCTGAACTCTTTCAGTTTCTACTACACAACACACACAATGTGCACAGCCGATAGCAGCGATTATAATGCCATAAAAAGCCAATCGATCTGGTAAAACAGAAACGGTGAGTTCAGATGTGAAGCTCAAAAATGGCTTGTAATAAATGTTGAGACCGCTTTGCAAGTTCATTATAGCAAGATTTATAAAACAAAATCTATAAATGGAAGTTTAAGATGGGGAAGGATTTCAAAATTCTGCTGATTTTCATAATTTATACATTTTTAAACTAATCAGTGATCCGATTACTTTGAAATTAAGTTATTAAGGATTAAGGTTGAATGAGTAATCAGTAAGCCAATTACTTTTACAACTCATAAGTTTCTGACTACGTGCTTTTCTGGAGCATTTCGGGCGCACTCTAAAGTAAAAGTTCAGACAGTTTCTTGTTTTGATGTAAAGGGCCTGAAAGTGTAGGTTTTTTGAGATTGTGGCTCAGTCGCCCGCTTCCTGCTGACAGCCAATCACAGCACAGATCGGGGCCTTGTCCTCATCCCTCTGAGAAAACTGGTTAGTCCAGTATTTATGAGCATATGCAAGGCAATAACTGAGGAACTTAACATCTCCATGGAAACAAACAGGTGACAGACTCCATCAGAGAAGTTATTTAGTGCAGTTACAAAAAGCACTATTTTCCCAATTTCCAAAAAGTACGACTTTGCTGGAACTGAACTGAAATCTGGAGATAAAAACTTGGTGAGAGAAACTTTAACGAGTGCCTGATGGCCCTGTACCTCCTGTAGGAAATCCTCAAGTAGCCTGTTAAACTTGTCCACCAGTTCGTCCAGCAGCTGCGAGCGGGCGATATCCACTCGGTTAAAGATTGTGTACTCCTCGTTGCAGAGGGCATGGTACGTCTTCGAGCAGGTCTCCAAGACTTCAGTGTCTGTGTGCTTTTCCACTATCTCCTTGATCTGACGCAGGAGAGACTCCAGGTGCTGAAGAGCGATAGAGAAGAGAGGACAAACATGTTGAAATGAGGTTTACAGAACGATGCATTACTTGGTTTAAGATGTCATCACGACAATCTAAAAGTCTGCAGTAAATAGAGATGTCACAAAATCACATTTTAGAGTTAAAAAAAACGAGAATAATCGTAAAATCAAGCTAAACGACAGCAACATTCCTTGACTAACGCCATGTTCCGTTGTCTGATACGCAACAACTCTAGTATGTGATCAACTTCATGAAATCAAACTTTCTGAATGATAAAGTTAAGACAATGTGACATAAACAGCCAGATAAACAACTGCGTTTACTTTTTTAGAGTTTAGATTTAATTGAAATAACTTAATTTTGCCTTTAAAGTGGCCTTTTGTGAACTCAATAATTGTAAATGAGCTCAATAATCTTTACCTCCAAGTAGTAATGGACAACAGACAAAATCTTTAACTGGGACATTATCACAGTTTAGAATCTGAAAACAAACAAAGTGTTTTTAAAAAGTTTCCAACCTTCTCCAGACGTCCCGTGGTGTAGATTTCCAAGTCAAAATACTGAGGCAACTGCAACAAGTTTGTGACCTTCTCGGAGTCTACAGCATACTGGGAACGACAAGTGTGAATTTAGTCAAACTTGTTGAATGCGTAACTTTGCCTAAAACTTAATAGGATGTTATGTCGTACCTTGGCCAACAGAGGGGGCAATGCCACAGCAAACAACTCTGTCATTCTAGTTCTGTCGTCTAACTGCGTCTTCTTCTCCTTTGCAGTCATTACCTGAAAACAAATGTCATATTCTAGTTACACGCACACACTTTTGTATATTTATTAGACCTGCCAACAATTAAACCGATTAATCATGACTAGTCGACTGTAAAGATTAATCGTAGTCGTATTTTGATATAATAATGATCGTTATATGGACAATACAAACTATAAAAAGCATAAAAATAGGATCTAAAAAAACGAATTAAAAGAATTATTACACAAAAATGTCAAGATTAAAAATGTCAAGAGTATTTTCCTGATTATTACACTTTATTTGTATACATATCCTATTCTCCAGTCACCATATTTCAACCTTCATTTGGTTAAAATGTATTTAAAGTGTCATGGTACAACAGATATAATGGTATGACTAGTCGAATAAACTGAAAATGAATCGCTGACTTGTCGAATACGAAAAGAAGAGTTATTTGCAGCCTTAACATATATATTTAGTCAAGTGTGTGGTAGTGTTTTACCCTCTTTCCTGAGCCTCGTCCGACCGGTGGGTGACATTCGGCTGCTTGCCGTACAGTGCACAGCATGATCTCAATCAACGCCGTCTCTTGTCTGTCCGTGAGAGCTGGAAACACGGATTAATTCATTGACCTCAGAGCCATTTCATGCTAGAATAAACGATGCAGTGAAAAAATAAGAAAGTAACGCACGCTCCTCTCCCGGTAACGGATCGTCTATCAACAAGCTTATCATACACTCCCAGTCCTTCAGCAGTTCAGGACCGCATTCCCACAGAGAGTCCACCAGGTAGGCAGCGTGTTCGTGAAGCTGCAAAGTACAACCAGGGCCGCGTTGGTTAGCATTTAACTGCAGACAAACGGTCCCAGAGCCGATGAATAGTTATAACGCGGCACATACTTCACTCTCCAGGAAGAAAAAGACTGTCGTTTTTATAAGATTGGCATTCGGGCTTTGTCTTCCTCTCCTTTTGGGGGCGCCTTCTTCTTCTGGCTCTCGCTGACTGAACAATCTGCCCAAACAGAAAAACTGATTAGACAGATTGTAGAATATAGCCACAAGATTATAAGAAGGGGACACTTTATTTGTATTGATATTGTAAAATCTGACATTGTTTACTTCAGCATTTTGTCGCTTAAAAAGAGAATAAATTATGCTATTGAACTTGCATCTACTTAAACAACAAAAGGGTCCTTATAAGTGCAAAGAAAACCTACAAAATCAATATTAAGCCATGGTAATACAGTAATTATTGTGAAAATAAAAAAACTACAAGATAAATATTAAGCCATGGTAATACAGTAATTATTGTGAAAATAAAATAAATGAAAGAAACGCTCTCCTTCAAACATGGACTTAACAGTACGATAGAAAGTACACAAAGAAATTAAACAATAAATAAAGCAGGAAAATAAACATTCTGAGGCTCTTATAGCAGAGTGTGTACAATGACATACTTCTTATAGAGGAACTCTCCTGCGGCGATCGCCACCGGCCTGTGAGCCGAGTAAACCAAGTGATAGACGCTCTCACAGTCCTCCGGGGTCAGCACTTCCTCTGTGCTACTGCAGGGACAAACAACACATGTCAGAGGCATTACATATAACAAGGACTGTTAACCAATTAAAACAGTAAATATGAAGTATTAAAAAACAATAACAATAGTTAAAAACAAAATAAAATGAATGAACAGACACAGATGACCACAAAAGTCACAATATTAAAAGCCAGAGAATAAATGTGGGTCTTAAGACACACAAACAGACAAGAAAAGGCACTTACTTTAAAACGAGGGTGAGAAGTTTAATTGCCTGCACTGCAACATCATACTCTTTGTCGAGAGTCATGGACACGATTCTATCCTAAATGAGGAAAAAGGGAAACCATAATTCATATAAAACAATCAAAAGTGTGAATTATTTCTTCTTCTTTTGTTTTTTTTTTCCTCCACAAGAATAAGTTCAGTGATGCTCTCGATTGAATGAACAGTTGTGACTGCAGTGCATGATTCGCCCAGCAGGTGGAGCTCACCTTAAAGCGACTGGTGAAGAGCTCCAGTCTTGCATTGAGTTCTCTGTTGTAGTAAAGTCCCTGCAGAGCTGTCAGACACTTCAGACGGACCTCTCCTTGCTGGGACAGAGATTAACACAAGAATTGGCATTAAACCACGGAAAAATAAGAGCTCCATTTTGAAATGATCTGGTCCCTCACCTTATCATGCATTGTCCAGCCCACATACTTCAAATAGCTGTCATTGAGGAAGGCATCACTATAGAGTTTCATCCACACACCGATCTCTTCTATACAGATCGCCCTGATTTCTGCTATCGCGTCACTGCGAACGCACAAAACTTGTAAATAAAAATCAAAACATTGACAATAATCCATTTACTTTGCCATTATAAGACCGTACCGATATCTGTGGACAAACACTCCTTTGAAAATGGCGTTCATCATGTTTTCAATCTCGTCTTGGTTTTCTTGGAGCTGGAAGAAGAAAGACAATAAAGGAATTAGCAGAAGACAAACAAAATAGATATCAAAACTTTGAGGTGTTGATACACAAACAGGACAAATTTTGAACTTTTCACGCATTGATTTACAAAAACAACAATTACTCTATGTTGAAAATGACTTGCTTTAAAGAATACAGGTTTGAAATGTTAAGTGTTGTGTCAAAGCGATGAGGCAGTCTGCGCGGGACCAGCAGCCCTTTGTCTAACGAGGACATGACTGGATGGTATTGTGGATGTAACGAGACGTGTGTGACAGCCAAATGTGGCAGCGCGCAGACGGAGGCAGCACAGCGGACAAGCAGATGGATGCCCAGTGGGTCCCACGGTTACATAACCCAATCAAGTGACAATTATGTGAGAGTAATGTCAAGCGCACGCACAGACACCGCGGGGCCAACATCCCACAGGGGCCACGTCCTTCTAACATGATACACAAGGGATAATTGTTGGAAATGTACACAAGGATACAGTCATCCTTTAAGTGTATTCAGGTGTACTCGCAGGAAAACATCCATTTATTCATATTCGGTTCACATTTAGCCGGTCTAACAGCAGCCCACATCAATAAAAGTCTACACTCTTAAGGAAATATTTGAATTTAATAGCATTTTTTTGGGAGAATATTGCACAGATAACGATACCAACGCCAATACTGGAAAACTGACTGAAACTAATATAAATGTATTTACCAATCTCCCATTCATTAAGATTCATCGTCACAACAAACTATCAGAGAGCGATTAACACAATTAACAAGCAGCCTGGGCACACGTTCAGCGTTACACTTCACTAAAATAGGACTCAGGGACAGGACAATGATTGAGGACAGGGGCTTGGTTGGTTAAACACTTCCTCTCACTTCTCTGAGCTCTGTCACCATGCAAATACAACCTAAGAAAAGGCTCAAATACACATTTCTTGGAGGATAATTTTACATGTATTTTCAGTAAGTCGGCTGTTGCAAAGTTACTGTAATGGGTCTAGGAAAAGATTACAGCAATAAAGCGTAGGATTTCAGAAGCAGCTTTGATGACACGTTCAACTAGTTTCCATTCAAGTCAACTGGTTGATATTGGGTATATGCAATAGCGTACACAATTTCTCGCCTCATTAACACACTGCTGCGACGATTAGACGTCCCCTTCGTACCTCTTTGCGTTTCTGCAGGAGCAGCTCCAGCCTGTCGTTGGCTCTTTTGGCCACGATCTTATTCCTCTCCGCCTCGTACTGCCGCTGGGTGTTGTCCATGTTGATGCTCAGATTGAGAGCTACATTCACCAGGGCTGTCATCAGCTTCATTGCTATTCAAACAAGTCACAAAAGGACAAGGGTGAGCACGATGTAAACCGGCATTATAATATTGTATAAAGACACAGAAAGGCTAGAGAACAGACTGCTTTCATCTGTAATAATTATAGATATATTCATAATAAATTTGGATAAAATACATAAAATCATTCTGTGTTAATATTTTAATCGCTTGCAGCATTTCTAATTGCAAGCCAGATTTACATGTTGATTTATATTAAGAAAAAGAGGAAGGCCACAGAGAGGAAAGACATGGTTCTCTGCCATCTGTATGTATTTGAATATTTGAATAAGAAGAGGGAGGGATGCTTCACATATACATAACAATGCAGGAAAAAATACAAATCTAGAATAACCCACATTGAATGTATAACCCAACATTGTATAAAATGTAAATTAAGATTAAATAATTTGTAATAATAGCCATTCTCTCTCACCTGCCAGTGTTGAGGTGTGTCTGAAGGCTCTGACTTGGGAGTCTGATAGTCCGGTGAGGAGAGAGATGACTGTGTCCATCATGTACTCATCATAGATGATACTATATTGACATTGACGAACCAGCACCGAAATAAATTCACAAAAACTGGATTTAAACTTTTTCCATTGAGGCCCTGCTATAGTTAGAGGGTAGTCACCGCTGTCCTACAGGAACACAAGAGAAATAGTTATTAAAAAACAAATAATCAGTAGCAAAAGTCGTTGGGAGATTTATTATTAATTTCAGGACAAACAGAAGTACCTCATCAAACTCCTCTGTCATTCGTCGAATGATCTCCGAGTTCTGCATGTTACGGAACATTTCTCCGCTGACAACACCTGAGAAAAACAATAAATGTTTTTTAGTTATTCAATAATCAGAATAAAAACACTACTTTTGATCCGTACCTTTGCATCCTGAGCACTGGATGAAGAAATTTATGAGGTCTAGTAGCGCAACATCTCGGTCATGCTTGTAAGACTCTATCCAGTCGTCTACAACGCACTACAGGAACAACAAAGATTTAGTTTTCTGTTTATTGCATGTCATTGTGAACACTCGAGCTCAGTTGTGCTTACCTGCATTGCACTTCTGCCCAGCCGCACAACCTCGAACAGCATCATGTTTTCCATCCCATTTTCCTGGTGGTGGCCATTAAGTCGGCCTGCCCCCTTCCCTCCTTTGCCTTTCTCCCCTGCTGCTTTCTTGCCCTTCTTACCCCCCTGAAGAAATAAAACGAGACTTAGAACAAAGAGACTTGGGTGGCAGGAATATATTCAGCCTGACCCAAACGGCAATGCATTCCTTTACCTTTCCTTTCGAGCTCGTACTTCTTGCATCGATATCCTCTGAGAAGTCTGTGTCTGAGGAGAATCGTGTATCTGTGTCCCTAGAGGGAAAACAGCAGTTATGAATGTCATTTTAATACAATGTATTGCTTTTATCATCTGAATAACTGAGTAGAAAAGTGCACTTACGGGTAGGCGAACTCTGGCGGTATTTCTGGTGCTGCTATCATTTCTGTAACATCTTCTGGATAACTTCAACTTATGATTGACTTGGGTTTTCAGTATATACAGGACCGGCCCGTTGCATGCGACTGGGGACGGGAAACTGAAAAACAAAAGCAGAAATATCAATACAAAGTGCAAAAAACAAGGGGTTCAAAAGAGGACATGCACAGTGCACTCTTCTAACACAAACCAAGCGTTTCTTTAATGCTAACCAATAAAAAAAAAAAAAACTATTCACATGGTAACGGGGGCGGGTACTACAGCCACAGCCACACGCAGGTTGCTCTTATTGGCTCCCTCTCTTTCTCGGCTTCCCTGGGTTCACGCAAAACGTCATACACAGCAGACGAGCGTCTTCCTCAATGGCCAAATATGGCACAGTCCAATCCCGCCCACAGTCTACTGAGCCAATGGAACGCCGGTATCAACATCAACAAGATACAGCAGGCAACAGAGCATTGCATGGCTTTGATCTGTGCGCTACTTTGAATAAGCAGACAGAAAAGAGCACAGCACCGCTAAGCATTGTTATTACTGCCATTAACATTACTAGTGCTATGACAACACACAAGTTACATGGGGAGATGAGGTCGTAGCTGCTGAAAAAGTCTACTACTACATAAACACATGCCACTGTGCATGTATGTATGCATGCTGTAGACTACAAACAGAGGGGTTGATCGACAAGAGTAGATTTCTTCCTTTACGATTACTGCACTTGCAAAGAACACAGACTACCTCTGTAGTCATGGTAATGTAACAAACAATAAACGCTGATGTGTTAAGCGAAGTGTTTCAACCGAGACAATAAACTTGCATTGAAGTCAGTGCACCAAGTAACTTAATTCTGTTGAATAATCTATGCTGGAGTGTCACGTTTAAGGGAAAAACTGTACAAAGTCTTTAGCGTTTACCTTGAGCTTGGAGCGATTTGAGCGAAGTCGCGTAACATGGGTGTTGACTAAAAGTGGCGCCAAATCGTTAAGTGTACATCATAAACTCATTGTTGAGAATCAATTATAGTCACCGTTATCCAAAACTAATGAATGAAATCTGGTTGTGACAATAAATTGGAGTAATTCACGCCAAAACCCGGTGGCTTTGCTCCTCCCGCGCCGCCGACACAGTTGCGCTCTTCCCCGGCTTCTGTCAAAATTGACATCGGTGCGTTGTGGAAGCTAGCGCCACTAGCCAAGCAAACTTTATCATTTTACCTTAAAAGGAAAATATATCCATGGGATGGAAACGTGGTAGCGAATACATAAGATCGCACTCGTTTAACAACAACTTTTGATGTGCAGCAAATCATAATAGGGTAAAATACACACGAAAACGAACTGAAGCCATCAGTGTTGGGACTCATAATAACAAAACAACGCAAGCCCGGTAGCAATATTAGCGCAGCTAACCCAGCAACAAGGCTCCATTGTATGGACAACTTACAGCTTTTTTACACGACTGATAACTCTGGCTTGAGTTGTATCTACAATTCCGCTCACAGAAACCAAATAAATATTGGCAGATGTGTTGTAGTTAAGATAGATGGCTGGACTAACCCTGCTCTCGGCTAATGCTAACGTCGCCTAAAAAAACATCACGTCCTTGCGTCCTCCATCTTGCCTCGGGAGTTCCAGCAGCGTATTGCATAAGCAATAAACACTTTGTTTACAAATATATAAAGTGTTTAGTTGCGATTTAAAACGTTAGGTAGTTGGCTTGTGTTGTGAGTTAAGCCATTAAGCGCCACTATAGTGAAAATGCAGTTTATTGGCCTGCTAAGTACCGCGTAGCCTCTTGCGCTGTGGCTGAGGCAGACGCCGCGCTCCACTGCTAACGCGGCTAGCATCAAGGCTAGCTAAATACAATTCAACTAACTTCCAGATAGCTCTCCGCCATTTTACAGCTAACTTACCTTGTTCAAAAATACAGCAGTGGTATAGTCCTAACTTATAATTGTCTTTTCCAATCTTGCTAAAAAACCCGCTACAATCAGCAAAAAGAGTTTAAAAGTCGCGGTCAGAGGCGGTTTCGGACGGTCTGTCGCCCCGCTGCTCCGGAGTTCGGTTTGTTGTTTCGACGACCTCAGAGGAGGAAATCCTGGTGCAGAGCTGCCACCTAGCGGCCTTCAGCCACAGCAGAAGACAGAGCAGGGCAATGCCACGGAAAACCTGACACCTACAGGACAGATGTGAGTACTACATGGGGAATACTGCCCCCACAGCGGATCTTAAATTACCCAACTCAGCCCCTCTGACTCACACTGCAGCCTGCTGAGGTGACAACATGCAAAACAGGTCTTTTAGTAGTTAGGTATGGCTTTGGTAGCACAATTCACCTTTCAAAGACTTTTTAAGGGCCATTCATAACATATTTTAGTACAGGTTTCATCCATATAACGGCCCCAATTTTCATCATTCAGAAAAGCAATGGATAGGTTACTTTCTTGGCGAGCTGTACACCATGGATTCATTCATGTGGCAGGATTTTATAATAACTTTGGCTGTACAGAGTACTCTCTGTGAATAATGACACAATTCTAACACAAAGACGACACAGACAGTTTAAACACATTTACTTTTAATGATCTGATAAAAATCACACTGTAAATTGGAATGTCCCTTGAGTTTTGCATTAAAATGAAAGTTTGCGTCCCCAAAACCAAGTTTAGTCATACATATTTATGATTACACATCAGAGCAAATTATATGTAGAGCACAAAACAAACAAGACACTAATAGTATTTTCAAACAATTTATATAGTTACTAGTGACTAAATTAAAACCCAAAGGCACCTATGGCTTGTTGGACACAGAAAGGGCACATTTACAGTTGTTTGTTATAAAAGACCTCGATAAGCTTCTGCTATTTACATCGACTCAAAATTAACATCATTGATTGTAAAAATAGTGTTTCTTTTGTTTACACCAGATTATTCTACATCCAAACATATTTAAATATATTACAGTCCATCTACAGTTACTTAACATGTTCCATTAAAAGTATGAGGGAAAAAGTAGAGAGAGCAGAATTAAAGTGCAGCAAGGGACTGTGGTTTGTTTAAGAGTTATAGGTCTTGATTTTTTGTTTGATTGGGCTGATGCAGATGGGACAGTTGATGAGCGAGTCGGAGCAGTAGTGGCAGGCGACCATGTGACCGCACGGGATAAACACCATAGCAATGTCTCGGTCCATGCAGATCTTGCACAGTCTCTCCCTCTGAAGCTTCTCTAGCTTCTTCATGGGGTCCTCGTCTGGAAGAAAATAATAATATAATACAAACAGGTCAGGAATTGGGTTGTCGAAAGTATCGGAAATCAGATAATGATCGAAGCGAAAACTGGTATTGTGGTGGTATTTTGGTATACACTTAATCAACCAAGTATATCTGAAAGTGTTCGGGGTTTAAAACGCAACATTTTCTGTATAAGTAAACAAGATGCAAATTAAGATAACTACTAAACGAAAGATAACACATTCACTAATTGAAAACAAGATATTACCTTCCTTCTCTTTTACGCACTCCTCTGCAAAGAAATAACAAAAGACATTTAATTTCAATGCCATTTCCTTCTGTTTTAATAGTGCGATTACAGAGAAGTGAATAATTACCGTTGTCTTTTGAAAATCCATTATGTTGACTTGTTGCCTGAAAAAGAGTTATACAGTAAGTCACAGTCCCACACTCCAATATTTCATCCAAATGTTAACAATAAAAGTTAATATTTTAAACTTACAGCTGTTCCTTGTAACTGAATATGGTTTATAAATTCTTGGCCCTTTTCTGTCAATAAGAAGCGGCATCTGTAATTTAAAAATCAGAAGATTAGTGATGCACAAAGTAAAAATAGCAGTTATAACAGTGCAATTATAAGTAGATAGTACATGTAGTATGTTAGATTATAAGTTTACCCGGGGTAGTGTTTGGCATGTTCTACCCAGGGGTCTTCTTCAGGCTGCCATCCTTTCAGACCTCCTCCGCAGGTGAAACACAGCACTTGGTCTCTTTTGCCTAGAAGAACATGTTCAGATTATCATATCATACCATACATCAGAGTTCTCAGACTAGATCCACAGATTGAAAATTACTCTTGGATGAGAGTCAAAACGTCTCATTTTACAAAAACAGTGTCCAGAAGACTACAACTGAAACTTTTTCTACGATAGACATCTGATATTTGACTCACTATTGTGGCTGGGATATAGGATTTTTTGGCCCACAGGCTTTATTTGACAGGATACTACAGCGTGAAATAACGATGAACACACAGCGCCAATTTTAGCTGAATTTCTCCATTTGCATTTTCACTCATTAGGCTCTGTTAAAAAAAAAAGTGGGAATGGCACATGGGAACACAGAAACCAGAGCAATGCAGAAAAAAAAGATCTGTACCAAATGTCATATAATATTAAAATGTTTCAATATCACAGAGAAACGCTCTGATGATTAGATATATTTGTTCAGCCTTATTCAGATAAACCTCCCGCTCTGCAGCATCTGGACTCCCCGGGAACCTATGCCAGGACCGACTGGTGTCCTGGTGTAACGGTAACAACCTGGAGTTCAACGCCCAGAAGACAGTGGAGATGATCGTGGACTTCAGGAAAGTCACAGCCCCCCCAGTCCCTCCCTCACCATCAGACTCCCCCATCTCCACTGTGGACTCCCTCCGCTTCCTCGGCACCACCATCACCCGGGACCTCAAATGGGAGCCCAGCATCAGCTCCTCATCAAGAAGGCCCAGCAGAGCATGTACTTCCTGCTGCAGCTGAGGAAAGCCAAGCAGACAACTGAGATGATGGTGCAATTCTACACGGCCATCATTGAGTCCATCCTCCTCCATCACCGTGTGGTACGCTGGAGCCACAGCCAGGGACAAACAGAGACTACAGCGCATTGTGCGCTCTGCTGAGAACTTCCATCTCTGCAGGACCTGTACGTCTCCAGGGCTCTGGGATGTGCAGGTCAGATCACAGCCGACCCTTCTCACCCTGGATATGGACTTTATGAGCCACTCCCCTCAGGCAGGAGACCACTCCCCTCAGGCAGGAGACCACTCCCCTCAGGCAGGAGGCTCCGGTCCATCCGGACCAGAACCTCCCACCACAAGATCAGTTTCTTTCCCTCTGCAGTTGAACTCATTAGCACTTCTTAAACACTGACTTAAACCATAATTGAATCACTCACTGCACTGTTCACTTTCTGCACTACATATGTATATCTGTACAACTGTAAATGTGTGTGCATATTAAGCCCATTTTTTTATTTTATTTTTTATCTGATAACTTATTGTTATGACTTATTCATTGTTTTATTGTTTTGTGTTGCATCACCAAGTTCCTATGTTTTTTAATTTTGTTCATTGACAAAAAACCTATTCTGCTTCTGATTCCATGTCATACCTGTGCTGTACAAGCCGGCCTGGGCCAGAAGCTCATGGCTAATTGGATGGTTGATGTCCTGAAAGCTCTGGAGCCTCTCCTCAAAGGTGCCCATATGGACGTGGCATCTTCTGTTCCCTTCCTCCTGAGAAGCACCCTGAAGTGGGATGTTGCCAACATCATGCCCCAGGACAAAGTGGCAGTTTGAGTAATGCTTCTCGTGCTCTCCCCATGCGGAGTCGCCCTGATCCCAGCGCCCAAGCATACCACCGCAGCAAAAGCACTGCACGTGATCTTCCTGCCTGAGGTAGTAGAGACCAGCTTGGGCCAGATCACATGGCCTCATGTGGGAGGAGGCGGGCCAGCATGAGAAAGTCTGTAGCCGGGCCTCTTCGCTCCTCATGTGGGGCACTTTTGGGTAAGTGGTCTCATCCACCACAGCCCCTGTTCTCAGGCGATACTCGAAGGACTCAGCTTCTTCATTATAGTCTGTGCGACGCATGGGTGAACTGTTCGGGTAGATGCAGCGAATGAAGGAGCATGTTGGTGAAACCTGCAAGAATAAGAAGATCATGACTTTGTGACCACATGATTTTGTGAGGTCACCATTTCCACGCCAAATCTTGCCTCCAGTATCCATGTAGGCAGGTGCCAACGCGCCCCAATCTTCCTTTTTTAATTATGCTTACTGGAATTGGAATGATATGGGAGGTTCTATCATTGCTACAGCTAAACCATTATACATTTGACATCGGTCTTATTAACTTTTTTGATTTGGACGTCAAAAAGGGAATTTTGTGACAAATTTAATAACATTTCAAAAAACTGTTTTGCTCCCCAAATAAAATGACATTTCACTCTGTAGGGGGCGCTAATGTGCCAAATTAAACTTTCACTTCTAGTACTGGTAGGTTTATGGCAAGGGGTTTAACAACTGATTGAAATTTGACATTAAATGTAATATTTTGGACATTTCTGAAATTCTAGCTACATTTTGTGGCTTAATGTATTCTTAATTATTAACTGAATAAGAATCAGAGAAGACTTATTGCCATTGTCACTTGTTTTGGTGATTTGGTGCAACATACAACAATGGACAACAATAAAAGCAAGATATATCAAATAAGGCATGCATTAAAGAAAAACATTACAATTTACTAATAAGATAAAAATAGACTTGGTGTGTACACAAAACGTACAGTTAATTTTACAGACGAGGGGCAGAAAGTGAACAATTGCACTGAATAATTTTGCCTCTAATGTTGCATGCTGCATGTTTGTGGTCATACCGCTTTATGCCTCTCCACTGGGAAGTCTTCTCTGCTCCAGTTGTCCAGGATCTTGCTACAGCTGAAGCACTGAACCTTTTCACCATGTCCTGTGTAGAAGAGGCCAGCACGGGCCATTCTCCCTGCAGGCACTTTCTCCACCAAAGAGGTCCCATTAAACGAGCTCACGCGACTTTCCAACGACGCAAACTCCATGATTCCTGCGTCGTCCGTTTCCACGTCAGACATTTTAACGTTGAGTGTTGGACGGGACCTAAGACAACACAACAAAGAGTAAGATATTAAAACTCGGTTTAATGATTTTACAGCCTTTTGGATTTCACATAGTAAGAAACAGGATAATTCCCAGACTGATTGAGAGCAATATCTGTGTTTATCTACATATAATAGAAATCAATTTGAGTAAATATTTTAACTAGTAGCCTGTAGATATGGCAAAATGAATATTATTCATAAAATATTATAATCAATGCATGAAGAATGTGCTAAAATGTGCCTGTAAATGTTGTGGTTGAGGTTCTGGCACAACACGTGAAGGGACCAAAACATTATCCACATAAAAGGAGGAAATATCACTTTATTCCCGTTTCTTTTCTAAAACCGTTTTAATAGTTTCATTCATTGATATTATTAATCAGAATCAGAGAAGGTTTAATGCCATTGTCAGTGAACAAAATGCACAGGCTAGGAATTTGCTTAGGTGATAATTAATATTTTTGGTGTGTAATTTTGCATCATTATACATTTTTATACATACACCTCTAGAAGTTTGTATGGGCTAACTGTTTATTCACTATTAAAACATAAAATGAGTCCCGTGGCTTTAAGAATATGGGCACCAGCGTCACATGCACATAGTGAATGTTCCCATGAGAAAAATGAAGTAACAACACTGTGGTGCCAGGAACTTGATGCGTGTGCCGCCCTATTACAGAAAAACTGCACCTTGGAACAACGCCCCCACATTCATAAATAAAGTAAACTACGATCAGTCTCACACCTTACCAAACAGAGAGACAAGAGTTTCACGACAAATGCCAATCTAATATGACAAATATTTGAACCATCTTGCATTTTGAGAGTGTACAGAGAAACTGACACACTGACACAGAATGTTCTTCATGTGCATACCACCACGCCACCACAGTCATCTCAGAAATATTTTGGGTGGCGCAACCGCAACTTGCCCCTTTGATAACGAGATATGCAATATGACTGTTCAAGCTCTTACAAGTGCATGTGCTGTGAATCCCAGCGAATATGTACAACTGTAAGGTATAACTGCACTTTGAAGATACATTTAAAGTTGTACAGCACAAAACCTGTAAACAATAGATCAGTGAACACGTTTTGAGACTTGTTATCTATTGTATTCGTGGGTGAGCCTGACTTTTCCACAGTAGAAGTACAATACACCATGCAGCTGATGAAGGTGCACCAAGCAACTTTTGTACTCGTGCAGATGTTCTATATACTTTATTTATATTAGGGTTGAATTATTTTGGCCAAACTATACATTGGCATTATTTTCCGACGTACAATTAGATTTGCAATCCATGTTTTCCATAGATTCTGTTCAAAGTGCACATTTGAAACAGGAGCAATAACATAATTAATTATAAATACTCACATTTTAACAGTAAACAAATACAAGAATCCTATGCATTTCGGGAAAAGTTTATAGAAGTTTAAACTACTTATTTTGCGCATAACAAGAGTGGATAATTTGCTGTTAAAATACCTAAATAAAAGCATTTCTTTGCGACTTGTGACCACTCAAATTCGTTTGCAATACCTTACAGTCCTATATATTAGAGACAATTGTAATAATCAATTCAATTCAGTATGAACTTGCATAAGTTTAACACACTATTGATTTTAGGTCCCGAGGTTTTACTTTAGTAGCAAATGATAAGAGTTAAACCAATAGCAAGTTAAGACAGTCGGGTCCCACAGTGGAGAATGACAGCTAGCGTTGGGCTAAAAAGATAGTTGCAAGAGATCATATAAGCGACATTAAAAAAGCACAGAAGATTATAAAACGTTTGGACAAGTGCCTCACAAAGCTGCTGCACAGTTTGGTAACAGAAGACGCCTGTTTCAAGAGCTTTTAACTAGCTTTAGCTTTACTTAACGACAGCGTAGAAGAAAAATAACACATTTAAATCCGCATCAACTAACCCTTACCTTTTAAAAAAGATAGAGCAGTTACACACAAAGGATCCTTCAAAGCTAGATCCGGGAAGAGATACTAATTTAATCTCAAAAGGTTTGTACTCGATATGCCCTTGTCTACTACCCGGAAGTGCCTCATTTTAACTGCATACACGACGGACACCTCCTCCCGGAAGTAAGTTTATCATCGATTTTCGAGGGGAAAATAATAATAATACGTTTGAAAGCTTGCGGGTCTTATCAGCTATATGGCAATCAAACACCCCTAAACATTTTTAAAACGACTAAATCCAGCAAACAAATATTTAATTCACTACATTTATCTTATCTTTTTATTTTATTTTTATCTTTTTATTTCTCAATTTTAATTATTTGTTTTCTCTATTCCATATTAAGAATATGAGAGGGTCTGTACGTTTGAGTTTGCGTTGCAACACCGAAATTTCCCCATGTCTGGATAAATAAAGATATATCTTATCTTTTGTACAAAAATATTATTATTATTAATTTTATTTTTTCAATAACATTTAATTTTGTAAGTGTGTTTAAACCCCCTCTCTATACCCCTTTGGCGGTATTAAGAATAGCAGTATTAAGAATATGAGCAAGTATTTCTCAGGTCAGATATTACCAAGCCAGAACTGCGTGTCTTTTGATTAATAAGAGCCAAAAAACATGATATTTTTTTTATAATTTTGAGTTGTTATTATTATTTATGTATGCATTTGTTTATATTATTTATGTATGCATTTGTTTATGCACTGTCCTCGCGCCCTTTCTCTTCACCCTTTACACTGCAGACTTCAGACATGACACGGACAGCTGTGTCCTGCAGAAGTTCTCTGATGACTCTGCCATCATCGGACTCATCACGGACGACGATGACGCGGAGTACAGGGGACTGGCGCAGGACTTTGTGGACTGGTGTCAGCGGAACCACCTCCTCATCAACGCGGGGAAGACCAAGGAGATGGTGGTGGACTTCCGCAGACCGCTCTGCTGCCCCCTCACCAGTGAACATCCAGGGAAGGGACATTGAGAGAGTGGACTCATACAAGTACCTGGGTGTTCATCTGAACCACAAACTGGACTGGACTCATAACACAGACGCACTGTACAGGAAGAGCCAGAGTCGGCTCTACCTCCTGAGGAGACTCAGGTCTTTTGGAGTGACAGGGCCACTCCTGAAGACGACTCTGTGTGGCCTGCTGGAGCAGCAGCATCACAGAGAGGAAGAGGCTGGACAGAGTCATCAAGAAGTCCAGCTCCGTCCTGGGCTGTGCTCTGGACTCGGTGCAGGAGGTGGGGGACAGGAGGGTCCTGGCTAGATTCACATCTATGCTGGACCATGAGTGTCACCCCCTGCAGGACACTCTGTCCACTCTGGAGAGCAGCTTCAGTGAGAGACTGATCCACCCTCGATGTGTGAAGGAAAGGTTTCACAGGTCTTTCCTTCCTGCTGCTGTCAGACTTTATAACAAAAACTGTTAGTACTGAACACTCGCAATACTGACCTAACCTAATACTGATGTGCAATTCTGTCATATGTGCAATTGCTGTTGGAATTCATGTGCAATTCATGTGCAATTACTGTGAAAGTCATGTGCAATCTATGTGCCGTCGTGACACATATTCATGTGCAATTACTGTCGGGATCACATGCAATGGTATTTATTTATTTGTCTATGGGAGTTTTTATTTATTTATAGGAGATCTTCTACTGAAAGTGTTTTCAGACTTCCTATAAGTGATCTGTTCTTCTGTATCTACCTCTGGATCTACCTGCGTTGCACCAATGAAATTTCCCCATGTGGGACAATAAAGGAATATCTTATCTTATCTTATTTCCAGATTCAGAGTCCATAAAAACCCACAAGACAGACAACAATATTCCAACCAAAGCTATAAAAGGCAGCTGTAACAGTGTTTTTTTTTTTTTTTTTTAAAGAGGACTGCACTACACATGAGGATTCACCACAGAGTTCATAGAGTCATTTAGGGGACTGGTGAGCTTATACAATTTTACAATGAGTCATTTTTAATGTCATTGGTGTTTATCTCTTTTCAATATTTTTTTCTTTTCTTATAGCCTATTTTTATTTTATCCCATAGCAGATCTGAATTGTTTTTCTTTTTGACTTATATAGGTTGTTTTATCATTTTATCATTGTTCATTATTTTATGTTACACCGAATCAATATGGTAAAGTTATTATTTGAAAAATACATGTTTGTAAGGTTTAATACAGAGCCTCTGGGACAGCGCAGAATTGGCACTTCACTGTGGTAAATACAGTATTTCAAAATGTACTCACGTTGTAGAAAAAGGTTCAGTTGTAGTCATCTGGACTCAGTTTAGAAAAAACAAGACGTATCGACTCTCATCCAAGAATCATTGTCAATAAGCGAATTTAGGCCGGGAACTCAGATATTTATTCTATTCTGTGGCAAGCCCAGCCCTCCTGAAGTAAAAGAAAAAATGGTGTACATGAACTCACATTATTTCTTGTCAGTGTGGATCACTTTTACCAGACTTCTTCTTCTTCTTTGGTGTTTTATGGCAGTTTGTATCCAAGCAATACATTACCGCCAGACTTTATTCGTTAGACTTTATTCCAGAGCTGACTCTTCTTTGTACGTCACAAACGTACGATACGTCACAAAGGCGCCGGTACAGCTGGCAGCCCGGTGTAAGGCTTTATTCTTTAAGGCTTTATTCTTTAGACTTTATTCTTCTATTTCCTGACAGCATGCCTTCCACTTTCTTTGAAGGGTTTGGACTTCATCAATGGGTCGACATATTATAAGATAAGATAAGATATTCCTTTATTGTCCCACATGGGGAAATTTCATTGGTGCAACGCAGGTAGATACAGAGGTAGATACAGAAGAACAGATCACTTATAGGAAGTCTGAAAAACACTTTCAGTAGTAACTGTGGGGAAGAACATAGCTCTGCCTACGGGGGATGCAGGTTTAGCAAAAGAGCTGCTGAGGTGCAGAAAATAAAGGTCTCTCAAGGTATATCCTATGCAGATGCAGTCAAGAAAGTTTCAAGTAACGAGTTTAGAGTAAATACAGAGAGAGGAGCCAGCGCTGCTCCCAGCCAGGGCGAAATGAGAGAGGCCAGCGTGGCTCCCAAGAAGTGTGAAGGTTTCAAGAGTGGAGGTCCCATGTGTGCAGGTTCCAGAATTAATGAGAATACCCTGGTTGTGGATAGAGAGGATTTTGTACTCTTTATGGTGGATGTTGTAAACTGTGCTGCTCAGACTCAAAGCAGAACTGAAAGGATCAGGATCATTGCTAAAGCTGCAGGGAGATTCCTTGGAACAAAGGAGCTTGATTGGGCAGATATAGAAAACAGGCTAAAGGCGCTAAATGGGAGTCGGAGTGATGGGGGTCTGCTTTTGGGGAGTCAGAGTGATCAGAGTGACGAGATGGGGGTGGGGGTGGTCTCCTGTCCTCGCCCAGTCTCGTAGATGCACGGCTACCAAGCGGCGACATCAGTGGACATATTAAAGCCTATAGAATGAAGCCTGAAGAATAAAGCTGTACGGTGGAAGCACCGAACGTCAAAGAAGGAGAGGAAGATGAAGAAGAGTCTCCCTGGAATAAAGCCGGTCACAAAGACATATCATGACCTCATGGGCTTTGTAACACCAAAGCAATGGAAGAAGTACTTTTACGGACTACGACAGAGTCTGAGGACTACGACGACAGAGTCTGAGGACTACGACAAAGTCTGAGGAATAAAGTCTGGCGGTAATGCAACACTTGGATGCCAACCGCCATAAAACAACAACAACAACAACAACAACTTTCAGTAGAAGATCTCTTATAAACAAAAACTCCCATAGACAAAACCCAACAAGGGATGGAGGGGAAAAAATAAAGATAAAAATAAATACATAAATACCATTGCATGTGATCACGACAGTAATTGCACATGAATATGTGTCACGACAGCACATAGATTGCACATGAATCACGACAGTAATTGCACATATGACGGAATTGCACATGGTTAGGTCAGTATTGCGAGTGTTCAGGACTAACAGTGTTTGTTATAAAGTCTGACAGCAGCAGGAACTATTCTGGAATAAAATGTTTCTGGTAAAACTATTCTGGAATAAAATGTTATGGTAAAATTCAGATTCAGAATTTGGACTCCATCGCCGAACAAATTACATCCAACCAACTCTCTGACTACTCAAATCAATAAAGAAGATTTGCATCATTCTTGGCAAATCAAGGAGAACAGTTTATTCACAATTGCCAAGATTACTGGGCCTTATCTTTCAACTGTTTCTATTGTCAGGTCTAGTTTTGTGCACGTGGCATAGTGGTTTGTTCATTTCTTTTCACTTTACTCAACATCCACGCACAGTATTGGGAAGTACCTAAATACACATATCGAAAATATGTATTCAGAATACATTTTTGAGTTACTGGGGATTGGGGATTATAAGGTTTCGTATCCTGACTGCTTCATCAAACCTGGACCTATAACATGCACTGGGACGGTGTGCACCCGAGTGTGAAGCAGCTGTGATGAGGGCGACCGCCTCCAAATCCGAGGTCATGGTTCTCCAGCCATGGACACAATAAATGGATACTTAACAATAACAAAGAAACGGATGACGGAAATTGAACCAGGACAAAGCAGTCTAAGGAGACCAGAAAACGTACATAGTGCACCAGTAACAAAGGCTCGATCAGGTTACTGGTATGAGGAAGAACCTGGGAGATACTCGATGACCATTTTGACAAACGCATTTTCTCTTAACACCAAACAGTTTCTTTCATTTTAGCATGTGGTCTCACGGTTTAAATATTTTAAACAACAAACAACACAATAACAGAACGGCATTTGTTTTATTAAATAGTACAGCCATTTAGACATCATTTAGTATAAACATAGCATAGTGCAGAAAACACGTCCAAACATCTGGCGTCTCGTTACGTCTTCTGAGCAAACATCACATTGTTTTGTCTCAGACTCTGGCATTTTAAAGCCCTGCCTCACAGTAAGATCTTCTCACTGTAACCTGTCAATGGTGTCTCCTTGTTAGACCGGCACTGCAAAGCATTAGCCCTCCACAATCCGCTGTAGAAGGTTCCCCAGTGCCCCTTTAGCGACCTGCAGAGGCGTCTTCTCCTCCTTGTTCTCAATGTAAATACTGGCTCCATGCTCCACCAGCAGCTTGGCCGCCTCGACGCGCTCCTCGTCACAGGCCAGGTGTCTAGTGAGAACAAGACAATATCATAAAAAAAAAAAAAAAAAAAAAAAAAATCACAGTTGAAACACATTCGCACCGAGCCAGGGAGACTTACAGTGCCGTGTTGCCCTGGGAGTCCTGTATGTTGGTGGACGCGCTCTGTTTGAGCAGCAGCTGGATGAGGCGGTAGTTTCCTTTGGCTGATGCTCTGTGAAGCGGAGTCGAGTCCAACTTGTCTGTGACGTTGGGGTCTGCTCCGTTTTCTAATAACATCAGCGCTATCTACAAAAAAATGGTAATTTATAAAACAAGAGTGGATATTGTATAATCTGACACATATAGATCGATATTTTATATTTAAACAATTGAAATACCAATATTGATCTAAAACAACTAAAGAAACGAGTCCGCTGTCCAACAGTGGAGCCAACTGCCTCAAATGTGCATGAATCACTCAAAATACAACTTTCAGTGGGTCAATGAGAAGGTCAAACCTTATTAACGTGGTTTAAGCTCTTACAAGTCTCCTTTAAAGAAATGCATTTTGTCATTTAACATTTGAATTAAAATTGTTCCGTTTTCCTATAATTATTGTTTACTTTTACTTTAGATTCATTTTACACACACAAAGTGCAAGCTTATAAGGAACTACAATTTGAATGTATAAAAGTGTTCCTGTGCATCATAAATCACGTACCTCATATCGATCTTTCGATGCCGCATAGTGAAGAGGCGTGCAGCCATTTTGATTGACTGAGTTGAGTTGAGCTCCTTTGGAGATCAGTGACCGCACAATGTCTTCTCTACCGGCTGAAGCAGCGATGTGAAGAGGGGTCCATGCAGCCTTACAAGAAAAAACATGCTTTAGACCACAGACATTTTGGCAGGAAAATTGCCGTCTTAAATGCTTTTGAATATTGAGGACCAGAGCCAATCATCTGTCAGTAAAGATGTGGTTGGGTGCAGAATTCAGACATTGGAGGAAAAAAAATATCTGATTTGGTGTTAAAATGGCACAGATTAAGAGAGTATAGTTTATGTTCCTTTTTAATATTTCAATATCACTCGCAACCGAAATTTCCCCATGTGTGGACAAATAAAGGCATGTCTTATCTTAACTTGAGTTCCAGTGAAATGATTGCCTGACCAGCCATTCCCAACACGTTTTGGCTAATCAAAACGCATTCGAAACGAATGTGGGCGGGGCTGGCGGGTCAGACAAGTGAAACGATGGTTATGCCAAGGATCCGCATACCTCTCGGTCGTGCCTCATTCCAGTCTCAGCAGAACTCCACCCGCACCATAAACGGTGTTGGTGACGCCTCTCCTGAGGCGCCGGACAGTTTGGCAAAATTAATTTGAGGCCGACTGATAATCCTCCCCCATGGCCTCCCCCCATGCCCCCCCATGGCCCCCAAACTCATCCCAGCCCCAGGTTTTTGCCTCAGGCATAGATTGAAGAAAAAAAAAATGAGAGCCATTTTGACAGACAACTTCAAGCATAGAAAGAGTGCCAGTAATAAACACCTTATTATTCTTTAGACACATTGAGTATTTAGTCTTTTACTTACTTTCGAGATACAGTTTTCTCTACAAGGTGGTACTAGACTAATGTAATCAAAAGCCAGACAGTATAAGTATGCACGTTTCTAAATTTAATACATAATTTACATGGCGACTATTTCATGCCATAGAAGTTACTTATTCAACCCGCTGCAGCTCAAATCATGATGTAAAAGAAGCCTCTCACTGTGCAAATAAAATATACATGTTCAGTTTTTAAAAGTATGTCGATTCGTCAATATTGTTACTATGCTGACACCTACCGCCAACCTACGATAGTGTTATTTCTTTTATATTAAGTAATCTGTTTTTTTATTCTTATATTTCTGTGCCTAATCTGTTTCTGTACCTAATCTGTGTTGCAACACTGGAAGTGCGTGGGAGCAGTAACATTCCTGTACTAAAAGGAGGAGAGAAGATGATGGGGAGGATGTGGTAAGGATGAGTTGGTCGGGTAGGTGGTCGGGTAGGTGGTCGGGTAGGTGGTCGGGTAGATGGGTCATACTGGTGGTGACTGGTGATAGGAAACAGACCAAAGGACAAGCCGGAGAAAATACTTACATCATCCTGGAGATTGACGTCAGCTCCCATGTCAAGCAAAAGCTCCACAATATTGGTGTGGCCCGCGGAGCAAGCCCAGTGCAGCGCAGTCCTCTGGTCCTAAACACATCAGTTTTATTTAGTTAACATTTAGGCTTGTTTCCAAATCAGTTTTAATACACGGTATATTAGCAGTCGTGTTTGCAAGTGTGTGTGTTCTGCTGTGTCACGCGTCTGTTCGTACCTGATCCGTTTTGGAGGCGAGTCTTTTATCAGACAAAATGCATTGCTTCACTTGGTCAAACTGCCCCGTGTATGCGAAATTGCAGATCTCTACATTGGACACAGATCCCTCCATAATTGAGTGAATCCCAGACGTTAATTAGAGACAGAAATATTGGCTGATGCTGGTTATTTTGGTCCTCGCTTCAGATTTTGAACCGCCGCGATGACTCAGGATCGAATAGTTCTACTTCCGCGTTTTGATAAAAACAAAGACACGCCACTTTCAAAGTAAAAAAGAACGTATTATTTTGGCAATGTTTTCAGCCACAATATTAATTATTTTATTATGTTAATGTACAAAACATTTGAAATCCTACATACCTATCTATTAGTAGCCTTGTATTTATGTATTTTAATAAATTTAAACAAATACATATTTGATTTTAATAGGCACGATCTTGGTTTGGCGGAAGTAATACGTTATTCAAAATGGCGTCACGCTGGTAGCATCATGGCTAGTTTTAGTCATTAAAATAAGAAATACACAGTTAATAGGGGATCAAAACTCTGCGAATCCAAGGATTGAATATATTTACAGTTAATGTAGTCATGGCGAGTACACTGGTAAGAATGACGCTTAAAACACATTGTATTGAACAGAATGTGATGGAAAAACCGGCGTCATAATAAATGAAACACCGTGTTGTTTCTGTTTAGGATTTCAGGACCCACGTTGACCAGTCGTGCAGATATTCTGAAGAATTTGTCAACATTTATTATGACTGCATGGATAAGAAAAGAAGGGTGAGTCAATTGAATGAGTCATTTATGAGAAGGCCATTATTGTCTGTGGAGGTTTTACACGTTATTCAGTTTAAATATATTACTTTTTTTGTCGGTTTTCTCCAGTTATTGGCAGGCCATATATTAATTGTGTATATGGCTTACCTTTACCATTGCCGTCCACAATAGAGTCTGCACTGCTATTTGGATCATTGAAATGGCATGTAAAAGGTTACATCTGATGTGAGTCTTCTACATAAAACAAAGTAACGTGGCATAAGAATAAATTAAAATATTGAAGTTATTTTAAAATTGTAAGAAAGAATTGTGCATATAACCAAACACCAAACAATCAGATGTAATTATTTTTTTTCCTGGGTAACTGTAGATAAAGACAATCACGTTCTGCACTGTACTCAATTGGATCACTTCTTCTTGTTGCAGAACTTGACTCGGCTCTACCTGGACAAAGCCACTCTAGTGTGGAACGGGAACGCATTGTCCGGACAAGAGGCCCTCGCTGAGTTTTTTGAGTCTCTTCCCTCCAGTGAATTTCAAGTTCTAACGTTGGATTGCCAGCCAGTACACGGTTAGTGCCGCCGGCATTTTAGTGAGTCAAACATGAGCTGAACTATATTCTTAGTTCTAAAATAATGGAAATCTAGGCCATTTCTCAATCCAAGCACTTGTGCAGGCTTGTGTGCTTGTCGACTTGAGAAACGTCATCCCTCACGTCACAAACCTTGTCAGCAAGATGAATTATCACGATTTTACAAACTCTTGAGATCCATATCATTAGGCTCCCGCTGATTAGTTTGCAGTACGCACCAATGGGCCAATCGCATGACATTTAGGGCCCGCTGCGAGGGCTGGGGCCTTTACTCAATCCACTTGTGCAAACTTGTTGCTTTTTCAGACTTGTTGCTTGTAAACTTGTGAAATATCATCCTCCATCTCACAAGTTCACTTTGAAGAGAACTTGCTCTGCCCCTTAAAAGATTTGTCCTAAACCGCTCATTATATTTCCCACAATGCACTTCATATAACACGCACTGGCAGCTGATCACCACGACCCGCTGTCCGCTGCCCTCTTCTCATCACGCACAAAGAGCAGAGCGCATGGAGCGGACAAATTCAAAGCAAAGATCAGCCCACTACAGCACTCAAATCAATGATTTGAATTGTCAAATAAATGTATTTGTAACAATTCTCCGACGCTGCACATATTTATTTTTACTCACAAGTCTAGCACTTACAAGTCTGCACACCGGAGTACACGAGTCTTCAGACTGAGGATTTAGAAACGGCCCTGGTTTGAGTCAATTCCTGTAAATATTCAATATGGTTCACAGCCCAAACTAATGAACATGAAATTAGCCCAGTTAAGTATCTCAATATTTGTTCCTGTAGTAATCATTATCTGGAGGTGCAAAGCAAAATAACAATGTTCAATAACACATTTATTTTAGGACCAAGTTTTCCTTTTTGTTTCATTTATTTATGGTGACACTGCCTAGAATCTACTTGCATCAAAAGTAACATTTATTTCAGTTTTTGGTTACTTACATGGTGCTTAATCTTTTCAGAGCAAGCTACTCAAGGCCAGACGACGCTGGTCGTGGCGACCTGCGGACTCGTCAAGTTCGAAGGAAACAAGCAACGTTATTTCAACCAGAACTTTCTTTTGACGGCGCAAGCTTCGACGAACAACGACACGCCGGTGTGGAAGATCGCCAGCGACTGCTTCAGATTTCAGGATTGGAACAGCTGAAAGTGCTACAATTCTGAATACTGTATTTTCTGGACTATAAGTTGCACCCTTTTTCATAGTTTTGGCCGGGGTGAGACTTATACTTTTACTTCGGAGCGACTTGTGATATGTTATTTTCACACTTGCAACCTTAAATTATGCTCCAGTGCAACCTATGTTTTCTTTATTATGCATTTTTTCGCTGGTGCGACTTATACACCGGAAAATACGGTACTTCAATTTCAACCATTTTTTTCTAGAATTTGTTTGCATTCGTTTTTTTTCTCTCAAACAATAAAACCACACACATTGGGTACAGTACAAAAACACTTGTATTTCTTGTGAAAACTTGAATAAAGCATTTGATGATGGAACAATAAATACAGGTGATTTCTGGAAAAGGGAAAAAACAACAACTTTGAGGTGACGGTACAGAAGCAAATCATCCGTAACACAAACAAAGTTCCCGGCGATTTGTCTTTTTTTTTTTTTTTTTTTTAACCAACTGTCAAATGTTGTGCACAGATTGACCTTACAGATCAGCAAATAATTTACTGGAGCAAAAATATGTACATTTATGTGTGGACTTGTTTCACACAACAGACTCACACCTTCATAAATACATTTGCCTAACTTTCCTGAGTCATTTGAACAATTTTGGTGTCACTCAATAAATATAAATGAATGGAAGTTTACCTTTACAAAAATGCCAAATTCCTTACTATTCCTATACTATTTTTTTCCCCCAGTTAACTCGTGTTGGCAAAGTATTTAAGCCATATCTCCAACACGTATGTAAACAATTGATTTCTTCAATATGTCACGTAATTCTGCTTTACTACACAAAAGCACAGCAGATGGAAGGCATGGTCATGTTGAACTACGACAGCACTGCACACAGGTTATTCGACGTGAACTACACTTTGTAAATATTCAATTGAAGTAACACCAAAGCTTTAAACTACAAAGACCGAGATCAATCTTGACCTACATAAAAGGAGTGCTATGATACTTCTATTGACCTACAAACCTAGTTCAACCCGCGTGGCAGTATGGCAGTCTAGTGCTGACATGGGCTCAATATTTCCCTCTTAGGCGAGAGATTTGTGCATCTCTCAACATTCGGAGCCATTCAATATTTCCTACACAAGAACGCAACATTATACAAATTGGGGCTGCACAATATATTGCAAGAAAAATTATGTCGTTATTGACAAATCAACAATAACCAAGTCATAATGCTGGTATTGGAGTGACTTAAACAGACTGGAGGCTAAACTCTAACAGAAAGATATTAGCTCTTTAAATTGACAATGGAGGCTAAACTCTAATAATGAAAGAGTTAAGAGCTATTTAAATTGACTATGGAGACTAAACTTGCGTCCATTTGATCATTATTGTTGTAATTTTTTTGCCTTCATATGATAAACGTTTTAAACCATGTCGCTCTGCTCTAAATAAGAACCATCACAACTCGACTGAACAGAGTTTTTGTGTTATATTCACAAATAGAAGGAAAAAAGTGATCTAAATAGTGTAAATATTAAAACCTTTTCAGTCAGACACTTAAGACTTGGCCTTTTTTCTCTTCTTCTGAAGATAGAAAGCGTTTGTTGGCAGTGACTGTTAAGGAATTTAAGTATTTCAGTTGACAAGTCGGCAAAAATGTTTGTCAAATATTGTGCAGCCACCATCATTTCAAACGAGGCATCTAACAATAGCTCAAATCTCCATCTTCTCACTCCAACTTCTGGAGTCTATGTACAGTACACAAACAGCATTGAAACTTCATATCAGTTTTTTTGTTTTGTTTTTTACAGTGGTTTTGGTTGTCGTGGAAACACTTCATGGCTTCATTTGCCGCCGTACATCCGCTCGATGTGGTCGAGGTAGTGGTTCTTCAGCTCTATCCTCTTCAGCTTGAACGCGTCCGTGACCAAGCCCGTCTCCGGGGTCCACGGCTCCGGACTGAGATGGACCTTGACCGGGATCTCGAACCTCTGCAGTTTAACTAGAAAGAAAAGGAAAATACTCAATTATACAACTTAACCAAACGAAATAAGACCCTTTAAAAAGTTTGCGTTTATGAATGGAGGCAAAAATGAAGTGGAACATAATACGATCGAAATGGAGAAACTGGGATTAACCTCAGAATAATCACAAAATACTAAAAGTCTAGATGATTTTGGCAAAATAATCCACTCAGCTAAACATGCGAGTGATATCACAGCCTCGTTTTAAGACATTTATAATTGCATTTTGCATTATTTGGTTATTTAAAAAGGAGATTATGATAGACAATTGTATTTTTGATGAAGGGAAAAATCCAGATTTTTAGCTTTTACTGGACAAATACTTGACCACACAATGGAAACAGTATTTTTATCCCCTTCCTTTGTAACAGAAAGACAGATAAACTGACATTACTACCCTCCAAATTTAAAATAGACGCTTATTTTTTGTTACATCTACCTAAAATTCTTAGCATTTAGATATGATTTCAGTTGATGATAGGAAATGTGTTATGATCTACTTCTTTTTTATGTATTAAGTATTATAAAAGACTACAAATACAGGTCTTATTTCTTGCATAGATATTTTGCAAGTCTGCATGAAAGCCTGTTGACATAAAGCCTCAAAACCCGGTCTCGACAGTGGGGCTTAAACATAAATCACAACTTTAAAGTGCACATGTTTTATAATTCTGTGTTTGATGGGATAGCTCTTGTCGTGTGGTAAATATTTATAGTTCTACATCAGTCAAGTGGCAGAAAACAAAGGAGTCGTCGTGTAGTTTTGTCAAATAATTAACTATTGCATAAATGGGAGTCATCACAATCTCTTACTGTTGAGAGCGACTTCCTTGATCTCCTTCAGGACCTCCCTCTCCATTTCCGGATGTGTGCAGATCTCTTCGAAGCTCCCCGTGATGCTCCTCCGTTTGGCCAAGTCCATCAGCTTTTTCTGATTCGGCACCACGAAGCTTATGACGTAGTTCTGGTCACTGTCGGGGAAAGAAACGGTTCAACGTCTGCGATTACCATCTATTTACTACAGAATATTAATGATGACTGATTCCAAAATAATAATAATAATAATAAAAATATAAATATAAAATTATATATATATATATATATAACTAATTAAGAGTGAAGATTTTTGACACTTCTTCAGTTCATCTGACAGAAAACCGGTGAGTCTTATACACAGATATCTTTGTAAAATATAAACTGCTACATTTTATTAAAAAATGACAGGAGAAAACCCTTTTTTTAACATTTAAAAACTAACACGTTATAAGACTGGATTAGTTTGAATTAAAAATGTATTTAAGTTTTCTTTTCCCCATTCTGTGCTGGCGAAGGCTCCGCCACCCGCTTGTCCGGAGCGTTCCACAGGAGGGCGTTAAACTACTCTATCGCCATCAGGCCAAGTTACAGGTCACGTCTGTGGCGAGGCGAGAGCACCCATAGAAACGCTGCATGTTTATTAAGGTATTTTGACATAATAAAAAGAAGGCGTGGAACATCTCAAGCAAAGCAATGGCATCTCCACTGACACAAGCAGTCGGTGGACGGGAAAAGTTACATACTGCACCTTTAAATAACACCTTAGAAGAAGAAGTGTGGGAACCGAACACTCTTGATCTCATACCGTGTGTGTCGAGGCTTTGCGTTTGTTTACATGTGGAAGTTCTGAGGCGTTTAAGTTATTCACTTTAAAGATCTAATTACTGTTGTGACAAAGCGTCTCACCTGTTTGCATAAGCGCAGATGTTGTCTATGAGAGAGCAGTTCTTGAGCGCAGACTCCACTTTACCCAGAGCCACGTACTCTCCCGCCTGGAGCTTCACCAAATCCTTTTTACGATCTGGAAAAAAGAAAAGGGAAAAAATAAAATAAAAAAATCAGGTCAGCTTTGTCATTTAGTACAAACTGGTTGTGCATTAAAACCTTGTGGTACATCATTTGCTATGGTTCTCCAGAGATCAGGTATAAAAATAAACCTGGCCTAATATTGGTAAGATGATAATTAGAGCACAATTTGTCAAACCTTTCAAAACAGAGTACCGCCTAATATAATATTTTGCTTTCTGAGTACCACCAGATCTAAAACCTAAACTATCAGGCCTAAAATGAGACTAAAATGGACTAAACAGGGTCCAATAGACTAAAACCGGTCTAAAATGAGACCAAACCGGGTCCAAACTGAGACTAAACCAGGTCTACAATGAGACTAAACCGGGTCTACAATGAGACTAAACCGGGTCTAAAATGAGACTAATACAAGTCTAAAATGAGAGTAAAACCGGGTCTAAAATGAGACTAAACCAGGTCCAATATGAGAATAAAACCGGTCTAAAATGAGACTAAACACTGGTCTAAAATTAGAATAAAACCGGTCTAAATTTAGAATAAAACCGGTCTACAATGAGACTAAACCAGGTCTAAATTTAGACTAAACCAGGTCTAAATTTAGACTAAACCAGGTCTAAATTTAGACTAAACCAGGTCTACAATGAGACTAAACCAGGTCTACAATGAGACTAAACCAGGTCTAAAATAAGACTAAAACCGGTATGAAATGAGACTAAACCGGGTCCAAACTGAGACTAAACCGGATCTAAAAACTAGACTAATACAAGTCTAAAATGAGACTAATACAAGTCTGAAATGAGACTAATACAAGTCTAAAATGAGACTAATACAAGTCTAAAATGAGACTAAACCATGGATAAGGAACTAAATCATTATTAACGCAAAGGAAAACACAAACATTGATAGATGACAAATGATCAAACTGCAGCGTGCCCCGCGTACCACTAGGGGCAGCTCGTGTCTTACAGTTTGAGAAACACTGATCGAACACATCAACAGTAGCTTTGATGTCGTGCTCGAGATAAGAACAAAAATAAAACATACCAACAATCTGCAGACAACCATCGGGCTGAACCTCTCCGATGTCTCCGGTGCAGAACCATCTCTGTCCTTTCTCGTCCACAAAGAAGTCGCCGTCGTTGCTTTCGTGGCTGTAATAACCTTGCGTGACGTTGGGGCCCCCGATCAGGACCTCTCCTCTTGGGCTCGGCTTGTCTTTATGGGTGTAGCCTCCTAAAAACAGAACGGCTTTAGATCCGACAGCTTTAGATCCGTTCGAGACCTATAATTACGACATTCATGTGTAAACCACACCTTCTGCCCAGTCTCTGAGCCGCAGTTCACAGCAAATGAGAGGGGCCCCGACGCGACCGGTGCTGATGTCTGCAACTGGAAGAGGAATGAGAACATTAGCAAACAATACAGAGACACGCAAGTAATGAATTAAAACAATATGATTTAATTTATTCCGTATAATAATTTACACAAGTACACGTTAATACTTTATTATGTGTACAATTAGGAGGCTTTAGAATCAGCTTTAGTCCGAGAAGAGGGAGTAAATATTAGTAGAAGCAGTTTTCGTACTAGTTACAATTATTATGGCGTTTTCACATAATAACAGTACCAAGAACTACTGTAAGTCCCCTGTATCCGCACAGTCCCCTTTGCTTACGTTCACATAGCGACAGAGAATGAAAGTGGGTCTAATTAGGCCGCAGTTATTTTATTACTTGGTTTACGGATTTTTAAATGAAATATATTGAACAGGCGGGCGAAATATAAATGAACAATTTCAATTTCAAAAGATTTTTTCTTCCTTGTTCACCCAAAACGTACCACGGGAGGAGGGGGGAGACGCGACGCCCAGGTGAGTGTAACAGTAGATTTAGCATGTTTTGCATTGGTAGAACAGACGCTTCTAAGTGCGCAGCCTTAGTCACGGCAAAACGCGCTGGAGAAAATGTGGTAAACGGGTTTAAAATGTGTATTTGCGCCTAGCAGACAAGGAAACGGGCGCGCGTGTCTGCGCTTCGTCCCAGACTCGCGCAGGATTTTGATGAAAAATTGCTTCACGCGCCCTTATCTTTTGACTTAAAACCGCTTTTCATATTTCATTTGCGTTGACGGCGGTAATTTATAAAAAAAAAATGATAATTGATTTTATTTATATTGCAGAAATCAATAATCTAAGTGCGGCGGATCCGTAAACCAAGTAATAAAATAACTAAGGCCTTAAGTGTGGAACATTTAAATATTTATTTAAGTGTGGTTAGTTAGGAAAGTAACTTATTCTTCCCCCTTCATTCTACTTCTATTGAGCATTGTAAACCTTGCACAAAAAAACCTAAAATTAATTAAATGTACAATTAAACTCAATTAATACTACAGTTATAATTATTAGTTAAGAGTGGGTCCAAATAATTTCTCTTGAGAATAAATACACATTTGGGAATGAATGAAAAACGTTTTACTGATGTTGTCAGAAGTCCCCAAAGTGTGATTAAATTCCTACTCTGTGTGAACACGCATCAGATGGGAAACTGGAAATGCAACTGCACAAAAATCCAATATTATTCCGTCATGTTGCAATCTGCAGTAACTCTAAAACTGTTACTTCTACAACTTGTGCACTGGGAGTACCAGGGTTAGTGATGCAAATGTAACAGAAATGTATTATACCAATGGGGTGTAGCTGCTCATCTTGCCAAAATACTACAAACTACATTCAGTACGTTTTACTTGTACCAGTGTAACAGTTCTGTGCAGTAGCAGTATTTGATTTAGCAGCCTGTGTACCTTCTGTGATGGTTCCCGCTCCACAGGTCTCAGTGAGGCCGTAGCCTTGGCCCACAGGGCAGCAGAAGCATACGTTCATGAACCTCTGAGTGGCCGGGGACAGAGGAGCGCCGCCCGAAAGCATCATCCGCACCTGTCCTCCCAAAATTTTCTTCACTTTACGAAACAACAGGCTGTGGACAGAAAAGATTAGAGAACAATGCGCAAGATAAGGTTTCGAGGGGGATGAGAATTTGAGAGAAACCAATGGATTTACAGGAAAAATAAAACTTTTCATCATCATTATTATAGACAACATCTACAGGAAATTATAAAAATAATACTGTTGACAAGACGGAAAAACATTTTTGCAAGACTGCGATGTCTGTGTACTAATCTTTTGTCCCAGGAACAAAATCAGTTGTCACTAGAGATTAGGCAAATCACTTTTGAAAACAAATATTTTCTCATTAGCATTTAACACATCGTAATGTACACTATACTTTGATTACCTCTTTGCTAGTTTGTACTTGGTATTATGGAAGAATTTCCATAGTTTTTCAAATGTAAGTTTTTGCCACTTTGATTATGTAGATTTGTATTGCCATCTAGTAATGTGTGATCTACAGTGTAAAGTTTCTGATCAACTTTTTTTTATGAATATTGCCAATGCAATTTTGGTATTTGTATTTGTGTCTACTCTTTACATTGAAGAACAGCAGCATTGAAGGAGGGCTCAGATGAACAGGGATCAATAAAGTAAACCACAACCCGAACGGCAGAACCGCCACTCACGCATTACAAAGCGGCGCGTCATATCCTCGTTTGATCTGCTCCAGCTTGTACTTGTATCCCAGAGTGAAGAGCGTCTTCTGCACGTAGCTCATTTCCTGCACTTTGCTCATGACGTTTTTGTTGATGCGGTCCATGATTTCCTTTTGGAGAGAAAACCGGGTCAAGTCGGCAATTTCCCTCGAGCTCAGAAGTCCGACATGTGAGTAACTCGATTAAAACCTAAACGAGCGTGAGATTTGATAAAGCAGACAATGTGATTCTTACAGGCACGGCCGCCATCAGCGTGGGCCGGAGCACGCTGCAGTCGCCTTTGCTTCCTTTCTTGATCTTTGTCGACTGAAACGGGAAGAGAAATGTCGATGGCACAAATTAGCCGGTTTGATGATTGGTCTCATGTGACGTGTGACATGTGCAGCTTCGTTTAAACTTCAACAAAAGGCTGTGGAATTTTGGGAGACATTACTTTTGAACTCTTATTTGAACTTTTTCACTTTATTCTTCAGCTTAGTAACACAGGCATTTCTAGCTAAATAAATACCAATATTTTGACTTTTAAATATCAGCCATGACCAAAATCTTCACAGAGAGGACCACGAACATGAACTAACTTTATGGGGAAATCTAAATATATTTGATTTCACTAGTTGTTTGTCGCTTTTTATAACATTCGGTAACTTTTCTCTGACTCTTTTTTGAGGTGAAAGCAGTGAAAACTAACCCCACCCACAACTGAAGATTCTCAGTGCGGATAAAGCTGGCCAGCGAGATAATCCTCCGCTTAGTGTGTGTTAAACATTTGAGTGTGTGCCTGTTCGCTCTAAATAAACACTTAAAAAATAGTTAGTTTAGGAAATGTCTTTTAATTTCTGAATCTTTACGAACAAAACAACAAACACCAAAAGAGTCCACAAAAGAAAAGAGATGGTTTATAAAAAAGAAATATCAAAGGAAAAGAAATAAAACTAAACCGGGCCTAAAATGAGACTAAAATCGGGTCTAAAGTGACACTAAACCAGGTCAGAAATTAGACCAAAACTGGGTCGAAAATGGGAGTAAACCGGGTCTAAAACTTAAACTAGATAGATAAATGTGGAAATATCTTTACCCAACAAAAACAACCAGCACCAAAGGTTTGTGCAAAAAAGAAAAGGGCTGAAAATATAACACTACACAATAATTAACAAAGCCGTTTGCACTTTGGCACAGATTAAGCTTAAGGTTGTTTGAAAGGAACGTTCACTTCTAAACAGTTCACATTACTCCGACACAAAGATGACGGGTTGACTGGTTCAAGACTCTGAAAGCGGAGCTCATCGAGAAAACTAAAGTCCACTTGATTTGTCGTAGTTTCCATGAATTAAAGAAAGCAGAGACTGAAGAACATACAACAAAACTGATCCAAAAGATGTCATTTGCATGTTATTTTCTGTAATAAATGCTAAAATAACATCGCCTATCACCAATAACGAGTCATTTTAATCTCATCGATAATGGCAAATCATATCAAACATTGAGATTTGACTCTAGTGCAGTTGTGTCACGTGAAAACCGCAAAAAAAAAAAAAAAAAACCGCAAAAAAATAAATAAAACGTTCGTACCTGGTCCGACAGAGTTTGAGGGGAGGAGTAACCGATCCGACACCCGTAAGTGACGCAGGAGATCTCGGCGGTCATCTCAAGGACGTGGGCCAGCGGCAGGTAAGCCACGTACGTGTCGTCGGGCCTGTCACAAAACAACACGGCGCGGGGGGAAAGGGTCAGTTCAGTTTTTCAGATGCACTTTCTACGGATTTGCATTTTATTAGTTTACAAGAAATCCAATGTAGACACTTAATACATCTAGATCTTTGGGCAGTCCTTGTGAAATATGTTTATTTTTCAACTATTTTAAAAACATTTCTGGTTCGAAGGTTTTATTTGACAGATTAATAACAATACTTTATTTAAAAACAACCCGAAAAGTTCATAAATATCAGTTTGCAGAGTCTTATTTGTTGGGTTTATTTTTGCTCATTCCTTTAATTGGCATCTTTTTGAAAAGGTTATATTTTATCATTAACAATATACTCAACATGTTTAATTTGCATTTCACCAAAACAACATTTGTATTCTTATTAATTGGATATCTGATCAGAATATTCAGGAGAAGTCTTTTGTACTTTTGCAACGGTGATATATATGACAAAAAATGTATACAATTTAAATGTTTACCCAGGTCTTGAAAATAAACTAATTGTATAAAACATGTATAATGAATGTCTTTATACATGTTTGCTGGCAGTAACTTAGCAGCAACGGAATGGAAAAATACATAATTCAATTGGGCCGTTTTGGTAAAAGAAAACATAAATATTACATAATTAGTCCTGTATAGGGATGTCGATGATTGTGGTTATTTTGGTCACAATATAATCATAAAGACTAAAAAAAATTAAAACTAAAAATACTAAAAATTCTAAATACTAAATACAAAAAAAAAATATTCTGACATCTATAAGTTATTTATTTTATTAAATGTAAAAGTTTACTTAAGATAAGATAAGGAATATCTTATCTTATCTTAAGTAAATTAGGTATTTTGCAGTTCAATTAAAATAAATGTGACAATTTTAGAAGCAAAATTAAGTCCTTCCTGCTCAGCTTTTCCTCACAAAAGTAAACCTATTTGCAAAGTGCTTTTTAATCTTGCTGTTTATGTCAAATTGATCGTTCAGAAAGATTGACTTCATAAAGCAGCTCACATATTGAGGAGCGGTAACGTGTTGACAAGAAGGAAAGAACATTTTACTCACCCGAGTCCAGGGATGCGCTCGCACTGTCCCGTCATGCCAGCGGTCAGGTTACTGTGGATTATCATGACTCCTTTGGGAGGTCCCGTGGATCCACTCGTGTACATCACCACAGCGAGGTCTGAGGGCTGCGGCTTCACGATGGGGCTTTCCACTGCGACGGCGCAAGCAAAAAGTGTGTTAAAACGAAGAAAGGAGGCTTCAAATTAGTGAAATACATCAAAAGTCCATGAGAACAAGAAAGGGTGTAAAATTAGATCTTGATTTGTCTCGGGTCACTTCTAGTTCACTTCAGATTGCACTTTTTATAGACTCAGATGCCTTCTTTTTCACCAGGAAAAGCAGTTTCTATTCTAGAGGAAGGCATAGGGAGAGGAAAACCTTGGCTTTAATGCTATTAAAAAGGGGGATTTTTGTGCATACGGGTTGTATTTATTCAATTTACGAAGCTTTGCATGCTGCAAAGTAGATTACATTTACAGGTTAACCATTTATAGTCTCCAAGGATCAACTAAAAAGGAAAAGAAACCGGTCTGGCCCCTGTCTGGCCCCTGTCTGGCCCCGGTCTGGCCCCGGTCTGGCCCCGGTCTGGCCCCGGTCTGGCCCCGGTCTGGCCCCGGTCTGGCCCCGGATTAAGTTGTATATAGATTTGTATGTGCTTTTTAAAATACATACAGTAATTATAGTTATTAATTTCACTTCTAATCCTGCTCTAATGGCGCTGCTATACTGTACACTCTCTTAAGTTATTAATCCAAGTAAACGGGACAAATACGCACGGTGTTCAGGCAGCGCTCCCAGATCTCGGACGGACTGCATGCTGTGGATGGAGAGGCCTGCTGGGTAACCGTCTGTGCTCACTTTCTTTTGGTCGACGTAAATCACATGCTTCAGTTTAGGGATAAGTGGAAGGACGTTCTGAAACAGGAAATGGACAAATTAGGATTAATACTAGAGCTGGGTTTCGATTCAAATTTCAAGAAATCGATTCGATTCCGATTTTTACGTTTCAAAATAGTTTTTTTCCGATTTCTCAGATCCCATCCGATTCGCTCCGATTTCGATCTGATTTCCAATTCGATCCGATTTCGATTCGATCCGGGGGTTAATGTCATTAAAAATGAAAAATGTATTTGAACCGTTTCCTTCACTTCATGACTGTGTAGAGAAGCAACATATTAAAACTAGTATTAAATCAATATTAAACAGCAAATCTTACAAGTATTGGTAGTTACTGACGGCTGGAAGACTGATGAAAAGGTTAAGGGTCAATCTACCTTCAAGAAAGATAATCCAGGAGTCCTGAATTATCTTTCTTGAAGGTAGATTGAAGTTCACTGAGGGAAATGTAGAAAATAATTTTAATAAAAAAAAAATTAAAAAAAATAAAACGATCTTTGGACGTACGAATCGATAATCGTCATTAAAGGTGGTATGGACGATTTTTTTTCAGCAAATTTTTTATCATATTTCCTCGTGGCGTGGATAAATCATTTGTCCTGCCACGTATCAATCATAAAACGCACCTACCGCTCACCTGCAGCCGCGTGCGGTTCGTCCCCACGTTTCCTCGTGCCTAAGCGCATGGATCTATCATAATATAGTTCCCTCAGTGTACGGGGAAAAATGAAGACGGAGAAAGACTGTTCGAGCTGACGCAGAAGTGGACAGAAATCTACGGGAGATGAGAGCTGCGTTGCGCTCCGTTGCGCTAATAAATAAACGCACGTGTGTGTTGTATCAGTCCGCACGGGGGAGTGCGGATGCGCACTTCCGCCTGCGTTCTCAAATCGCCGAAAAATCGTCCATACCGCCTTTAATATGCGAATCGATTAAAAATCGGGAAATTGATTATTTCAACCCAGCTCTAATTAATACATGTTGATTCCCCCTACTACTGTACTGTATGTATATTGATCCAGACTAAGAAGTGATGTAATATACTTATATGGCTCTGCGTGGCTCGATTATACTGCAAAACACTTTTACTGTTGTTGTATTGCAATAATACAATGCAATGGAAAAGTACTGAGAACTAGGGCTGCATGAAATTATTTTGATGTGTAGAATGGCCGTTAAGTGGTGCCATAACATTTTAATATACTTTGTGACACAATTATTTCAGTTATATTAAAACAAAAATGTGCATGCTTTTATGATTTAGTGCTATTTATTTATTAGTTAAACTATGTCAAAACTAGGGCTGTCACTAACTATTGTTTTTGAGTGGTCGACTTTAAATGTTTTTGATTAATCGATTTAATAGTCAAACAATTATTCCTATTGTAGATTGTGATTTATTTATTTTTAAACCAACCAATTTTCAAACCATTTTCTAAACTAACAAACAAAATAAAGGTTGAAATGTGGTGACTGGAGGATTCTAAATAGAGAATACATTTTGATTTAATAATGCCATATCTATGCAATATCAGTTATTGTGATATCAATATATTTGTGTATATATATTAATATTGTGCAGTCCTTCTAAAAAAAACTAGTTACTGAGCCGTAGTCAAATGTTTTCTTCTTTACCCATGTATTTACAACCAACTATGCAATAAATTAGTAAAATAATGCTGAGCAGGCCAATGTTTTGCATGTCAAACAGATGACACTGTGTATACAAAGCTATCTCATCTGATAAAGTTCAATACAACTCATAGATAACGGCTCTGCTCTTATCTTCACAAACAAAACTTGTCCGCGGGTTATGGTGACGGTTTGATGAGCGTACTTTGAGTCGAGTCTCCAGCAGCTCGGCGCTGGTGACGAGGTGAGTGACGCCGGTCTCGTTCAGCCCAAAGGCGATGGCCTCTTCTCCCAACGTGGCATAGAAGGTCACCACTAGAACAGAGAAAGTAAATATTATATGCATTTCTTGTGACGCGAAGTTCAGTAAATCTGTCCGAAAGTGCTCCGTAAACAAAGAATTTAAGGAATTATGAAAACAAAGATTTTCCTCAGTTGTACCCAGCTTTACGGAGGTTTATCCTGCTAGCTTAACGTTCAATAATACCCAACGATACAGACTCAGCACTAGAGTACACAATGGTTGTATGTTTAACAGATAAAAGAAGACAGGAGATGTCTTGTCGTTTACGCCGATTTCACATGAGTCAAGAAAATCACAGAGTTTAATCTCTGCATCTCAAGTCCTTCTATAGATTCTTGTCCGTGCTGTAGATGTGAATCATAAATAACACATTGGATTCACTTGAAAACCCGTGACGCTTTTAACTGCAGCCTAATTGACGTTGAACTCACGGGGAAAGTTTCGCCTGAAGCACGACTGGGCTGTGAGCATCCATTCGGCGCGGGTCTCGCAGAAGACGGCGATGCTGCTTTTGGGTTTTTGTCCGAGGGCCGCCAACCCGCTGCCAAACTCGCTCACAAAAGTGTCCACTTCGTCGTAGGTCAACCATTTGTAGTCTCCAAGGATCAACTAAAAAAGGAAAATAAGTCATGTTATGGGCCATTTACGTACATCGCCATCAAACTTATTGATAAATATGTGGATTAATCGGTACATAAATCAATAAATCAGGGGTTTGTCTGCCTGAATAGAAGACTTATAGGTTGGTCCTGGTCTAGTCCTGGTCTAGTTTGAGGTTTAATTCGAAGTTTAGTCCCCATTTTGATGATACGTGGCCGTGAATGCACTCATAGAAACCAACCGACCGCACTTTGGGTCCTGCAGCAGCAATAACATCAATAACTAATAAATACAAATGTCGGTACATGGAATAAAGTCAGAACCAGCGTTAAATTCTTCCGTAATTCACACTGCAGAACAAGATAAGAAGGGCTTTTCACTTTCCGTCTGCATCACCCGTCACTGTTCATAGACAATGACTCAAATTATTCCATGTCAAACTAGACCATTTACCGTTTGTTTATTATTTATTATTTTAGACATGGCAGTTACATATTAGACAAACCAGAGTCATCGTTTCAAGTGTTTGAGCGAAAATGCTAAGTTTCAACAGCTGTTCAATGAAGGCTTTTAGTGAAGTGAAAAATTAGCAACGGTAAGTGGACCATATTAATATCCTACATTTCAATTATTTTCCATACATAATTATATGCCAAGTTAACAAAGTAGCTTTAAGATTCTTGCAAATTAACAGAATACCACGCTAGAAAGTCACAATGCCAAACCAATTGCTATATATTCTCCATATTATAATATTTCTGTTTGATATATACATTTTCAAGAGGGTTTGCTTACCTTTTTAAATACTTTTCCGCTGGGTTGCACCTCGTTCTCTTCACTGAGGACATCTCTGATGCCGAGACAGTGCGACGATCCAAACCTCTCCACGGCATAGTTAAAAAGCTTGTCCAGCGTGTCCTTTCCGGGGAAGTCTTCTTCAGCCAGGGTCTCAAAGTGATCCACGCTTCGATACGGCCCCTCGGCCTGTCCCGTCGTGGACTTGGCCTTGGTCCGGCTCGATCGGGTCTTCTTCTCTCCCGCGCCCGTGACGTAGTACCAAGGCAGGAACGAGATGACCGACCAAAGCCAAATAAGAAGGTAAACGGGGAGCAAAAATAGGTGTTGTACACTGGAGTCTGGCCGGAGACCCATGATTTTAACGAGAGGGGAGTGCTAAGACACTTAGTGCGGGATGGTATTCAAGTCTCGGAAGGTATTTGAGGTGTTGCAAAGAAGTGTGCAAATTGGGAAACTTTATGACAAACCGGAAACGCCCCCCTGAGTCGTCAACTTTGGAATCCGCTGAGAAGGAAAATAAGCAATCTGCTCCACAGCTGTCAGGACGGGACACCTAAAAACACACAGAAAAGATAAATAAAACACCATTGTGAGACAAACGTGAAGTGAAAAACTGATTATATTTTCGGGGAAAATAGAAGAGGAAGCAAGTCTGGTTTCCCTCTAAAACAGCTGAGCCGTAACATTTCTTAATACCATTTTCTCACTATTTTTACCCGTGTCATAAACTGCTTTTTACATTTTGTATCGGCCTTACCTTTTTTTTCCTGAACTAAAGAGGTCTCGTCCAGGAGTAAACTCTTATGTTCTTAAAAGACTGGCTTAAGCGGCACCTGTCTGGTCTATGTGGCTCCAAGGATGGATAAAGGCAGTAATAACACTGCGTCCTATGGTGAGACGTCCCATCAGCCAATGGTCAGAGCCCTGCAAAGCTCACCCCACAGTGCGGAAGGATAAAAGGCTACCACAGGGCAAACCGAGCCCATCAACATCCCCCCCTTGTTGAAGTGAAGCAACGACAGTGATTGAATCAAGCGCTGCTCTGTTCCCAATTTTCCACAATCTTTACCTAATTACAGCCTTGTGATAAAACCGTCACAAAATCGCCAAAGGTACACAAGAGTTTTGTTTGTGGGCTAATCAAGTGACTGCAGAATGATGTCGTCTGGAATCACTTGAGGAGACGGTTACGACCACGTTGATGATGCAAAAACAATGACACATGCTTATAGGGATACAGGCCGCGGACAAGTACAAGCAGGTATCCGGATGAAAGGAATGAAGCAACCGGGTCAAAATGATTCATATCTGTGAATCACACTCTGCTGCAATGGTCCAAAATCTCACTGAATTTAAAATGGCTGATCATTATTGGCAATGTTCATTAAATGATAGTCGTAGAAAAGGTCTCAGAGCTAGTCATTTTAATCAAAATTTAAATGGACCACTCCTTTTAAGACTGAGGGATGACACGGTCTCATTAAATGTAAAGCAGCAAATCGATTATTGATTTTTTTTTATTGATTTTGATTACGACCATGACCATGTGCTGGGAGAACCGGTTTTAATACTCAGACAGAGCAGTAATTAGTGCCAAATGACAAAAGAAACATGTGAAATGCACGTTTTTAATGACCGAAAATACAAATACAATAAGTGTAATAAATATACTAAATGAAAATGTACTAAAACAACACCCCTTAAGCCTCACCTCAGTAAAATGTAGTACTACCCTCATATACTCTGGACTTTCGCGATTGTAATAATAGTTATAATAATGTGGAAACAGGTGGCATATTATCAAATAGGTGGGACGACGGCAGAACAACCAAAAAAGGAAAAGAAAAGAGGGACAAGGTGTTATCACTACACGTGCATTTGTATCACGTCTGATCAGAAGCAAGTTTTGTTGTGAATCTGCGCGTTACTCTGACGTAAACGTAATGCCAGCAACACATTAAACAACTACTTATGTACATTATTTAAATAAAATATATATTGATGTCATTTTCTGAAGCTGCTCGTTCCCAGACTCTAATACAAAGAGTACATGGCGCGTTTTTTGTCAATGGATGGCGGAAATATTGTGACAATAGCCGCGACACGCACACACACGCCGTTGTTGTAGCATCACTGAACTTCATCCGCCACAGGACGAACATCAGGCGAGCGACTCCGCGCGCGGGTCACGGCAATAATCCACTCGAAGTACGCGATACGTGGCCCTAATTGGCTGTCTTACCTTGGCGTGCGGGGGAAAAGCCCGGTCAGTTTGTGCGCGGTGCCCCGGCGTCGGCAGCGGCGTTGAGAATGACCGACAGTAACCTCCGCCGGAGCGAGCGGACCCGGAACTATCACGTCATCTGATTCCATTTTTCTGGACCAATCAGGGGCCGCGCCGATGCTGGCCCATTTTTCCTTTCTACGTCTGCTTACGTCATTCATGTTTATTTATTTAATTTTTTCGAATTTCATTTTTTTATTCCGACAACATCAACAAAAGCAGAACCACACGAGAAACGTACTAAAACCATAGATCTATTTAAAAATAAATAAATAACGTAAAATAAAATAGATAGATACATAATACATAAGAGAAGCTTCACGTCAACGTCCTCGACACCTGTCACGGTCCAGTGAGTAATGATGCCAGGCGAAATATTTTACCCAAAACAGTAAAGAACAAGGTCAGTCCATATAAAGGTATCTGCATGGGAAGGAAAATGAGTCAGATCATCATGACTGAACTAAAATAGGATGGTGTCGGTCATAGCCTTGGCCTATTTGAACTTGGTAATAGGCTAAATGTGAAACTATAGTTTGCTTTTGTTCGGGATGGATCTTAATAGAAAGATATTAGCCTAGATCAGGCGTGTACTAACTACAAATCAATCCCTCAGATTCTTGATAGACCTAATTAATGGTCCCAAATGACAAATTCTTTCATTTTTACTGTAGGATTGGAAAAGTTCTGCTATAATAACTTAATTAACAAACATGTTGATGTTATAAATACCTATAATAACTTAAATAACAAAGAAGATTTTGATGTTATAATTACCTAAAACTTGTGTTCCCAGTCGTATTAAAGGGTGTGAGCCAAACCTACGTCAACTTTTGAATGAGTCACTTAATTGTCATGTAGTCTGTGGCGCTTGTGGAAAAAAGCTATAGAGCCACATTAACTATTGACATCTGAATATTTAAAGAACTTATTCTCCATTAAACTGCTTTCCCAAATCATTCACATTGATTATCACCACTTGTAAAAGGATCACAGTCTTTTGTGTTTGAAGGGACTGACACGTGTTTGTCAATGGCACATGGCAAACCTTTACATTTGAAGCCCAACTTACTGTGTGTATGTGTAATGAGAGTCATTTTCTCTATTGTTATTAGTGATGATTCATACACATTTGAGTTACAAGTTTTCCATTTGGATTTGAGTATATGATAAGTAATTTAAAACAGTGACAAAAACAACAATATCTATAGTTTAGATAATTGTGTGTCGTTGCATTTCAAAACATTTACAAGACCTGTTGGACTATTACTGTGCATTGTAATTAGATAATTTTGAGGAAATATATAAGAGTAACAATTTGGGCAAGTTTTCTCATAAATGAGCAAGATGGAAAAGTGGTGGTGCTTATTCTGGTAGTCAAACAATGATGCCAGATACAACTGTTAGATATTTTTAATACAGATTTTTTAAATGAATTTAAATTATTATTTATATATTAAGGAAGTAGCATTGGCTACACTATTTGCACACGCTATTTTGCCTTTGCAATGGTGCAAAATAGCCAGATGGTGGCAGCACAAAACACACTGAGTCAGAACCTTACAACACAGAGCTCAAGGTGTGCCCACCAGCTCAGAGGGCAAGAAGAAAGAGGAAAAACATGTCCGAAATGCCCTCTCAGCCTGTGGTTACCCCGCTTGGGCTCTCAACAGAGTGAAGAGAACCAAGAAGCAGGACAAAAGGGAAACTGAACAGAGAAGGAAGGGTGTTTCTATCCCTTATGTGTCTGGCCTGTCGGAAAAACTGCAGAGAATTTTTAGACAACACGAAGTCCCTGTTTATTTTAAACCAGGAAACACTTTAAGACAAAAACTGGTTCACCCTAAGGACAAGTTGCCGACTCAAAAACAGAGCAATGTAGTTTATTCGATCCAATGCAGTGAAGAAAGCTGTAAAGAACGGTACATAGGTGAGACAAAACAGCCTCTACACAAGAGGCTTTTTCAGCACAGAAGAAATACAAGTTCAGGACCTCAGAGTGCCGTGCATCTCCATCTTGAAGCCTCTAATCACTCGTTTGAAGACGGTGAGGTGAAGGTTTTAAGCAGGGAGAAAAGATGGTTTGAAAGAGGAGTCAAGGAAGCTATTTTTGTTAAAAAAGAAAGACCTTCTTTAAACAGAAATGGAGGGCTAAGGTTTAATCTTCCTGTTATTTATAATGGGTTACTGAACCCCTGGAAAGGTAGAGGACCAGGACCAGGACATTTAGATGCTAATCAGGTACTCAGGGTGGTTGAGCCAGGGTCTCACAAAGACAAAGAGGATTCTAATAGCCCATTAAGATTCTGAATAGGCTAGCTCGGTAGATACAAGGGGGAAGTTTCTGTTGAAACAAACAACTCTTTCTACTTCAGGAAGGCTCCTCCCAATGGGTGGGTCTTACCACAGAACAGTATTAATATCGGAGTTCTCGATCTAAATTCTTTTATTGACAATGACTCTTGGATGAGAGTCGAAACGTCTATTTTTTCAAACTGAGTCCAGATGACTACAACTGAAGCTTTTTCTACTAGGTGGCGGTAAATGCACCTTTCAGTTGACTGCTGCCAGTCGCAACAACAACAACAAATCCTGGTATTCTTATTAATTCTGATTTCTGTATTTTCAAACACCAACTCATTATGTTTTTTTCAATATTGAATTCTGAAAATAAAATCCAAATACACATAAAAAAGTAAAAGTATCAAAAGCCAAACACGAGCTGTGCGTGTGAAACGTGCATGACGTCAGTTGTAAAGACAGCCTGCAGGGGGCGGCATTGTCGCGGCACGGCAAAGACAGCTCTGTGAGCGCTTGTTTTGTGCAACTGTGACAACAGGTCTGGCCGCGTTCGAGGCAGAGGAGGTGACGCAGAGGTAAACACCGCCCGCCCATCGGTCCAGTGGACAAAAACAACCGCACCGAGCTGCACTCCTCACCCTTGTCCCACGTGTCTCTCGCAAAGGCACAAAAACATCGCGAGCTGCAACAAACCCAGCAGCAGCAGCACATGTCAGCGAGCCTGCGTCTGCTGTGGAACCCGGATCTCGAACGCAACTTAAGTCAGCGAGTCATAAAGTCATTAGTCCCTGCGCTAATCCATCTACAAACAGAGCCAGTTCGGAGAAAGAAGACAACTGCCTCGCATTGATCGTGCTTTTCCGTGCACAGCAGCAGTAGCAGCAGCAGCAGCAGCAGCAGCAGTAAGACGCAGTAGTAGAAGTAGTAGCACCTCCACCACCACCACCGACCACCGCCATGTCCACAGCCGGGGACCAAGTGAAGAGCGTCCCGATCCCGACCCGCGTGCTCACCCTGAAGGACTGGTCCCAGCTGCCCGACTGCTACAGCCAGACCCCCGGGGGCACGCTCTTCTCCACCACGCCCGGAGGTAAAGACGCCTCGTGCACGTCTACAATAATAATACTGGCTGTGATTATGCAAACTGCCTGTAGCTAACGATCAACACTGTCAAGCGTGGAAAATCCCCAGGGCTCGTGAATACAAACGATTATCTGGTCTACTTTGCCAGTAATGACAACAGAGATTGCTAAAGTTGCATGCTAGATTGATCCACTCCTCCTTTTTACAATAATTCCTTGTTATTGAGTTTAGCTGGAAGCCTGAAGGCCTTAACTGAACAAAACAAACATGCACAAGTTTCAAAGTGATTGGCTTAATTGAACGCTTGCCCTGCAAACTCGAATGCACTGCACAAATGCGTTGAGTGCAGCAGGAGGCCTCATGTTGTCAACAACTCTGGAGCCTGTCTGCAAAGTAAATAGACTTTTGTTCAACTAACAATAAGCAGCAGTAGTTCAGATTGTCTAAAAATAGTCCAAATATGTGCATGGCCTTTAACTTTCGTAACACAGCAGCTTATGTGAACATAATAGTGCTGCAACAACTATTGGTTTAGGAGTCGATCAGGCAAACTATTATTATTATTATTATTATTATTATTATTATTATGATTATTATGATTGTTATACTTTGAGTTTTTATTTAAATATGCTTTTTAGCCTAATACAGGTTGAAATTATAGTAGCTGAAATCTTCTAAGTAGAGAATAATCTTTTTTGATGTTTATATTTAATAATAATGTCTTTGTTATAAATGTCTGTTGGGGTGTGTTTTAGAGTTTGTATTAGTCCAAATAACATGAACGATGATCAATATAGGATTATTTAATAGTTGACTATTGTTGTTGTCTGTAAAGTATAATAATAATAATAAGAACAATTGTGAGTAAAGTATAATGCACAAACGGCACAATGGTAAATAACACGTAGGCCTGCCGTGAATGCATTTACACTTTACTTGACATGATGCAATAAGCTTCAAGTCGACAACAGCAGAAGTTTGATCTTGTGACCATGAGTTTTACAGAGTTGGGACGAGGTAACATGCTCCTACTGTGACGTGATTGGCCCGTACAGGAGTCTGGCTGCACGCACTGACCAATCCCTGCAGAGTTGTGTGCAGCATTCAGGAACATAATGTACAAGTTATGATTGACACATGCAGCACAAGGGGGAAGTAAGAAAGTGTTTTTGTACCAATTTGCTGATGGGGTGAAGTTAGGTGTGTAAACATGGCTTTCAGTTTCACACTTGAACAAACTTTATTGATCAGGCACATGGACACGGAAGCTTCAAAACACAACTATTCTTATGACAAAGGGCAAAGATAATGTTCAGATGACTTTGACTTTGAAATTACAGGTTTCAAATGAAGGACTGGGACACTTGCCAAAACAAAATGTGTCTTTTAATGGTCAGAAATCTTCAAAATCGCGCCTACAAGAGGAAACTTAAAACCCAAGAATAGGTCGTGCATACGTTGCAGTCAATGGCAGCTTACACTTGCATTCCTGCCCCCTTTCCATGCCCCACTTCCACGCTGCCGCCGCCCTCGCACGTACCCCTTTGTCCGGGATACGCTGCTTCTCCGGGACGTTACATAACATGTTTTCCATTTAATAAAACGATTCAAACTTCATCTTTTAAGAAGTGGGACAGACCGCTCCCTGCTGCAGCGACGTCCTGCGTTATCACAACAGTGTTTATGAGGCTGGGTGCGTTTTTTTTTAATGACAAGTCGCACTCAGCTGATGTGTGATGTGGTTGTCCCAGGTGTTTATATAGAGTTTGGACTTGTGACATAACCACCAAACACGCCTATGCTTTAAAAACCCTACACTTGAGATGTAATTTATGCAAACTCGCCTGAAGTTTGGCGTTAACTCGGGCTGCGAGATGATCAGAATCAACTATAAATTGCAATTTGAATGGTCACTGGTCGCAATTTGCAAATCACAAAGACTATATTAGTTATATAGTAATACATAACATAATGTAACAAAACGACAACCTATTCTAGAAAAACTGCTGTAACTTTAGTTTAGACCTAGACAAACGGGTTTAGAAAGGCATGTGATTCTTGTCGTTTTGCAGTTCCGATGTCAGTCTTTTTTCAATATATTTTGCTACAGGATATGCACTTCGAACATCTGATACCGAATCTGATACTGTTAATTCCCTGACATTTGCAAAAGAAGAAATCCGAAAGTGGTTCAGCTCTATGTTGGCTCTGTAAAACAACCAAAACATGTGGCTCCAATCTTCCGCCTGCATTCAGCAAAAATGCTCTGCTTTCCAAGAAGTCGCCGCAGCTGCACCTCCCTCCTTTCCTGACCCCGGCCCATAGACATTCTTGTGCTATAGACTGTAAAGATTCAAGACTCCCCAGGAAGTTAAAGGACACAGTGGATCAAGGGTTTTACTTGATCATTTTAACTTCAATCGGAGCTTGTTGAGCTAGTTTGCGTCAGAGGATTTTTCAAAAACTGACCGTAATATCATTAAATCAAAGTGTGAAAAGGATAAACCATCTAGAAACTTTCAGTCACCATATTTCAACCTTTTAGTTTGGTTGAAAAAGGAAGGAATAAAAATAAATAATTGCTGACTAGTGGACTAAATTACAAAACGATGCGAATAATTGAGGCTAATTTAGAAAAAAGTAAACCTTCAAAGGAAATCTGAAAGCAAAATCTACATTCTGACACAAACTCTGTTGTTTTGCTTTCAGGTACGCGCATCATCTACGACAGGAAGTTCCTGTTGGACTGTCGAAACTCGCCCATTGCCCGGACCCCTCCGTGCTGTCTACCTCAGATCCCGGGGGTCACGGTGCCCGCCACGCACCCCTTGGGCAAACTGCAGGAGCTCAAAGAGGAGGACGAGGAAGAGAAAGAGATTGCAGGTGAATATGGATCGCTTCAGAGTTGCAATTGTTAGTATTACATTTTGCTCGATTCATCATGTAAGAATCAAGCTTAGTAATATTTATGTTGTAGCGAGAAATGATGAACTTATATCTGTTATTATTGGTTGCTTATATGTTATTTGACCTGACAGTGCATGTGCTTGCGTCCCTTTTGTTCAGCTTGTGCTAATGCAGCAGGTGCAGAGGGCTGGTCTGATCTGCTGACCTACGACTGCAGCAGCAGCAGCAGTTGTTCAGTGTTGAGCTCGAGGCCTGTGGGGCAGAAATCACTGTTTAGAGCAGCTCGACTGACAAACCGCAACTAACACTCAAAAGCTTTCGACATTCTTACAGTCCTGACGTTTCTGGTGTTTGTTGAAACATTATTTGTCAAGTCTTGGACCTGTTGATCAGGATGACGGTTGTTGAAAAGGCCCCAGTGAGTGACAATGAGCCCAGAGGTCACATGTTCACTGGGGGCAGCCAAGCTTTATTGACTCTACTTGGTAAACAGTTTGAGGAACGCCCTGAGCTTGTTCCTCTGTCTTTAGGTCCAGTCCTTTTGGAGGGTGTGTCTAACTGTATGTCCTTATCTCTGTTCTTTTCAGATGACAGCCAGTTCGAGATGGACATCTGAGCGTCGGTATTACCTCCTGTGGAGAGTTACACGACGCCTCCTTGGTCATTTGGACCATTATTACATGTAAAGCTTTTTCACTTTTTTAATACAAAAGCTTTTGTGAGGAACCAAATGATGAAACATGGGGTGTTTTGGACCCTAAGGTGTATTTAGCAAATAAATTGCATTAACTAAGTTGATTGGTTGCTCACTTACTTCAGTGTTGCAGGATTTGGGAAAAGTCCATTTTGATTTCATTTTTTTATCTTTTGTATATAGTGAAATTGTTATAACCTGTTTTTTAAGTTGGGATCTGGGGTAATTGCATTAGAACATGTAAGGTATGCTAAGTTTGACTTTCCTCTCTGGAAAGCTTGTTGTGGAAGGTCAACAGTCTCTGGCTGTGAGGGGTTCAGGGCCTGCAGGAATCAGCATGAGCTGTTTTCAATGGTTTGTTTTGTTGGATGTGAATAATTTCAAATAAACATTATTCCATCAGCCACGGTCTGTGTCATGTTATTGATCTTGTTCCATATATTGTACAGGAAGTATGTTTACAGTGCATTTGCTTCATTTCTGCCAGGAGCTTAATCTGTTGCACCTTGTGTAACAGAAAGGCATGTGGCCACAGAAACCCAGCTCTGTAAATGAGTTACACAAGAGTCTAATCAAAAGTATGTTTCATGCATTAGAGAAGGTACAGACTGGCACACTCGGCTGGCCCAGAAGCAGAAGCTGACCCTGTCGGCCTTTTCTTAATAATTTTGTTAAGATCTTGGTTTATATCAGAACCAGCATAAGACCACATAGGCATACATACTTTACTAAATACTTTACTGTGTGGGGCTGCTGCCATAGACGACTCAAATGGAAACTGCACACTAGACTACTATACTACACTCATATACATGGGACTGAGCGCTCTCCAGGTCCACGCTTTAGCAGAAAGACCAGAGGACAGCTGCTGCACGAGGCCAGACACTTCACCCGCTCAAACTATGTGGGTTGGGCCCGACACCTGCTCCACTTGGACCCAGCCGCTCATGCATCCTGAATGTGCCAAGCTTTTTGCATTAATAAGGTCTTAAATTTGGCCAAGATTTGACTTGTGAAACCTGACTCAGAAAAGTGTGTCTGCCGCGTGGAATAAGGGAGTTCTAAGCAGGTCAAAGTTAATGTGATGTAGGTCAGTCTGCTCAGCTGCTCAGTTTCCCGGGACGACATTCCTCAGTGGGAATGACTTTGCATACTTTACACACAGAATACATGTAGATTAATGTACAGCGCTGGAAGGGACATGATGTATAGTTGTCAAAGGTGTGAGAAAATAAGATAAGAGAGCCTATATTTGTCCCACAAAAGTGTCAAAATTCCAGAGTCGCAACAAGTGGAATACACACTCTTATTTACAGTAAGTGGCTGCTATATGGACACCAGGGATGATTGAAATTTCACACTATTGCACAGTATTGCACATGATTTATAAAAACTTAACACATTTTTAGGCCTAATAGTGTCCATTTTAAAGCCACGTATAAAGCCACAAATAATTAGATCTACTTTTTAAGGTTGAATTGAACCTTTACAAAAACGTTTTAAAATCAATTTCAAACGATTGTGTTGTCATCTGAAGAGTCTCAATCAGGTGCATCTCACACCTTTTGGCCAACAACCCTGCACTTATGATCAGCAGAGACTTGTTAGAATAGATATAGACACATTTTTGAGTCAAACGCACTCGCCGATACAGATGACCTGTTCAAACTTGACCTGTTCAAATACTGAGAAAGCGTTGGCAGGTGAACACGCTGGACGCTGCTGCGGGCTTCCCTCATAAGATTATCAGGAACGTGTCTGTTTCCGAGTCAGTATTGACCGCTGAGCACAATCTGATGTGTCGTATTGATTCTGGCTCAGATTTACGGCTTTGATGTAGATGAAAAGCTTGGTCTGACTTTGATTTATTCTTTTTTTTTTCACTTTACTGTGACAGAACTTCAAGCAGTTGGAAGATAGACTGTATCTGTAAATGCAAATTATGTTAGTTTAGGAATAAATAAACTCGGTTACCTGCAAATTGTACCTAATATGTGCAAGTTTTTATTTTTTTATTTGATTTTTCCCTAAACCACATGTTTCCAAAGCTAGAATGCACACATTTACATTTATGGGTGATTGCCACAGGAGCCAGGATCCAAGATAAGAAACAGACATTTCGCAAATCCGACTCCTCACAAACAAACTCAAACCAGCGACTCATTATTGTTTCGTTAAATGATATAGATTTCTTGTGAGGTAAAGCAGCCACTGTCCACCTTTGGATCAGTTCAAAACCTCCCCAGCCCAGTGCCTCTTTTGTCTTTATGATACGACATGCCAAAGCCGCCAACACAGTGTCAGAGTGCATGTACTGAGGGGTTCTTCTGACAAACTTATGAGTGACACACATTTCACATAACATATGGCCGCTAAATGGGTCAGTAAAGCCAAAGCATGTTTGCAAACAACAGACAGGTTAAGCTCTGTATAATGCATACCTATAGGTCTAAGTAAAAACAAACCAGAACATACGAGCTTAACATCATTTAAATGTAATACAAGCCTGAAGTAGAGAAGCTCACACATGGAGACTGTCTGGATTATTTGGTTAAGAAACCCTTACATTTGCTGTTTGCGTTTATTAATTTTTTTCAACCAGCCGATGACTATCAGCCCCCTGAGAATGCAAAATATAAAAAGAAAGCTATAACCCACTTATTTTAAGTCAAATCAATCATTCTGGGAAGACTCAGGGCCAATTTCTGGCTAAATTTGTTTACTTTATTACAAGTCCCTGAATCTAATTTTGGATTAAATTAGCTTCAGATTTGAAAAACCCAACGCTCTTCTGTCTCTCAGTCCAAACCTCCAACAGCTTCACTCCTCCTTTTATGTATTAAAGAATATCTAGGCGGGATTTGAAATGTGATTTTCCTCTTTGCAGAGCTTGTTGTCAGGCCCAAAAATAACTGTGAAACTAAACAAACCAACTCAACCAATTTAGTTTGAATTGGGAGAGTTTTAGTCTGGTGTTTTAGTCAACCTGATATAATAAAGTTTTTTTATAAGTTATCTGCTCTTTGTTGTTTACTTCAGTACCTACTTTGTGTTGCAACTGCGGAATTTCCCCATTGTGGGACAAATAAAGGCTTATCTTATCTTATCTTAATGTAACATATGCTCCGAAAAGAAAAACTTCAACGCCGTGTGAAATGCTTTATCATTCAGTAAGTATGATTTTGTCTACTAGACAAGGATGTAATACATGAATGTAAATAATTGTAGTATTACACACATCCATGTCCTTGTTCATGTTGGTGTTTCACAAGCAGAATATTCATGTGCGCTTAACTGTTCTTTGAGGCTCGTATCAATATTATATTTTAATAAAAAGCAACAACTTGCCTTTAGAGTAACTTGAGATGTAAATTGTAATTACTGCTGTATCAAAATCCATCACCTTGCAGCAAAGTTAGAAAGAGTAAAAGATATGTATTTTAAACTATCAATCAATCAAAATGTATTTAAGAAGCACTTTTCATACATAAATTCCCACATCCCACTCCTCCTCCACACACACACACACACACACACACACACACACACACACACTACACACACACACACACACTACACACACACACCACACACACACCACACACACACACACACACACACACACTACACACACACACACACACACACACACTACACACACACTACACACACACACACACACACACTACACACACACTACACACACACACACACACACACTACACACACACTACACACACACACACACACACACACACACTACACACACACTACACACACACACACACACACACACACACTACACACACACTACACACACACACACACACACACACACACACTACACACACACACACACACACACACACACACTACACTACACACACACACACACTACACACACACTACACACACACACACTACACACACACTACACACACACACACACACACACACACACACTACACACACACTACACACACGCTACACACACACACACACACACACACACACTACACACACACACACACACACACGCCTTTGTTCTATAAATGTCCTGAACACAAAGAGGAATTACTTTTGATCACTTCCAACATAAAACAACAAATTGGATACTACAAATAAAAATGTCCAACCTCTGAACTCTCCAACCCACAAGCTTTAGTGACTGAGGATTAGCTGTTGACCTCTCAATTAAAAAGACTCAAGTCTCCCACTCAGCATGTAAGTAAGGCAAGGCAAGGCAAGTTTATTTGTAGAGCACATTTCATACACAAGGCAATTCAAAGTGCTTCAAACAGCAGGAAAAATGCATTCAAATCACAAAGAAATTACAGAAATACAATAAAATTAACTAAATTAAAAATTATCAATCCAACTGATTTTCTAAACTAATAAAATCACAAACAAAAGAGAAGAGTGCAAAGAAAAAATCCCTTCAGTCATATGCGCAGCTAAACAAAACAGTTTTTAGCTTAGATTTGAACATAGTCAGAGTAGAAGCCTGTCTCACATCTTCAGGAAGACTGTTCCAGATTTTAGCTGCATAAAACTGAAACGCAGATTCCCCATGTTTTGTCCTGACTCTGGCACCAGCAGGAGGCCGGTCCCTGAGGTCCTCAGAGTCTGAGATGGTTCATATGGCACTAACATGTCCAAGATGTACTTTGGTGCTAGGCCATGGAGAGACTTGTACACAAGCAGAGCTGCTTTAAAGTCTCTTCTCTGAGCCACAGGAGCCAGTGCAGAGACCTGAGAACAGGACTAATGTGATCATACTTCCTGGTTCTAGTCAGGACCCGAGCAGCAGCGTTCTGGATGTACTGCAGCTGTTTTACAACTCGTTTGGAGAGGCCAGTGAGCAGGCCGTTACAGTAGTCTAATCTACTGGAGACAAACGCATGGATAAGTCTCTCTAAATCTGGTTTTGACACTATATTTTTGATTTTGGCAATGTTTTTTAGATGGTAAAAAGCTGCTGATGTTATTGATTTGACGTGGCTATTAAAGTTCAAGTCTGAGTCTATTATTACCCCCAGATTTCTAATTTGGTTTGTAGGTTTTAGAGCGAGACTCTGGATTTGACCGCTAACACTTTCTCTATGTTTCTGTGGGCCAAAAACGATTATTTCAGTTTTGTCTGAGTTCAGCTGGAGAAAGTTGTTTTGCATCCACACGCTGATCTGTTGGATGCAGTGACAGAGTGAATCTACTGGTCCATAGTCACCTGCCGATAGTGAAACATAGATCTGATTGTCGTCTGCATAATTGTGATAGGACACATTTTCACTGCGTATCAACTGACCCAACGGCAGCATGTAGAGGTTGAAAAGAAGTGGTCCCAGGACTGACCCTTGGGGCACTCCACAGGTCAGGGTCATGTGGTCTGAAACACAGCTACCAATTTCAACAAAGTAGGCAGGACCCTAAGAACGTAAATGTCCACTTACAAAACTTTAACCCTTCATAACAACTTTAACTTTTTAACTCTTTAAATGCCACAAACTTCAAATTTCAGACAGACTTGAATCTTTCATTATACTATATTATGAAATAGAGGAACTATTTTCATTACATGTAAAATTCAAGTTTTCAAAAAAGAAATGTTTGGAACTAAACTTACTTAATTGACTTAATTTGATATCAATATCATTAAGTGGCACGGAATAGTGGGCCAAACAGGTGAAACATACTTTATATGTTTATTAGTTGTTGTAGTAGTGAGTAGTGTCAGTAATTACCCCTTTATAACGAGGATACAGCGAAGCGATAACAGCCTCTTGCATAACGGCAGAATACATGTTGTTCCATGTTGGTATTTGGCATAGTTCGTCTTAAGCACTGTAAACAACTTCCAGTCAGATGACCAGCCTCCCCCCCCCCCCCCCCCCCCCCCCCCCCAGCACCGCTGTTGCCCCTGGGTGCAGTTGGACCGAAAGTCTATTTTTGTGCCCGCAGTCGTTGATGGCACCGGCTGAGGCTGAATTTCCTGGGTGACGCTGTAAACAGACACGCAAACACTTGGCCTGTCTGGTCACATCCATTACAGCGGGGAGGGGGCCCAGGGACCCAGGGGCCAAAGAGAAATGCATTTGGTTTGTCTCACGTACAAAAAACCCCCCAACAACTCATGATCATGTTTTACATTGTCTGCGGAATGTGTCAACAAGGAAAAGCAATTTGTACACAAAGTAATTCAAAGTGCACCACCCAAACAATGCATTTAAATCACAGTACAAACAGATACCGATACAGAGTGGTGTTACCATAGCAACTAACAATTCAAAACTAATTATTATGTCTTTTGAATGGGCAAAAGTCCTCAAAATAACACAAAGCAGGACACTGAAAGCCATGAATAGATCAAAAATAATTCCAAAGCAATTTTTTTTTAGCTCTAGTTGTGATACCGCTTTCGATATCGATTCGTTTCCGATGGGTATTGATACTTTGATACTTGTTTTGACAACAGCCGGAGGACTTGATCGCTGTGAGTCGATTGCCCAACGTCGCTCTCCAGTTCTATCTCGCATGAGGCAGACACAAAAAAGGCTTGTTCTTATCGTCATGCACAGATTTCAACCAACATTCCTTCTGCACTAATAGCTCTAGTTGTATTAAATGGTCAAAAATCGAATGTAAATAAGACATAAGACTGGTTATTGTTATTGCACACCGTGTACAATGACTGTGTAAATGTGAATTATTATTGGATCGCTTGCAAACTTGTTCTGGAATTCAAAATTTTCAGACAGACAACAACTTACGTACCCCAATATTGTCAATCATGTGCGACGCAAATGCCAAGACTAAAGAACAAACAAACAAACAAACAAACAAACAAACAAACAAACACATCTCTTCACCTTTAAACCCTCAGGTGCCGATAGTTTTCCATCGCTCTTCAACAATGATAACGTGTACTTAACCCCAGCTAATCTGTTTATGACTCTTTTTCCACACTACAACATGAAGGACGCCTCTTTTACGTCGTGTGTTTGATTATAACGTAACTGGCAGCTTTACATGCACAAAAAATGCCACTGCCACAAGAGTTAGCGTCCGAGGTTTAGCGTCTCTGCCGTTGTAAACATTGTGCATGTGTCAGCACTGTGACCTGACGAAATTTTAAAGTCACTCGTCCAGTCTTTCCACTGTACTCCTTATGTATTTATATCCTGACTCTATCCTATGTATTTATATCCTGACTCTATCCTATGTATTTATATCCTGACTATACGACTGTGCAACTTCTCTGATTATGCATCAGAGAATATGCCACAGTGTGCTACAGTATGTTACAGGTCAGATCTATGGAGAGGAGACAGTAAGAATGCATGTTATAATGATAATAATAATGATAATGATAATAATAATAATAATAAACAGCAATACTATAAACTTTTCTAAATAAAAATAGAATAAAAATAACTGCGTTAGATAATTAACTAAAAAGATGAATGAAAATGTATATATCTGATAATTTATGATATTATATATGAAACAATAATTACATAAAACAACGTAATACAAATAATAATACTTTAAAAAAAATAAGATTAAGATTGATACATTAAAAATCAGATTTATTTAAAAAAAAAACACATATGTGATCACTAAAACACATTGGAAATACTGGTTTTGTTTTCAGATTTATTTTAATTTGAGTTTTTTGTGTGAATGTGAGACGGGGGGAGGGGAATTTGTTGTTTGTTTTTGTGATTTTACTGTTGTTATGTAAATCCTTTGTCGTTAATTAAAAAAAAAAGACTGCATGTTATTGAAGGTTTTTGAATGCATTTTATAAGATGAGTAAATATGAAGCCAAAAGGGATGTAGTTGAGTAATCACTTGATTGATAGAAGGTGTCTTTTTATTACTCAACTAATTATTTTTACTTAAAGGCGTGGAGTGAGTCAATCAAAGTTTAATCACGGTTGCTGTTTACCAGTACTTCAAAGTAATGTTTGTGTGAGATCATAATCATTTTGAGCGCTTTAATAGTGCTACACCTTGCCCCATTTTTACAATTAATTTATGCATTTGTCTTTAGTCAAACCAAAAATAACTTTAGTCAACTACACAGCGCTGTAACATCTCCATGGAGACAAGCAGTACAAACTGCAACACAGTGCACCTTTGCTGTTTGGGTATGTTTTAGTCCCACATTAAACATAACGCAGATGATGTTTCTCACCTTGAATATCAGGCGCTGGGCAAAGGGACAGTGCAGAAAGTTTATGTGCTCTTATGATAAGTGAAAGGATAAACGAGGGTAAACTTTGTCCCTCTATAAGTGTTTATTAGGGTACTTGGACTCGGTGGCGTCACATAAAAAGAGTAAACATATTGACAGAGTTGGATGTAGGCCAGTGACGTGTGCACACGAACCATGATGCACTGAATGTTGCCAAAACACAAAGCGAGCAGACAGGAATCAACCTACAAGGCCATCTTCTGCGACCTCCTCAATCCAAATATGATATATGAAATTAGTTCATTAAGGCTTTGAGCTACTGGACAAATACAATTATTATAACCTTTCTTGAGAAACGTTAATTGTTTCTTTCCTCTTCCACCACCTATGGGGGAATTATGAGATGTGATGAGCAGAAATGCATATAAGCCGTGTTTACCATAAATAATGGAGACTAGGGTGGTTCCCCATTGTCTAATCTTTGCCATAGTCTCAAAACAAGCTGAACACAAAATTGGTTATACAAATAGGCTACTTTATGCTTGTGGTGTTTCCATTAACATATTGCAGTAACTATATTTAATATGCTATTCAATGCTTTATAGATCAGCACAGGCAATAGGTTTATACTCTATAAATTGTATTAAATACAATTATTCAAACATGGATTGTAGTAGTATAAACATGTTGGGAAACACTGCTTTTACACTTAAGCCAATTATTCCCCCCCTGCATTTCAACATGTATGCATTATTTCTGGTTATAAATAAACAAGAATAATTAAAATACATTTAATCAAGTGAAGAAAATTCACAAACTTGGAATCTGTTTCGGCGATGTGATGCAACATAAAACAACGAATAATAATGGTGAAATAAACTATGTCAAAAATAAAGGCATGCATTACAGGTGTTGGAATGAATATAAATACAACATTATAGCTAGAGAGAACATACTGCCCTCTATGTAATACGGGCTATTATCCCCAAAGGCATTCATAGTAGCTCTAGTGTCACTACAGGCGTTCTTTACATTCAGTCCTCATAACAACCGACCCACCAGGCGCTAATTAAAAAGTCACACAAAATGTCCACAAAGCAGTTCTAACAGCTCCATGGCGCTCACGAGCACGAGCTGCTATAGACCGGTAGTAGAGTGACATCTGCTGGACGAAGAGGTGCACTGCAAGACAACCTTTAGCGCGTGCGCGGCGATGACATAATTAATGATAAAATGAATACAAACTGGATTCAAGGCAGTTCGGCCACAAAGAGAGATATGGGAATGTGTGTTTGAACAAAACAACAAAATAGAATTTTAAAAAATGATACGGTTAATAATCGCTATTTAATTTCCACACGACCTCGTTTTCAGGTCAATTGTTAATCATTACTGATCCACTGCCTCTCTAAAGGGATTGTTTCCACTCGTAATAGTCGCGTCATTGTGAAGCAAGTCTACGATTTCATCTCATTTTCACGTCAGCTGATCGTGAAGTCAACGTTCTCTTTTTCACACCATTCACGCCCCTTTCACCCCCCACAAACTCGCGCGCCATTGGTCGACGCAACGAGCGACAGCCATCTCAGCCAATCGGATTGTTTGTTTGCCGACGGCGTCCCTCCCACGCACGCACGCACGCACGCACGCACGCACAGTGACGTCGGTTACGTTCTCTGCCGCTGCCGCTGCTGAGTTTTCACAGAGCGTCGAGTTGCACATAGCGGCCCAATACAAAAAAGAAAAAGGCTGATACGCGCAAAAAACGAGGGGACATTCATTTCGGAGACGGAGACGACGCGCCGGAGAACGTTTTTGTCGCAAGGTAAACGCGTTGGAACCTGGCGCGGACGGATTCCCCTCGCTGTTTGTGAAACTCTCTAGGGTGAAAACTGAGGAGTGGGTTTTTTTTGTGGCCTAGAAGCAGGTGCTACTTCATCATAATAAGCGTCGTGCGTGTTATACTGCGAAATGCGACTTATACACCGAGAAAATCATAATAGAACATGTGTTTAGCTTAAAACCGCTTTCTGTATTGCTTATAATATCAGTTTCTGTGTGATTGGATCGTAAAGTAGCCACACACTGGGGTAAAATGCCTTATGAATAGTGTGGCCTCCATTGCTTTTCTTTGTTTCTTTTTCATGTTAAATAAGAAAGAGTGCAACTGTTTAATTCTATTTCTCTGTGTCTTTTTTGTTGTTTATTTCATCGTACAGGCAGGAGGACAGTATGTAGGCCAGAGTTTAGATTTGTTTAGGCCAAACGTGTGTAAATCCATAGGGAAATCCAATGGAAATCAACGTTTACACAAGATTGTTTGTTATTTTATTGATATTAAAGATGTCATGGACCACAGCAGGAACGAGCAGCAGCAGTGGTGGGTGTGCAGGAGCTATGAGGTAGTTACATTGTGATAAGTTCTGCCTTTTTGCAAATAAATGTGTCGCTTTAGTGCTGTTTTTGGTTGAATTAGTTGCTTTTTTCATTCATTCTCTTGAGCTTGTGGAGACTTTTGTTTAGTTTGTGTAAATAATGAATAGGGCCACCACAGCATGGTACATTTCTAATGAAGAGACAATTCTGGATTTTCTTGGATAATTTCTCAAAGTATTCTAATTGCCTTGAATATTTGACTTTTTAATCATTCAGAAGTCAGTTTTTGTGCTAGTTTTTCTGCAAATGTGGAAGTAAACTGTTATAAAATACCAGGGTCTTGAGCGTGGTGTTGGTGATCCAAGTGAACAATTGCTCAGTATAGGATTATTAGGTTATCTGCTTGTTCTGTTAAGCCCCATTCACTTATAATTCCCAGTAAATAGCTGGGTATAAGTTACTTCTGCGAAACATTATTTACCATTTTCCAGGGAACCAAGATCATAATCGAGGAAACCAAGATCATAACCGAGGAAACCGAGATCATAATCGAGGAAACAAGATCATAATCGAGGGAAACAAGATCATAATCGAGGAAACCAAGATCATAACCAAGGAAACCAAGATAACTGAGGAAACTTAAGATCATAACCGAGGAAACCGAGATCATAACCGAGGAAACAGAGATCATAACCAAGGAAACCAAGATCATAACCGAGGAAACCAAGATCATAACCGAGGAAACCAAGATCATAACCGAGGAAACCGAGATCATAACCGAAGAAACTAAGATCATAACTGAGGCGAAAGGAGGCGGATCTGTCACGTCTCCTTGCATATTCTTGCTAATTTTACCAGGTCATGACCGGACTTCTCACTTACAACACACTAAAGGACAAAACTGAGTAATATCTTTATTAAATCTTCATTATTTCATCCGCGTGTCATCCAAGATCGAACTGTATAATGTACTTTTACCTCAACAATAGAAAGAGTACCAGAAATACAAAAGTAGTAGCAGCGTAGTGATATTTGTGACTCAAAAAAGGCTAAAATCCTAAACAATTCTCTATATTTTTGTCACTGCATTACCTCATCTATTACAATGGTGGTTAATAATAGTGACGTTTTAAGGGGCATTCCACCACTCAATGATGTGGAAACGCGGGGGAGCTGCCGCCGCCGCTAACGATAACAAATGCCACACATGCAAATCAGTTTTCCTAGCACTGCGCCGTGACTTCACTGCGACTTGTGAACGGGTTCTTTTCAACACGAAACCTTAAACCAGGGAGAGAGGTGCGCTTTAGCTCAAGGTGACGCATGGCTATCGTGTTACTCATTATTGAAAAGGCGGCGTGCAAACAGGCCCGGCGCGGTCGCTTCAGGGTACGACTTAAACGCCTCGGTCCAGCTGGTAGAGATAAGAGAATGACTGTAAGTCGGGTGACAACGCAGCAGCGTCCCCAACGGTTTACGGTGAAATCGATGCACACGGCAGGGATTGTTTTCGTTTTCCCATTGGACGCAACGGTTACTATGGACACGGAGCCCATCTGTCAGCTGGCCGCGAGCCTCTTTGGGTGATGGGTTATGGTTACGGCGGTGTAGGTCACGTTCACGGTTTCGTCGCGTTATGATCCAATTGTCTTTTGGTTTAAAATTGTGCCGGAAGAAGTATCGTAGATTTGATTAGGAATGCCACAAGATCCCGCAAGATGATTAGGGCAGTCTAGGGTTGCAACTAACGAGCAGTTGGTTAATCGATTAGTCTAGAAATTATTCTTTTGATGAATCGATTACCATATTTTCCGGAGTATAAGTCGCACCAGCCAAAAAATGCATAATAGAGAAGAAAAAAACATATATAAGTCGCACTGGAGTATGAAATGCGGTTGCAAGTGTGAAAATAACAAATAATATCACATATAAATCGCTCCAGAGTATACGTATAAGTATAAAAGAAGTCGCACCCCGGACAAAACTATGAAAAAAGATGTGACTTATAGTTTGGAAAATACGGTAGTTGTTTATGTGATGAAAAGATTTGTATTAAATTTGACCCAGATGAAGCTGAAGTGAAGCCGTTTGAGGATCCTGGTGTTCAAAGTGTAAAAAACTCAATGTATACATTTTCCACATCATTTTCATGGAATTACGGCTTAATTTCAGTCATAAAACTACTTTTCCCAGCTCATGGCATGTTTTGGAACCTATGTATGGTCATGATTATTTGATTACTTAATTAGTTGAAGATTATTTCAATAATCGATTAGTTGCGGTAAATCCATTAGCATGTCTCTGCCTTATCTTAGTCAACTAAATGACATATTAGTCAGAAAGGAGTGAATTAGCTGTAGATTGAACAGTTTAATCTGCCTTTTCTCATATGAAGTGTACTTTGCTGTAGTTTTTGTGAGATCCTGACAATTTTGAGAGCTTTTGCCTTTCCTTTTCAATCTATTAATTGATGCACAAGGCTCGTCTTAAGTCAGCCATGCATTTCTTTACCGAGCCCAAGGGATGAAATTGCCACAAGATTGTGCACCCGTGTGGAATGATCTTGTGAGACGTTTTCCCATGCGTTCACATTTGCTGTGGACAAAAGAGTTTTTGAGAAGCCGTAGTTACAAAAGGCATGTGCTACAATGAACTGAAACGCACCAGTGATAATGAATTAGGGTCGTCCGAAGTGTCGAAAATCCGATGCTAATCAATCTTGAACAGGTTTAGAATGAGGTTGAGCTCTATCAGAACGAGTACAAGCCGATATGGTAACGCAAAGAAAGTACTATTATTTAGTTTTGAAAGTGTCAGTCTATTGTCTCAAAAAATAAAATCAAAATTCTCGTTCTCGTGGTCTTAAAAAAGCTTGCAAACATTTATATACGTTGTCTCTCCCATAAAGCCCTGCAACTGAAACTACGATAAAGATATAATTTAATAATAATCGACCAAAATTGAGCAGATAAACATATTGAAAAGTAATCTAAATTGGTCATACACTCAAGGTTAATATTGAAATTTCTAAGTGTTGAAACGTTTTTTATTTGTTTTTATTCATTTAGAATTCAACAACTTATATTTTTCAAACTCTATTTAGTCCTCTTTTGGGATCTGCATCGACTGTAATGTCATGTTTATCCCCAATGTCTTTATTTAATTAATACGTGTAAGGAATTTAGAGCTCACTTAATTGATGACTGATCACTCTGTTTTACTCTGTAAGTGTTAAATATGAATTGGTAATCAATTCGCTACATTCTGTTCTATAAACAATCCACAACAATAGGGCCATTGCAATTTAGATTATCTGCAAACCTTTCACCTCATCATAAAGCGTGCATTTTCCATTAGAGATACAGGAAATTAATCAAGATGAAGATAAAGTTATTGCCTGACATGGAAAAATGATTAGTGAATGAAAAATGTCCTGGAACAACTCGATCTGATGTGAACCTGGTCACTTTTTAACAATCAAACAAATAAAATAATACATGGTAGTACATTATGTTTTATGTTTGTTTATGTCGTTTGAAGATCATTCTTTCTCTCTAACTTTACCAAAGGAAAGACAAAAATATATTGTATTGTCACAGAGTCTTGCCCTACAGGAATATACAGTAAGTCAGAGCTTCTCAAAGTGTGGGGAACTTTGAGTCCCTCCTCTGTCTCTCCTCTGTCCCTCCTCTGTCTCTCATCTGTCTCTCATCTGTCCCTCATCTGTCCCTCATCTGTCCCTCATCTGTCCCTCCTCTGTCCCTCATCCGTCCCTCCTCTGTCCCTCATCTGTCCCTCCTCTGTCTCTCCTCTGTCCCTCCTCTGTCCTTCCTCTGTCACTCCTCTGTCTCTCTGTCTCTCCTCTGTCTTTCATCTGTCCCTCCTCTGTCTTTCCTCTGTCCCTCCTCTGTCTCTCCTCTGTCTCTACTGTCCCTCCTCTGTCTTTCATCTGTCCCTCCTCTGTCCCTCCTCTGTCTTTCATCTGTCCCTCCTCTCCATCTGTCCCTCCTCTCTCCTTCATCTGTCCTCTCCTCTCCCTCCTCTCTTTCATCTGTCCCTCCTCTCTCTTTCATCTGTCCCTCCTCTCTCCTTCATCTGTCCCTCCTCTCTCCTTCATCTGTCCCTCCTCTGTCTCTCATCTGTCCCTCCTCTCTCCTTCATCTGTCCCTCCTCTCTCCTTCATCTGTCCCTCCTCTGTCTCTCATCTGTCCCTCCTCTCTCCTTCATCTGTCCCTCATCTCCATCTGTCCCTCATCTCCTTCATCTGTCCCTCCTCTGTCTCTCATCTGTCCCTCATCTCCTTCATCTGTCCCTCCTCTGTCCTTCATCTGTCCCTCCTCTGTCTCTCATCTGTCCCTCCTCTCTCCTTCATCTGTCCCTCCTCTCTCCTTCATCTGTCCCTCCTCTGTCTCTCATCTGTCCCTCCTCTCTCCATCTGTCCCTCCTCTGTCTCTCATCTGTCCCTCCTCTCTCCTTCATTAGTCCCTCCTCTCTCCTTCATCTGTCCCTCCTCTCTCCTTCATCTGTCCCTCCTCTCTCCTTCATCTGTCCCTCCTCTGTCCCTCCTCTGTCTCTCATCTGTCCCTCCTCTCTCCTTCATCTGTCCCTCCTCTGTCTCTCATCTGTCCCTCCTCTCTCCTTCATTAGTCCCTCCTCTCCTTCATCTGTCCCTCCTCTCTCCTTCATCTGTCCCTCCTCTGTCTCTCATCTGTCCCTCCTCTCTCCTTCATCTGTCCCTCCTCTCTCCTTCATCTGTCCCTCCTCTGTCCCTCCTGTCTCTCATCTGTCCCTCCTCTCTCCTTCATCTGTCCCTCCTCTCTCCTTCATCTGTCCCTCCTCTGTCCCTCCTCTGTCTCTCATCTGTCCCTCCTCTCTCCTTCATCTGTCCCTCCTCTCCTTCATCTGTCCCTCCTCTGTCTCTCATCTGTCCCTCCTCTCTCCTTCATCTGTCCCTCCTCTCTCCTTCATCTGTCCCTCCTCTGTCCCTCCTCTGTCTCTCATCTGTCCCTCCTCTCTCCTTCATCTGTCCCTCCTCTCTCCTTCATCTGTCCCTCCTCTGTCTCTCATCTGTCCCTCCTCTCTCCTTCATCTGTCCCTCCTCTCTCCTTCATCTGTCCCTCCTCTGTCCCTCCTCTGTCTCTCATCTGTCCCTCCTCTCTCCTTCATCTGTCCCTCCTCTCTCCTTCATCTGTCCCTCCTCTGTCTCTCATCTGTCCCTCCTCTCTCCTTCATCTGTCCCTCTCTGTCCTGCCACACGTGCTTCTGTCCGTGTTCCCATTGTGCTCTTCTCCCTCCCCTCTTTGAATTTAACCTTTGAACTTGCTCTGCTACTGACCGGTCATGTGATGATATAACGTCTTCTTCTTCTTTGGTGGCAGTTGGTATCCAAGTGTTACATTACTGTCACCCTAGACTCTCTAGACTTTCGACTGTAGTTTTACGTCTTATTTAGACTTTAGGTATCCAAGTGACTTTAGAATTTATTCTTCAGACTTTATTCTTTTGACTTTATTCTTTATCAAAACGTGCAGAGGGCAGTCTGTGACTGATGAAAGAAGTCTGTGTGATGGTCGTGGACCCGCTGTGGTAAAAGTGATCCATAGTGATGAGAAGTTCTGTGAGTACTTCTATCTTCTTGATACGCTGTATTTACCGCAGTGAAGTGCCAGTTCTGCGCTGTCCCGTGGATAGTTTTTGTTGTTGTCTCCCACGGTGGACGCGCCAGAAAAAGTTTGAGAAGCTCTGCAGTAAATACAATGATTGTCTAATACAGAATACAGGAGGCCCCCAAAAAAGTCGATTAAAAATAAATAATGTATTTAAGTAAAAGTACTGAAATACCCAGAAAGTATTTCACATAGATTTTGAGTGTAGGTTAATAAAGAATAGAACTGATCTTTGTAAAATATAATAAATAAATAGCATTTCGAAACAAGTTTTTCTAGTGAGCGTCATGTATATTCCTGTGACCTCTCAAACCACGCGAATAAATCCACAAAGCAATTTTATATTTTTTTATATTTTAGTGTTCAGAATAGTCTGGAGAAAAAACACCTCAACAAACCAAACAACAGTGAAATCTTTCATTTTTGTTCATTCCAATGATCTAACACGTTACTTGCTATTCCTAAAATATGTGACCAGCTTTATGAATCACACTAGAGTTAATGCGGGAAACTATATTGGACTATAGATTTAATAAAAGACTGCTTAGTTTTGCTTCTCTTCCCTTCGTATTACCTTATCTTTTAGTCCTTATATGATTATATTGTGACCTGAATAACACGATTATTGATTAACCTGCTTGTCTCCAGGCAAGGGAGATCTCCATAGAGACGAGCGGGTCATTCCCTCCACCAGAAACGTTACGCAGTGCACTTTTAACCTCGCCTTGTCTCGGATCATCCAGTCAGAACCATCTCATTCGTGGCAGTTTAAAAGCAAGACACACTCGATAGCGCCTTTGAGCCCATACCGATATCCAATATTTAGCTTACTGATACCGATATTTAGATTGAAAAATTCACAGCAAAGCCCACAAATCTATTTCAAATTGAAGTAAAGCTCACAAACATACGGCTCTATTTTTGCCTAATTGCTCGTCTATTTCCATTTTTACTCATCAGTCTGTTAAAATAATGATAATACAAATAATTATATGATTTACCTGAACTAAAAATCCCCTCTTCTTCACCACTTTTTATGCCTGTCTCAGTTTGCGCTCTACCTCGCTCGTGATACCTGTGTGTTTATAGTTAACACAAAAGAATCCATGACGTCTCGCTGTCCTTCATTCGCTTTTCTCCTTCTTCCCTTGTACTGAGCTGGAATTCCACGCATCAGAATCCATTAGCGCTCGTTTGGTTTCGAACGCTCTCCTCACGAGAAACGACTGCCCTTAATAGCCCGTGCGCTAAATAGTAGACGCGACTAGAACAGCAGCCGGTTGTGTCTTCGCTCGCTTTTAGCCTCGCTGTAGCATGACGCAGGCCGTTTGCCCGCTTGAAATGGACACGCCAACATGACCTCTCTCGTCACTTCAAGACCAGATCACACTCGCGCACTGCTGTTTCACGTTTTCGTTTCGTTCGGTCATTTTAGACGAGATTATGTAACATTAAAGTAAAAGGTATAAGGGTATAAGCTACAGTTCTCTAACCACGCCACAAAAACAAGCAGGAAGTGTTGACACTTTTCTCGCTCTCCAGTTTAATTCAATAAAACGCAGCGTGGTCAGGTTCAAGAATGTGATGATCACGCTCTCCGATGAGGAGCGGGAGGCAGCTTTTTCTCTACCGTTTACACTGTATTCCCATTCAAAAGATTGCAAATATTGTCATCTGGAGCTCGGGATTAGTTTAATTTTAGCACACGTTGAAGAAGTCATGGGCAAATCAAACAGAAGGATGAACAGAAACAATGCAATTTGTACAGGTTAAGTCCAAAATTAACTTTAAGAACAAAAAAAAGAAAGAAAGGTAAATAACAAACTCATACAAGCAGAAGGAGGGACACAAGTAATGGCGGCGCCCGTGGCAACGTCCGGAATAATGTGAATATTGTGGAACATTCCTGGCAAATCATCTCAATCATGCTCTGTGACCCCGATTAAGTGACTACAAGTGGAAAAGCTCTCAAACTTATTAAGTGTCTCTATGATTTGACCATCTGTATCTAAAGTGCACTGACTACGAAACTACAGGAGTTCACGCAAATTACAAATATCACGAGTAAACAGTGTATTTATCAGTAAAAAAGGAAAATTAAACTCTCATATCTCATTAATGCTTTGTGTTATGCCTCTTTGGAAGGGAGTCTTCATTGCATTTTTATTGATTGTATTGTATTTAAATTTAACATAGCACTGCCCTATTTATGGATTTTAATTGATAACTATCTTAATTGTCTATTTTTTGTATTTTGTATTTTTTTAATCTATATATTAGGGGTGTCACGATTATTGTGAGAATAAACATCATGATTTAACGATCATTCACGATTATTTACATCATGACAAGAACAAGAAAATCTTGAATTTTCTTTCCTTGTTTTCTTAACAAGTTACCGCTGCTCAATATGTGACCTACTTTGTCAAATTAAATATTCTCAATTATTAATATGACATAAACAGCAAGATTAAAAAAATCCCTTTACATTTTGGTTTATTTTATTGGTTTTATAGGAAAGCCTGAGCAGAAAGGACTTAATTTAGCTTCTAAAATCGTCGCATTTCTGCTAATTGAACTAAAAAATACCTAATTTATTTAGGAAATACTCACTTTTTTTTATAAATAATAATACAAATGAAATACCAATGTTCTTCTAAAAATGTCACAAATATGATTTCTTAGTATTTACGATGATATTGTGACCTAAATAATCACGAGTAACCTAATAATCTTGAAATCCCTATTATATATGTATGCTGTGAAAATAAATTCTTATATATCCCCCAAAGTAATTTTTAGTGAGGTTGACTAATAAAAATATCGGTCACCCAAGACACCATCAACCAGTGACTCAACTAAACAACTATTGTCTACAGTCCTAGTGGCGTACTCTACTCTCCACCCAGCTTCAGACAAAAGTCAAAATAATCCTGCACATTGGCACGACACAGTGTTAATGAGCGGCGTCACGGCAACGCGCTGAGGGTTTTGGAAAACACCAAGTACAGTTATCTGTTTTGTTCTGAGAAGCGGTTGAGTCACTTCAGTCTCGTCTGAATTGAAGACTCTCGAGGGTTTTCCTGCGTTGGTTTCGACTCCAGAGGCTTCGGCCCGGGCTGTGTACACTCGACACACTCGGCGCGCACGGTCGAGCACGTCGGCCCTCGCTCCTCGCTCCTCCATGTCCCCTAAACACATGCAAATCTACCTCCATTCTCCGGTACTCGCCATCGTCCTGCCAACAAATTCTGGCGAGGTTCGAGAGCGCTCGAACTCGCAAAAATGCAAGCAATGTCGGAGTCGAGCTCGTCTCCTCGCAGTTCAAAGCAGAAGTGGGCAATGTGTCAAATTACTGTTAAAAGAGACGTATTAATACATTTTTGGTGCTCGGTGTTGCATAAGTAGAGGATCTTTTTGCATTTTGTTCATCGTAAAAGGAAATGTTGGTCATAAACGGCTTAGTAATCGCAACGGACCCATTGACTTCTTGTTCAGAACTGCAGAACTCGTTGCAACCAGCAAATGAATTGTTAGTTTTATGTTTTTTTAACAATACTGTGAGTCTTCATCTTTCAAATAATTGCCACTAAGGACAGGGATGTGGGCGGGGATAGGGGGTAGGGGAGCCTCAGTTGCAGGACAATACAGGATTACTCCAAACATGCATGAATCAAACAAAATACAACTTAGAGTAAACTAATGATGATGGAATGAGGTTACGAGTGCATTAAGTTGATTTAGCGAATATGTCCCGTTTAATATTATGAAGGTTTACATTGGTTACATTAGCTTAATTTCAGTTGTTTTTTTAGACTCTTGTCGTACCAAATACCACCAACGTGTTTGATTGAGTACCACCAGATCTAAATCGGGTTAATAACAGCACTTCTGTAGAGCTGATTAATCGAAAGAATAATCATTAGTTGCAGGCCTAAACCAGACTGTTTTAAGTCTAAACCAGGTCATAGGACTACACAGTTGCTGCTACACAAGTTCTAACTAAGGACAAACTCAAAAGAGGTAGACAATGAGGATGAAGTAGACTCTACAGAGGAATCCGCGCACCACAGTTTGAAAAATACTGTCTTTAGTATATTTCTTTGTTGTCTGTAAACACACCTCCATCCTCTGCTTGGACCATCATCACTCACAGCTTATTCAAGTATAACTGTGTTTTTTTTTTTTTAACTCAAATGAGAGATGTGACGGATCATCATCATTTTTGTTGTCCATTTTTCTCACTTTAATCTGTTTGTTCAAATGCAATGATAAACTGCCGCCTGCACCGTTAGATATTAGATGGCGATTTATTACTTTTTCTTGTTCGGATGCGCCGCGGTAATGTTTTAAACTGTGGACGTAATGGAAGAAATGACAAACGTTTTTGTCTTCGCAAACCGACAATGATGAATAAACGGGCGGGCGCGCAGACTTTGCAATTCTGTTCATGCGACGTTATAATAAAAACCTGTTCTGTTCTGTTCCTGTTTTAGGTCATCCTCCACAGCAAAGATGAATTTTGAACAGCCCCCTCCGTACACGGGCCCCACCGCTCCAGGATATCAACCCCAGGGCCCACCTCCTCCACAGGGTTACCCACCACAGGGTTTCCCACCACAAGGATACCCGCCACAGGGTTACCCGCCGCAGGGTTATCCGCCACAGGGTTTCCCCCCACAAGGGTATCCAGGGAACCCTGGGGAAGCGTACCCCGTCTCTGGTCAACCCTACCCGGGGCAGCCGCAGTACTGGGAAGGGGGGCCGCCGCCGGGGCCAATGTACGGGGAAGCTCCAAAAAACACAGGTGAGTCTAAGGTGCAAGTCATGAGTGTGCTGTGATATCTCATGTTGAATCTGAGCAAAGCATCATGGTCTTTGTAGTTCCCTCTCAGTTTTGAACCGGCTGCTGCAACAAAACTGTGTATTTATAGTTAACGATGCGTCTGTTGGCTTTTATTAATGAAAGCTATCGAGGGAGGACACGGAGTTCAACACATTTCCCCCCGTGATTTATTTACAGTGTTTCTGTTTGTTTCGAGTGTGTTTTGTTTGTCGAATTATGAATGAAAAAATGTATTTAAAAAATAATTCAAGATATTAGTAGAACATATTTTTTGACATCCGCTTTGTCACTTGAGATTCTTGCACGCTTTCTCTTTTTATTTTTAAAGTTTTTTGTGGCTGGACAAGAAACAATGAGTTATGTTTTTCTTTTATTTATTATTGATTGATTACTGGTATATGCTCTTAAGGGCGCTTTCATAACTAAATTCCCAAACATAATATACCATACAGACTTTGAATCATTGCCATTTATCACAAAAATGCCAAATCTCAAACTACATACTTTTACTAACAGAGAGTTGTTTGTAGTTAAATACATTTCAATTAAAATTCTAATTGCACAACCCTATTGCAAAACAGCAGCAACAGATATTTTTTGCTAAAATATCTAAGAAAACAAGAAGCCAGAGATAGACAAAAATCCATTACTCTGATTGCTCTGATGTGAGTATGCACTTAATGACCTTAAGTTATATTTAAGTATGTTTTATTCATAATGGAAATCAAAGTCTAAAACATTTCAAACGAAAAGGAAAGGATCATAGCTCAATTGAAATATGAAGTCCAAATGGGTCAAACTGGATGGAGCTCCTTCCATTTATGGGGGACAAAGGGTGAACTTTGAGCAATGGAAAAAGTTTAAGAGGATCAAAGGTCAAGGATTCTGGATGTTAAGAGGAAAAAACAACTGCTATTACCCAACACTTGTCTGTGTGGACTTTCTATCAAGGTCGTCAAATCACTACCCATATAGTAACCATTACCAAAACTATTGAAATAAGAGTCAGCAATGCAGTTTAGTACTTTCCAATCAAGGAAACCATAAAACGTTTCTGCTCTGCATGTATTCCACAGCCGGTTCTGCCGTTTTCCACTCAAAAATTGCTGGCTCCTGGAGCCCAAAACTGGTGCTGACTGATCAGTTAAGAACTAGGAAATGAGAACCGGTTCTAATAGAATATTAACGTAAAAATTACATATTATAGTCGGCACTTACTATATAATGAGGAAAGCAAGTGACTGCTAGCAATGGCAAAAATTACTATCCCTTATTTGGTGGAAACCGAGTTGAGGCAGCACAGAACAAGTATGTGCACCAGCACAGAACCGGCTCTGAACCAGATTGGAACTAGAACCTTGTTGGAATAGCATTATGAGAGGACCTCGGAGCAGCACCTCAGTGACTCATTTGTGCTGTAAATTGCTCAAAATCGACAATGGCCCAGATCATCTAAGCGTTTGGAGAGCAGAAATATAGGTTTGTGTGCAGTTGAGAATTGAATTCTCTCTCAGGCAGCAGTGCTAACTTTGCCCATGGGTCCTAATGCATATGCAAAACAGGAAAAAGATATTTTGCCCCAACGCGCAACATTTTAGGCTGAAAAATGCTAACGATTTCTGTTTTGCGGAGGCTTTTGGATTTAGGAAGACTACGAGATGTAAAACTGCATGAAAATTCAGCACATCCCTAAAGCAAGGTTAAACGTTTGAGCAGAACAGACTTCTGCAGTTTACACCTCAATGTGGCCTTAGACGTGATTGTGTATGATTCATTTACATATTATAAAACAATTATGTGTTGATTTGACGGAGGGAAGATTTTATATAAACGGACTTTACCTGCAACACTTTGGCCTGGATTCTCTTCTGTGCCACAGAAGCGACCCATTATAACAATTATAGTCCCATGTCCGTTTAAAGGGCACATAGGCTAAATTAACTTTTTGAGCTTTTAACCATGTTCTAACATTGTTCCCTCATCAAAAACATACCTGGAATAGCATTTAGCTTAATTCATGCTGGTTTGAGGAACCCTGGTTCGAAAATCCTCTCCCGGACTCACTTTGAGCATTCATTCTGTCTAGTTGCGATCAGTACAACTGCGTGCTGAGACCAGGAAGTAAAAGACCATCTTAAAATTATTGGAAAAAAGTGCATCTTATCTTATCTTAAGCTGTTTGTAATTCCCTCAGCAGCCAGTAGTCAGTGCCAAAACTCGGTTAGTACCATGGCAAACTGCAGGGATCCAAATGTAATTTTCTTTTCTTATAAACCATCCATTCATCCATCTTCTGCCGCTTTATCCGGGGCCGGGTCGCGGGGGCAGCAGTCTGAGCAGGGACTCCCAGACTTCCTTCTCCCCAGACACTTCCTCTAACTCCTCCGGGGGGATCCCGAGGCGTTCCCAGGCCAGCCGAGAGACATAGTCTCTCCAGCGTGTCCTGGGTCTTCCCCGGGGCCTCTTCCCGGTGGGACATGCCTGAAACACCTCCCAAGGGAGGCGCCCAGGAGGCATCCGGAACAGATGCCCGAGCCACCTCAGCTGGCTCCTCTCGACGTGGAGGAGCAGCGGCTCTACTCCGAGCTCCCCCCGTGTGGCCGAGCTCCTCACCTTATCTCTAAGGGAGCGCCCAGCCACCCGGCGGAGGAAACTCATTTCGACCGCTTGTATCCGCGATCTTGTTCTTTCGGTCACTACCCAAAGCTCATGACCATAGGTGAGGGTAGGAATGTAGACCGACCGGTAAATAGAGAGCTTTGCCTTTCGGCTCAGCTCCCTCTTTACCACAACGGTCCGATGCAGCGACTGCATCACTGCAGCCGCTGCACCGATCCGCCTGTCAATCTCACGCTCCATCCTTCCCTCACTCGTGAACAAGACCCCGAGATACTTGAACTCCTCCACTTGGGGCAAGGACACCCCACCCACCTGGAGAGGGCAAGCCACCTTTTTCCGGTCGAGAACCATGGCCTCGGATTTGGAGGTGCTGATTCTCATCCCAGCCGCTTCACACTCAGCTGCAAACCGTCCCAGTGCATGTTGCAGGTCCGGGTTTGATGGAGCCATCAGGACAACATTGTCTGCAAACAGCAGAGATGAGATCCTGTGGTCCCCAAACCGGACACCCTCCGACCCCCGACTGCGCCTAGAAATTCTGTCCATAAAAATTATGAACAGAACCGGTGACAAAGGCCAGCCCTGGCGGAGTCCAACATGCACTGGGAACAGGTCTGACTTACTGCCGGCAATGCGAACACAGCTCCTGCTCCGGTCATACAGGGACCGGACAGCCCTGAGCAAAGGGCCCCGGACCCCGTACTCCCGGAGCACCCCCCAAAGGACACCCCGAGGGACACGGTCGAAAGCCTTCTCCAGATCCACAAAGCACATGTGGACCGGTTGGGCAAACTCCCATGAACCCTCGAGCACCCGATGGAGGGTATAGAGCTGGTCCAGTGTTCCACGACCGGGACGAAAACCACTCTGCTCCTCCTGAATCTGAGGTTCGACTATCGGTCGGATTCTCCTCTCCAGTACCTTAGAATAGACCTTACCTGGGAGGCTGAGGAGTGTGATCCCTCTGTAGTTGGAACACACCCTCCGGTCCCCCTTCTTGAACAGAGGGACCACCACCCCGGTCTGCCAGTCCAGAGGCACGGTCCCCGAACGCCACGCGATGTTGCAGAGACGTGTCAACCAAGACAGTCCTACAACATCCAGATACTTTAGGTACTCAGGGCTTATAAACCATGTTTTTTTTTATTCTAAAACATGAAATGCCAAACTAAAGGTACTAAAGAGCATGATTAAAGGCTAATAACAATACAAATAATGAATAATATTTGTCCTTTAACACGGAATTACTACTGGTATACCTTTTTAAATCTAGAACGTGGAGAGAAGTGCTTGTGTCTGTTTTGTTTAGCACTTTCACACGCATATTAGGACTATAGTAGTATTGTAGTCTCCCAATAAAAACACTTGAAAGCACAGTGTTCGACCTTTGGTGTGATGCGTGCCTAAAATGCTGTCACTTTTCTAGTTAACAAATCAGGTTTCTGTTTCCATTTAATGCAGCCTTATCCAGGCAAACCCCCTTGTGGCTGATCCAAAGCGACCTCCATCACCAGAGTCACCCATTATCCAACTATCAGCCGATGATTGACCAGCTCAGTCCCATTGTGCAGTTTCAGTGACCAGACTGTCGCCTTGGTGATCCGTCACTGTGTGGCGTGAGTCCGCTGCCGGGAGCTGGAGCAGCCTTTGACTTCTCATTAATAATTAAACGCACATTACAATGGTGGGCAGGTGTATTTGTTTTGGCCACTGGTTTGTGATGGTGAACAGAGTCAAGAGTAACACAATGATTTGGCTGTTAATTATTTACACATCTGATTTTAGAGATTGGGCTTTTGATAGAAGTTTGCATTCATATAAAATGGCCACAAGGCGATGGTGTTGGGCAACAATTTGTTAACAGCAAACTGTTAATAATTAAAACTGGTCGGGTAACGTAACACGGGGAGGATGGCTCAGTGTCGGAGTCAAGTGGAGGTAGAGTTGTAAGTGTTGTTTGTAATGTGATTTACTATTTATTTAATTTAGCTATGCAAGTGTGAAAACCTAGTTAGAAAACATTAATGAGTGGAACAGGTTAAATTCTTGAATGTTTTTGATTTTTTTTTAGGTTGGTTTATTTGAAAGGGCACAGTGCAATTTCCGAAAACACATAAATATACATGAGTAAAATAATTTACCTTGATCATACAAGTACTAGAAGTTATTAAGTTATGTTCCTAAACAGAAATGTGTGTTAAAGCAATGACAACATCGGCCCAGCCCTTTGCCACATTCAAATGTCTCACCCCTGACCTACATATTAAACAATACTGAAACAAGTATTGAAACTAGATGCTTATTTGAGCAGCGAGACTGGACATAAATAAATAATAAATACAATCAATTGGGACCTTTCCTGAATGAACTGGTAAGAACTAGTAACTGGCCACATGGTAATGTTGAATACATTTATTTTTTTTGTGTTGAAAATGACATTGAATTGTATTAAAAAAAGCATTTTAATCATGTCAAAATGTATATCGAGCCTTTTCCATAGTAGACAATAGCAACATAAAGTATTGTAAAGTATTGTGATTGCTTAACACTATTGATTATGTTGTGGGTATTGATTATTTAGACATCTCTGCTTTATATACACTTGAATGTTCAGTGTTGCATGTTAATTTGAAGTAAACATTCTAGCCCAATACTATCTTGCCTTAATGAAAGCTCCGTGTCACAACCACGAGCCCCGCAGCAGCTCTGATCCTGCCGGTGCTGCCATGACATTACCAGGGCGACGCCTCCCACGATGAGCATAATTACATTGAAATCTCAGCGGCCACGGCTCCCCTTGAACCCGGCTCCAAACTGAAGAGCCTAATCCAGCCAATCCTCCACGCCGTCATATCATTTTCAGAAAAAGAACGTGTAAAAGTGGCCCGCTTCTCCTTCTCCTTCATCCGCGGACTCGCCCCGTCAACCCGGGACGCACTCTGCGTCCCCCTGTATCTCCTGTGTTTAATTTGACCCTCTCTCCGTCTCTCTTGCAGTGTACGTGGTGGAGGATCGCAGGCGGGACGATTCGGACACATGCCTGACGGCCTGCTGGACCGCTCTGTGCTGCTGCTGCCTTTGGGATATGCTGACATAACTCTCACTTAGATCGACCCCATTACCCCCTTACGCCCCCCATATCTGTGCCTCAGACCCCTCCTCTCTGCTCCTCTCCTCACTTTCTTTGCCTTAAAGTGCCTATGACAGGTTGGACCACTCATTCTGCTAAAACAGTTAAGATATACTTTATTTTTAACATTGGATCCCAGTGTGGACATTTTTTAGCTTAATAATATTAGGAAATTCCCAGTAGAAGCTGAAACTCTTCCACTGTACAGGCCTTATTATTTGACAAATGCAAAAATACATGAAAACGCCTGTAATGGAAGTAATATTAGAAAAAATGTGTTTCTTGCTTTTAGATCGTGGCAAATGGTATTTTTAAACTTTTCACCCCCAAACGGTCAAATGAGAACATGATAAAAAACCTGTCAAACGCACTTTAAACCTTTTTGCAGCCCTGGCCCCGCTCTCACTCTTACGGCCATCTATAAATAATAGACGGATCCTATTGGGAAGTGTCCTCCCTGAAACACTAGTCTAGTTCCGTGCGTTGCCTAAAGCGAAGACCGACTTGGATTCACCCGGTCCAGGGGCGATTACGTGACTCCTTCCAACTCTGCACCGACGGGACGACACTTCTCAAACTCGCCGGCCGCGTTCACACTCTGCTCCCGGTTCAGTCTTGGTGCAGGCTCGATTTTAAGTCTCTTCTGGTCCCGGTTTTTCCCTCTGTTTGTTTAGTTCCTGTTTTGCCGTGGCGCCTCTGGGAAGTGTGAACGCGGTGGCCAGGTTACAGGGCAGTGGAGGCTGTGTTCGACTGGTTCACCGAAAAGTCTATTGTGGAGCCGTATTAGGAAAATCACAAGTAGCCAAACAGGATCACGTGTCATTTGCATTGTAAATTTGCAGTAATTTGTTTCCGTAGAAAGGAATATTGGTGCTTTATGTGATATGGTATGACCCTTATTTGTCCCAGGATTACGTGATTAAATTCAAATTGGGGCTGGTAAAGCAAAGGCCTGCTAACAACTGACAACGTAGTAAGATGACTTTGTTAGATGTACAAACTGTAAGGTAAATTGATTCATTCTGATTCATTATTATTAAGACTCACAAAAAGAGACTGACCATTTGTGTTATTGTAATTGAATAGATATCTAGATATGTATGACATCAATACAGCAGAAAAAGCAATACAAAATTGCAAATTGCGGTTAGATTTTCATTTTATCTTTTAATGCTAAAGATTGTGTTCAAATTTCCCATTTTAATAAACACTCCCAGGCGCGTTAACAGTTGAGAGAAGACAAAAATATGACCTGCTGCTGGCTAACACAAGATTCCCATGCATTTTAACATGTTTCTAAAGGGCTGCAGCAAACTTCATAAGACAAAACTTTCTGCAAACAACAAATACCTTGCGTAAATTAGCTCCAGTCACTTCAGCGTAGCATTTACAGTCCTATCTTGTCTTTCTACCTCCCTACTATGGCCGCCGCATAGACTTCCCAAGAGCAACACAGCGTCTTCTGTCCATCACACTATGACCGTGTGACACTCACCGATGCAAACACACGGTGACGTTAGACTCAGGCTCTTTGGCACTTTATGAAGATTTTACCTCTGTAAAATATGACTCCTGCCTGGCCCGCTGTCCGTATATATCACACTATTATCTGTTCCCCACCAGCTCCGCGTGCCCCTCCACCCCGCCCCGCCCCGCCCGCTCGCCTCCAAGTCCAACGTTTTCAAAAACCCCGGGAATCCTCGGCAAGTAATGAGCCACGGACCACCACAGCTGAAATGTCCCCCCACTCTTTTGCACAGCGGCTGTATTTGCCAATGTTTGTCTCCGGGCGAAAATCGCAACCACAAATCCAATGCATTTTTCAAGATGTCACTAATTTATGTAGATTGTTGGTCGTACGTTTCATTTCGACGTGATCCGAAGGAATAAATTAAATGTATATGAATGCTATTTTTATTTGACGGGGAATATTTAATAATACGTCGTCTGAGCTGATGTGAAAACTGAAGAAACCAAATGTAATGTAAATGCCTTTTTGCTTCAAGTAAATCTCTTGCATTAAAATATTGAATTCCCGTGTAATCTCGTCTTTGTGGCGTGCGTGTTGTGATATAGTTTGATATCACTGGATGTGGATTTCAAGGTTGAATCCAGCTTTTTCTCTTATGAAGGAACTGGATGTGTGGGATAGTTTGTTTACTGTTTAAGGCCTGGACAGGACAAGTAAACAGGAAGTGCCTGATTAAATACACTAAATATCCTCTATTCCATATTCCACATTTTTCACATAACTGTAATTACTGTATGTTTGTAGTTTTTAAATGACTGGTGCAGCAAATACAGTCTTTAAAGAAATTAATAAGAGTAGGTTTGATGTGCACTCTGGATTTCTGCCACCAGATGTCAGTCATTTTCTTTGCCTTTCGTCTTCATAGTTCAGAATTTGTGCATTATTTAGTCCATATTTCTGAAGAACAGACACAAACATTGCAAAAATAAATGATGTCTGAGGTAAAGTGTATGATCAATGTTGTACTCAGAGTGGGAAAAGTAACTAAAACTTTTACTCAAGTGTTATAAAAGTAGAAGAAAAAGTAAGGTGCCAGAAGAGAAAAGTAGACTACAATTTCGGTTAAACATTTCTGAAGTCATGTTAATCTTCATAGGTCATGTAGGAAACATTATAATAAAACATAAAATAATGTAATGTATTCACATGATATATTAAGTTTAGCTGGGTTTAGTTTGTTTATTGAGGTATTTTCCTTCTCTCTTTTGTATGTGTGTATGATTATGATTATTTAAAAGACCCACAAGACTTTAATTAAAGTAGATATACTGTATCACAGCAAAGCAGTTCCAGGAATAAGAACTCTCGAGGAGGTGAAACTTGTTGTAGGCTGAGGAAGGAGAGCATTGCAAGACAATCGAAGTCAGTATTTGAACAATGTTTAATGCAATGAAAGAACCAAAGGAAACAATTGAAGAAACGGGACATTTATAGGTAAGCACGGATTTGTTACCAACAGGAAACACTAACCACTATTACACTACAACACATTTCATTAAAGGCTCTCCTGTTTTTCTACTTATGACTTTGTTTGGTAGGAAAGCACCTGTGGTAAATAATTATCATAGTTTATCATAACAGGAAGTGGAGCAGAGTTCTAAAATGGAATCCTTCTGTGATGTCATCAATATGCGACGTGCCTTTGAAAACAATTTACACTTAACTTAAACAGTTTTCTGACTGTCTAAATAGAAAGATTAATTAAAGATTTCTAAATATCTTTCATTAAAATAAAGGTTTTATATGCTAATATTGTCTTTCAAATCATAACCCTTGGCCCTTGCTTACTATACAGTACGGTTGCTAGGTAACAGTTTTCTCTACCAATTTCATATAAGATGATCTTCTCTCCTGGATCCATGACACATGTCAGACTGAACTGGACTCTGTGGCTCTACTAGAGACCAGGCAGCAAGTCTGAGCCTGGATAAACCATGAAAGCAGCGGTGTGGTGTGAGAGATTCTTGGCATCTTTACCAATCCTTCTAAAAAAAAAGAAAAGTACTTTGCTAACATAATTATATCTACCTGCTACAAACCTTGTCAATGCTCCCCCGTCTTCTTATTCTAAGGCGTTTTTTGAACTTTCATTTATAAGGTCACTGAGGCCAGGGCCCAGATCATACAGCCAATTTCTGACCCATCAGCCCCATCAGCCCCATCAGCCCCATCAGCCCCATCAGCCCCATCAGCCCCATCAGCCCCATCAGCCCCATCAGCCCCATCAGCCCCTGCCACCTGCTCTGCTTCCTGTCTCCCTCTCACAGCTACAGGAAGTCGTGGGTTGTCTGAAGCCCTCAGGTTCCCCTCATAATGTTGTCCCCTCTTGCCTTTTGAAAGAGGTCTTTACTATTCTGGGGTCATCAGTTTTATCTATTGTTTTTTCTAGCTTCACCTCAAAGGTGGTTCCTCAAAACCTCCAGCATGCAGTTGTGCAGCAACTACTCAGACTAGATTCAACTGTGCTTGAACACTATAGTATCACTATACACTATAGTATCTAATTTTTATCAAATGTTTACAGTCGGTTAATTGCGCACTTAAATGAACACAACCTACTGGAGGTCTTCCAGTCTTAAAGCCATGCACAGTACTGAGTCAGCCCTTTTAAGAGATTTTAATGACTTTTAGCTGGTGATTTTGGTGATCGTGTAGTGTTCCTTGTCCTTGGCATTTGACACAGTTTAAGCCATTTTAATCTCACGACTAGAATATTGGGCTGGCATCAAGAGTGTTGCTCTGCACTGGTTCAGGTCTTATCTGAAAGATATACCTGGCTCAACCCTCAGGAGACATGCTGAGAGACATCTCCTTTCACTGTTATGCAGATGTATGTTCCCCTGAAAAAGAAGCCCTCTCTGGGAACTTGGGATCCTGGATGGCTTTGAGAACTTCCTTCATTTCAATGATTCTAAGACTGCTGCTTGGACCCAGCGCAACTGTTCTACAAACCTGAAATTGTGGATAAGATGGATCCAGACTTTAATCTTGAAAGCCAGATTTTCTCATCTGTCAGAACCATTTTCTTCCACCTGGAAAGCACCTTCTGACACGTCAGCACTTTGAAACAATAATCTACATCTTTATAACCACTCAGCCGGTTTACAGTAATGCTTTTTATCTTGGGGTGAGTCAGTCCTCTATTTCCCGGTTGCAGCTCACCCAAAATGCAACTGCACGACTCACCCATATTTTTATCTCCCCTTCTCTGGCTGTCCATGCATTTATTAAGGCTCCATTTTAAATTGCTTTTATTTGTTTTTAAGTGTCTGAATGGTGCTGATACACTGTTCCTCTCTGAGCTTCTCCTTCCGGGCCTTTCTTTGCACATTAGACAGGACTCTTCTGTACCTGTTTTTAAGTCGCTTCTAAAAATGCACTTGTTTTTGTTGGATTTTGACACAGTTGACATTATAGCTGATTTCTTTTTTAACTAATAAAATTGTCTTATTTTAGGATGTTTAATGTTGTAGCACTTTGCTCAGCTTGGTTGTTTTAAAATGTGTTAGAAATAAAGTTGTCGTTTACGTTGCAGCTTAAGATAAGATATTCCTTTATTGTCCCACATGGGGAAATTTCATTGGTGCAACGCAGGTAGATACAGAGGTAGATCCAGAAGAACAGATCACTTATAGGAAGTCTGAAAAACACTTTCAGTAGAAGATCTCCTATAAATAAATAAAAACTCCCATAGACAAATAAATAAATACCATTGCATGTGATCACGACAGTAATTGCACATGAATATGTGTCACGACGGCACATAGATTGCACATGAATTTCACATGAATTCCAACAGTAATTGCACATATGACAGAATTGCACATCAGTATTAGGTTAGGTCAGTATTGCGACGGGATAACGTGACGATCTCCGGGTAAGACGACTGTTCTCCGCAGTTTCATGAGTTCGTCCTTTGTGTAAACGCGGTACGGCGCCGGCCGGGGGGCGGGGCCGGAGCCGGGGGGCGGGGCCGGAGCCGGGGGACTCAGAGCCAAGACACATCGCAACGACACGACGAAAACACTCAATCCAGCCGAATAAAGTCAAAACAAGTTAATTTAAAGCCATTCCAGTGCGTGTCCTGATCGTTCGTGAAGTTCCTCTTTCATATAAACGTGTATATAAACGTGTACCGACGACACGCCGTACTTTAGCGCGGCCGGAGGGCGCGGGGGGGGGGGCTGGTGGGCTCGCTCGGAGCTAGCTCACGTCACAACAACACAACGAACGCAACGAAAAACGCTCAAATCCAGCCGAAAAAAGTCAAAAACAGTTGAATTAAAAAACTATTCCAGCGCGTGTCCCTATCGTACAGTAAAATAGAAAAAATATACAAGCTATATTTACAAAATATAGGAGATAAAGCACAATAAGTGTGAGAAAGAAGAGAGTGTTTACACCGGGCTGCCAGCTGTACCAGCGCCTTATGACGTAAGTTAGTTAACACATTTAAATCAGAACTTTAAAGAGAGAAAATATCAAATCTATAACAATGTATCACTAATCTTGATAGTCATTAGATGTATTCCAAATGGGTGTGGAAAAAGTGATACTTTCGGTTTGCATTTTATTACATGCTATATACTTGTGTTATAGATAAGTTTCCCGACGGTGTCCCTCCCATTGGCAGTGATGGTTGGTAGCTGATGTGTGTGGTTTCTCCTTTGTCTGAACAACGCACCATTTAAAGGTAAATACTCAAAACTTTTATTTACATTCTACAAAATTGGTTCCATTTGGCATTGACATTTTTGGGAATTTTAGCTCAATTTTTAACATTCACTCATTTTAAATTTAAATTTACTGATTCAAAGGACGTCACTTTAACTCAAGGTTTGATTTTGTGTGTGAAAGATGATTTGATGCTGCTGAGAAGAAGGACGTGAACGATATGATGTCACAGAACTTTAAAGTGCCATTTTCTTTGGTTTCATTAATTACTCTTTTTGCCAATTTTTCCTCACTATAATCCTACAAATACAATGATACAAATGGTGTTTGATACAGATCTTTTTTGTAATTTTTCATATAACTAAAAGCCTATTAATTTGATGTTTTAGCAATGTCAGCTCCACCGGCTTACAACATGCCAGGGTACCAAGTAAACCACGGGTACCAAGAAAACCATGGGTACCAACAAAACCACGGGACCCAAGTAAACTACGGGCACCAAGTAAACACCGGGCACCAAGTAAACTACGGGCACCAGGTCAATACCCAGCAAGTGACAGCGGGGCCACAAGGTGAGTGGAAGCCAAAAGATGTGATATCAATATAGTAGTGAAGTAATGATGCCTCGGATGTAACAATGTTCAAATTTCACAAAGTAGAAATTTACATTGAAAACATTATTTTTTTAATTAACAAAAGACTAGGTCCAAGCTATACTTCAATCTTAGATCCACAAACCAGACCACATATAAACACTAGAAATGTCTGAGGAACAAATCTGCATTTTCCATGAAGCAATGTAAGCAATGTAACATATTTTCAAAAAGTATTCTGGATTTAATTTACTAAATCATTCTGACATTTTTGTTGAATAAAACTGTAGAATAAAAAAAAGAAAAAAAAAATTAAAGGAAAAGACACTCCTCCTTGAGCCGACACCTTAACGTGGTGGAGGGGTTTGAGTGCCCGAATGATCCCGGGAGCTATGTTGTCGGGGGCTTCATGCCCCTGGTAGGGTCTCCCAAGGCAAACAGGTCCTAGGTGACGGGTCAGACAAAGATCGGTTCAGAAGCCTCTTATGACGACGACACAATCAAGGCAGTTCACGTCGCCCGGATCGGCGTCACCGGGGCCCCATCCTGGAGCCAGGCCTGGGATGGGTGCTCCATGGCGAGCGCCTGGTGGCCGGGTCTTACCCCACGGGGCCCGGCCGGGCACAGCCCGAAAGAGCGACGTGGGGCCGCCCTCCCGTGGGCCCACCACCCGCAGGAGGATCCATAGGGGGCCGGTGCAGAGAGATCTGGGCGGCAGTCGACGGCAGGGGCCTCGGCGACCAGATCTCCGGACACAGAGACTAACTCTGGGGACATGGAATGTCACCTCGCTGGGGGGGAAAGAGCCTGAGCTTGTGCGGGAGGTTGAGCGATACCGACTAGATATAGTCGGCCTCACCTCCACGCACAGTTTGGGCTCTGGAACCCATCTCCTCGAGAGGGGCTGGACGCTCCACTTCTCTGGTGTTGCCCGCGGGGAGAGGCGGCGGGCTGGTGTGGGCTTGCTGATAGCCCCTCAGCTCAGCCGCCACGTGTTGGAGTTTACCCCGGTGAACGAGAGGGTCGCGTCCCTCCGCCTTCGGGTGGGGGACAGGTCTCTCACTGTTGTGGCGGCCTACGGGCCGAACAGCAGTGCAGAGTACCCGGCCTTCTTGGAGTCCTTGGGAGGGGTACTGGACAGTGCACCGACCGGGGACTCCGTTGTTCTACTGGGGGACTTCAACGCCCACGTGGGCAATGACAGTGACACCTGGAGAGGGGTGATCGGGAAGAACGGCTTCCCCGATCTGAACCCGAGCGGTGTTCAGTTATTGGACTTCTGTGCTAGCCACGGATTGTCCATAACGAACACCATGTTCAAGCACAAGGGTGTCCATCAGTGCACGTGGCACCAGGACACCCTAGGCCGGAGGTCAATGATCGACTTAGTTGTCGTGTCATCAGACCTCCGGCCGCGTGTCTTGGACACTCGGGTGAAGAGAGGGGCAGAGTTGTCAACCGATCACCACCTGGTGGTGAGTTGGATCCGCTGGCGGAGGAGGAAGCCGGACAGACTTGGCAGACCCAAGCGCATTGTGAGGGTCTGTTGGGAACGTCTAGTGGAGCCCTCTGTCAGTAGGGTATTCAACTCGCACCTCCGGGAGAGCTTCTCCCATGTCCCGGGGGAGGCTGGGGACATTGAGTCCGAGTGGACCATGTTCTCCGCCTCCATTGTTGATGCGGCTGCTCGGAGCTGTGGTCGCAAGGTCTCCGGTGCCTGTCGTGGCGGCAACCCCCGAACCCGGTGGTGGACACCGGAAGTAAGGGATGCCGTCAGACTAAAGAAGGAGGCCTATCAGGCCACTCTGGCTTGTAGGTCTCCGGAGGTCATCGACGGGTATCGGCAGGCCAAGCGAGCCGCGGCTCGTGCTGTCGCAGAGGCAAAAACCCGGGCCTGGGAGGAGTTCGGGGAGGCCATGGAGGAGGACTATCGGTCGGCACCAAAGAAATTCTGGCAAACCGTCCGGCGCCTCAGGAAGGGGAAGCAGTGTCTCACAAACACCGTTTACGGTGCGGGTGGAGGCCTGCTGACCTCGACTGGGGATGTCGTCGGACGGTGGAAGGAATACTTTGAGGATCTCCTTAATCCCTCAGTCACGTCTTCTGAAGAGGAAGTAGAGACCGGGGACTCGGAGGCTGGCTCATCCATCACCCAAGCTGAAGTCACTGAGGTTGTCCGCAAACTCCTCGGTGGCAGGGCTCCGGGGGTGGATGAGATCCGCCCTGAGTACCTAAAGTATCTGGATGTTGTAGGACTGTCTTGGTTGACACGTCTCTGCAACATCGCGTGGCGTTCGGGGACCGTGCCTCTGGACTGGCAGACCGGGGTGGTGGTCCCTCTGTTCAAGAAGGGGGACCGGAGGGTGTGTTCCAACTACAGAGGGATCACACTCCTCAGCCTCCCGGGTAAGGTCTATTCCAAGGTACTGGAGAGGAGAATCCGACCGATAGTCGAACCTCGGATTCAGGAGGAGCAGAGTGGTTTTCGTCCCGGTCGTGGAACACTGGACCAGCTCTATACCCTCCATCGGGTGCTCGAGGGTTCATGGGAGTTTGCCCAACCAGTCCACATGTGCTTTGTGGATCTGGAGAAGGCTTTTGACCGTGTCCCTCGGGGTGTCCTTTGGGGGGTGCTCCGGGAGTACGGGGTCCGGGGCCCTTTGCTCAGGGCTGTCCGGTCCCTGTATGACCGGAGCAGGAGCTGTGTTCGCATTGCCGGCAGTAAGTCAGACCTGTTCCCAGTGCATGTTGGACTCCGCCAGGGCTGCCCTGTGTCACCGGTTCTGTTCATAATTTTTATGGACAGAATTTCTAGGCGCAGTCAGGGGTCGGAGGGGGTCCGGTTTGGGGACCACAGGATCTCATCTCTGCTGTTTGCAGACGATGTTGTCCTGATGGCTCCATCAAACCCGGACCTGCAACATGCACTGGGACGGTTTGCAGCCGAGTGTGAAGCGGCTGGGATGAGAATCAGCACCTCCAAATCCGAGGCCATGGTTCTCGACCGGAAAAAGGTGGCTTGCCCTCTCCAGGTGGGTGGGGTGTCCTTGCCCCAAGTGGAGGAGTTCAAGTATCTCGGGGTCTTGTTCACGAGTGAGGGAAGGATGGAGCGTGAGATCGACAGGCGGATCGGTGCAGCGGCTGCAGTGATGCAGTCGCTGCATCGGACCGTTGTGGTAAAGAGGGAGCTGAGCCGAAAGGCAAAGCTCTCTATTTACCGGTCGGTCTACGTTCCTACCCTCACCTATGGTCATGAGCTTTGGGTAGTGACCGAAAGAACAAGATCGCGGATACAAGCGGTCGAAATGAGTTTCCTCCGCCGGGTGGCTGGGCGCTCCCTTAGAGATAAGGTGAGGAGCTCGGCCACACGGGGGGAGCTCGGAGTAGAGCCGCTGCTCCTCCACGTCGAGAGGAGCCAGCTGAGGTGGCTCGGGCATCTGTTCCGGATGCCTCCTGGGCGCCTCCCTCGGGAGGTGTTTCAGGCATGTCCCACCGGGAAGAGGCCCCGGGGAAGACCCAGGACACGCTGGAGAGACTATGTCTCTCGGCTGGCCTGGGAACGCCTCGGGATCCCCCCGGAGGAGTTAGAGGAAGTGTCTGGGGAGAAGGAAGTCTGGGAGTCCCTGCTCAGACTGCTGCCCCCGCGACCCGGCCCCGGATAAAGCGGCAGAAGATGGATGGATGGATGGAAAGGAAAAGACAAACATTAAATAAAAACAATCTTCTAAATGAACACTGGCTGCAACAAATACTGTATATATTTTGGACAAATGTTGTATTTTAATTTTTAAACTGCCATAAAATTGTCAAAGTCATCCAAACAATTTTTTTTCTTTTTTATCTGTTTTTTAGGCAAACATTGTTAAAAGACACTTTATTATGCTTTATTATGCTTTACTATGCTTTATTTTAAAAATAATTTTCAATCTTGTATTTCTCCAGAAAAATCCACACATTTTTTAAACACGTATCTACAAAATTTCTCACATTGTCAAAAATATAATTACAAAAAATAGACATAAAAAATATTTCTTATATCTTCTATTTCTCGATAGCTGCCATATTAGGGGAAATATTGGTTGTGAAAACAAACCAGTGATAAACAAAGTGGCGATATCTGAGAATGCCCCTCGGACTATGACGTCATACTGAAAGTGAAACAAAGTCCAAATAGGCTTAACGGGAAATTTTTTTGTTTATGGAGACATAAAAGTTAAACTGTAATTCAAATAGATTAAGAACAATGTATTCATTTCTTGTCTGTTTAGACTAAATAAATACATTTTTCAAAATACAAACTAAAAAAAAACAAAAAGAATTTATGACCAAATTTCCCCCAACAATATAAGACTGGATTCCTTTTTATCTGTATAAATATCTGTAAAAATGAGCTCATTTTCATCACCATATTTAAATATGATATGGAGTAAATCCATCCATCCATTTTCTACCGCTTGGTCCCTTTCGGGGTCGCGGGTGACTGGAGCCTATCCCAGTGACTTCGTAGAAAATGGATGGATGGATGGAGTAAATCTATATCAGAACATATGGTTGTTACCACCTCAGTGACGTGGGCCTTGACTGTTTACCTAATGTCTCTACCTTCTCTCTCTCCAGTTCTTGTCACACTGTCTTATCTAACGAAACCTTTGGGCCAGAAAACCTTAATCTGCTGTTTGTTAAAACTGTTTATATTAACAACACAGATGTAGAAAGTGGAGGGATTCTTCACTGCAAGATGAAGCTTTTTTTTCTAGCACTTTTACATGTTAAATATTTTTAGTTTCATTTTCTGCTGATCAAGACCGACCTCCACCTCATTACCCAAATATCAGGCAATATCTTATCTTAATGATTAAGCAGCTCAGTCCCATTGTGAGTGCAGTTTCAGTGTCTTTCTATCTGTCACCAGAGGCCCGTCGCCTTGGTGATCCGGTCTCTGTATGCAGTGAGTCTGCTGCCAAGAGCAGCCTTGGACCACTTCTCATTAAAATACATAACCGTACTTTCTTTTGTCACTCAGTGAAGGCATTTTATTTTGGGTAGATAATTAAATCAGTGTGTGTTTTAATCATAATTTTGTAGATTCAAAATTCATATGGAGTATCGAGCCTTTTCCATAGTATCAAAATCACGTTTGAAATGTTTGTATTGTGACTATTCAACACTAGGATTGATTAGAATGTGGTTATGGATTATTATGACATCTTTACTTTATAGACACTAAAATACTGTATATTTCAGCCCAATCTAATCTTGCCTTAATGAAAGCTCCGTGTCATAACCATGAGCCCCGCAGCAGCTCTGATCCTGCCGGTGCTGCCATGTCATTACCAGGGCGACGCCTCCCGCCATGAGCATAATTACATTGAAATCTCAGCGGCCACGGCTCCCCTTGAACCCCGCTCCAGACTGAAGAGCCTAATCCAGCCAATCCTCCACGCCGTCATGTCATTTTCAGAAAAAGAATGTCTAAAATTGGCCTCCTTCATCTGCGACTCGCCATGTCAATCCAAAACCTCTGTGTTTGTGGGTGCCGACCATCAGCCAGATGTACTTCCTGGGTCAGCTGAGAAAAGTCAAACTGCAGCCCTGATGATGCTGCACTTTTACATGGCCTTGACTAGTTTTTCTTTTCATAGTTAATAATTGACTAAGATGAGATAAGATATGCCTTTAATGTCCACACATGGGGAAATGTTGGTGTTACAATGCAGTAGATACAGGGGGAAAGGACAGATAACTTATAGGAAGTTTAAAAAACACTCTTAATAGAAGAACTCTTATAAACAAAAACAAAAACTCCTATTAACAAAACTCCTGTAAACAGGTCCTCTCATATCTTAATAGGGAATGGAGGGCAGAAAATACAAATAAAGATAAAATAATAATAATAATAATAAAATAATAAAACTACTTGATGTTAGTTGTTTTTTTCTGCACCATATCATCGCAGCACACCCCTAGTTTCAGCCGATTGAAGATTTTGTGTCTGATTTCGACTCCATTTGACCCTCTTTCTTTCTTTCTTTCTTTCTTTCTTTCTTTCCTTCTCTTTTGCAGTGGTCGTGGTTCAGAATAACACGGACAGCGGCTCAAACACCTGCGTTAACTGCTGTGCGTGTTGTGTGTGCTTTGCTTGTCTGTGCAATCTACTGGGATGTGAATTTGACTAAATATGATGTCACTGATTCATGTAGACTGCTGCTTATGTTTAATTTCAATGTTAAAAATGAATTAAATGTATTCGAACGCTATCTTTATTGAGTCTGTGTCTAATGCGCAAACTGGAGAAATCAAAGGTAATGCAAATGGTTGTTTCTGCTTTGAGTAAATAAACCAAACAGGGAGTGTCTGATTAAATACACAGACATTTCCAATAAGTACATGCGGTAACTGATACTTACTGTATGGAAGTTTTGTGTTTCATTAAGCGTATGACACGAATAACAACGCGGGTTTGATCATTTCACGCCGCGTACCAGATGTCAGTAATTTTCTGTTCCATTATCCACCCAAATGTGAGTCTTGGCCTTTTGCTTTTGACCTACTGTCGTGAGGAAGCTGCAGATGCATTAGACTTACTGTCACGATGATGGCATGTTTATCATTTTAATGTAAAGATAATTGACATGCACAAGTGGTATTTTGTAATATGTGATGGTGTGAGTTCCTGATAAATGTTTCTTTACCTTGTTGGAGTGACTGTTGTGCATCGTTTTCCATGTTTGTGTGTTTGAACCTGGTGGAAACGGGTTCTTTTAGGAGCCACTGATGTTGTTATATTTGTAGATTTTTCTCTATATATTGTACTAATAAAAAACATAAAAAAATAAAACACCTCAGTTATCTTCATTGACTCCATATTGGCACCTCTGCAGCCACAGCCGTCTTGGGACAGATTGACAAAGGCATGGAGGAATGCTGAATCTGATCATTATCTGATTATGAAAATGTCATGTAAACATTTCCATCTGATGTGAGTAATCAGATTTCTTTCTGATTGTTCAGACTGTGCAGTTTTTGACAATGATAATTAAGCCAAATGGGCGAAGTAATGCTAAAGATGGATGTTATTTTCAAAAATCAATGTACTTTGTCTTCCAAATACAATAGTTACTCTAAGAATATATGGATTCACTTTAGATGATCAGATCTAATTATAGGGTTATCTGACTTTTATTGACCATGTAATTGATGGAAAGTCAAGACAGATATTTCTCTGTACTTTTTTTTCTCTTTTACTTTTTTGTTGTAAAGTATTGTGTATTCTGCATGGATATGTACATGTATCTGTAGTTTACTTAAGTGGATACTTTTTACTCTTACTTCACTACATTTGAGAGCAGGTATCTGTACTTTCTACAGCACAACATGTTTGATCTGGACATAAAAGTAAAAGTACTCAAGATTTGGTTTAATTGTGTATTTTAGCCTGCATCACGTATTTGATTTCAACCTTAAGATTTGAACAAACAAAACAAAAGTATATCAAAGACCAAAGATCAGAACAATTCCTTATCAAAGTCTCTACATTTAACAGTTAAACAGTTCTTCAAAAATCTGTGTAAATTACTTTATATTATTACAGTACATTTATAATCAAATATTTTCTTAAGTAAAGGTTTTAATGTGATTATTTAACTTTTACTGGAGTAATTTTTCAGTCTTTGTAGCTGTACTTTTACATAAACATAAAAAGTAACTATACCGTTCTGAAAAGACTGCTTTAATCTGGAATATGTTTACTAATTTAACTTAATATAAAACTACCCGTAACACAATAATCTGAATAAAATCTATGTCATTAATTGCGGGAGTCTTTTCGCATGTTTTTGCATGTTCTCTCTGTGTCGGGGTAAAAGTCTGTCCCTCATACACAGTAGGTTAATCCTCCCGCCAGGTTTGGACCATGAACCTACAGATCAAGAAGAAGACTTTCAGTTCCTCTCGCTCCGACGTTTCCCCGGGTCCCATCGAAGACTCCCGTCGAACGCAGGAGACACTTTTCAAAATCCACCTTTTCCGCACCTTGTAAACTCCATCTCTGACTCCACCGTAAATATCCATCTGGTTCTTATCAAAAGGCAAAATGTGTATTATTGATCTGTGATGCGGCGCGCGGACCCACTGCCCACCGAGATCAAAGCACGGGCGCGCTCAGGATGAAGAGCGCGACCGTCAATAAAGAAAACACCCCGAAAGACTCCGAGACGAGACGAAAGTGAAGCACACGCAGTCCAAGTAAACAATTATGTTTTATTGATAAGGTTTTCTCAGAAGAGCCTCTAGTTTTCAGTGAATGCTTCGCCATCACCCTTTTCGATAATAATAATACTGATTTGGTACATTATTGGTAATATTATCATGACATCCAGCACTCACAGAGTCTCTTCACAGTGAGAAGGATCCAGTACTGCTACTGCTGTCGGATTCTAGGACAATTAAAATCTCTTTGCTGCTTCCAAAAAAAGGAAAAACAGAAAAACAATAAGAAAACAAACATCCAACTCGGGGCTCGATATTGTAAAGATATGGAGAGTAGTGCCACAAAAGTCTAATAGTAGTAGTAGTAAGACCAGCTAAAGATTTTGCACATACAAGCCACTTCCTCTTAGAAATATAAAAGTTGATATTCTCAACAATATTCTACTGTGCTGCATAAAGGTAGACCTATACACTGTACATCGAAATATAGCTCGAAAAAACGCATTTCACAGTTTTAAAGACTTTATTTAAAGTATAAACCGCTTTTTAAAACACTTTGTTACATAAATTATTCTTTTTGAGCGTGACTAGTATTTGCCCTGGCAGCAAAAAACTGAATCATAATAATAATAATAATGATAATAATAATACAAAAACAAAATCTTACATATCTTACAAAAGAAAATAAACATTGATCTTGAATATAACCGGTGACTCCTTCATGATTGTCATATAGTACTAAGAATAAATAAATAAATGAAATCGTCAAATAAATACTACCTTTTTTCATGTGTTTTCTGCTTCACCGTGAGTTGAGTGGTAATCGCTCTGTACAGAAGTGCCTTGTGTGAAAAGTCTCACGAATCTACCGCGACTGAAACGTACAAAACTACGGCATCTACAGTTTTACGCAACATCCTGAAATCAGTGTATCGGACACATAAGTAGTTTAATATGACTCCGCCTCCGCCCCGATTCCAAAAAAAGAAACAATGCTGTGAGAGAGAGAGAGAGAGAGAGAGAGATACCACTGTCCACAAATATAGTAATCTTTTTTTTTTCCACTTTTGTTTTTTTAAAAAGCTCGTTTCTTCCGGAGTCCGTCAAACAGCTCGTTCAAAGGTGCCGTTTCCTTATTCTTCGCTCGCTCGGTGGGACTGGTCGTGTGGGGTGATGAGAGGCCTGAGACAGGGACGTTGGACTTTTTTGACAGTGTCGTTATGTCGTTATTGGTGACGTGAGGCTAAAACGGGCGGGGCTCTTGAGGGGCTCCGTCTCCATGTTGGTCCCCACAGAGTCTATGGGAGACGAGCCTCCAGCGCAGAGGCCGGCGCAGTGCAATCTCACTGTGTGTCAGCTGCAGCAGGGCAACAGGACTGCGTTTCAGCGTGACCCAAAAAATATGGGCGAAAATATCAATATCTTTTGTAAAAAGGGGAATCGTACTCGTTAAGCAACAGTTCGCAAAGTTCTTCAGTGCTTTTTCAGTTGTTCAAAAGAAGGGAACGAAAAAAAAAAAAAAAAAAAAAAGAACAGCTCCACTCAAGTTTACATTTTTTGCCTGTGGCAGTAAAATTAACAAGAATATGTTTTGTTTTCTTCTCATAAGTCATTCTTGAAAAGTCCCTGCAGCATTCCTTAAGAAACCCAGTGGTTGTTTGGAGCGGAGCAGGGCTGAGGAGGCTGGGACACCGGAGGGGGCGCACATTCAGGAGGGCTGTTACCTGCGGCCCATCTCGTTCTGTCGGAGGAACTGGATGTTGTTGCTGCTGTCGGCCAGTTCCGGATACTGCTCCACAGGCAGGACGTAGTAGCCCTCATAGCCCTGCACTTTCCCCGCCGTCAGCAGCTGCTGCCGCTCGCCCTCCGTCCACAGCCGGCTCCCCCCTTTACCGTCCCGCGCCCTCTGCTGCTCTTTGGCCCACGCCCCGGCCAGCGCCCTCTGCCGGGCCAGCTCCAAAAGTCTCACCTTCTCCTCATCCACCACGTCCGCCGCCAGACCGTAGCGCACGCTCAGCACCAGCGAGGGCACGGAGAACTCCACCGTCACCCCTCTCCTCGATCGCCCGCTCACGGTCACGTTCACGCCGCTCTCCAGAGACTTTCGCCCATTAGTCAACCCCAGAGCCAACAGGTCGCTGTCAGCCGACCCCACTTTCACGAAGTAGTGACAATCTTTTCCGTCCTGGGTGTAGTGCGTCCCGTCGAGGTACTGGGCGCCGTTCAGGACCAAAGCGATCTTCCTGCTGTCCTCGGAGGCCAGGGAGGACACGGCGGCCACCACTCTGTCCTCCTTCAGGGCCAGCATGACGCCCCGCCCGATGATGGGGGTGCTGGTGCCGAACCAGTGTCCCGGCTTGTCCTTTCGCCGACGCCGCTCCTTGTTCAGCAGGCGACCCTCCAGAGCCATGAACGCCTGGTTGTGACGCTCGGCGGCCTGCTGCACTCCAGTGATGAGCTGCAGGAGACGACAGGGGGAAGATGTTTAACCAGTGATATTTGGGTTTGGTTTAGTAAAGAGTAAATACTGTGCACATTTGAAAGTGTTGATGATGAGTCAAAAAGGAATAGGGCAGGGCAATGTGGTGATATGATATTTTGTTGATATTGTAATATTGTAATTCAGTAATTCTTTATTTAACGCAGCTTGAGGCTCAGAGACACTTTTTCTCACTCACTTATAATGTTGAGCATGTTCTGAGCGAGTGTGAGAGTGTGAGATCTTACAAGGAATACAAACAAATTAAGTGTTCATGAAAAATTAAAAAATAAGAGACAATTGTGATATTATTTTTTGGGGGCATATTGTGTCCACCTCAATGTGGAAAACATGCATTTATTATAAAGACAAGACGATAATTTTCTATTATTTCACACAATATTTCCTCATCATCATTAGCACCTCCACTAATCAACACGTTTTGAACAATATGAACTGATGAGCGGGGAACAAGTGCCTGTTCTTGAGATGAAACATTTACAAAACAAATACATGTTTATAGGTTTGTATATTTTCAGCGTATTTACACAAAAGGGTGCAAATAAAGAAAATCTGATGAGGTTTTTAACTTACTCTTTGCAGTATTTTAAACAGTCAAATATGTTTTAGTGCAATGCCTATAAAATGTAATTAGTTTTCAGTTGGAACTATCAATCAGAATAATAGTCATTACGATACATGAGGTTAAAAAAACAGCTGTATCTGTGTGTGTGCAAGAACAATGAATTAGAATGAGTTTAGTCACAAAAGGACGGCATAAAGTGCATTAATGAACTGCGGCGTGTTCAGGGCCGCGCGGGGTGAGCCCGGCGGTCGTACCTGTCCATTCTCGCAGTGCTGCGTCGCCAGCAGCTCGAACGGCGGCTCCACAAAGTAGAGCGTGTGTCGGGGGAATCCGGGGATTATGTTACTGAGCTGGAAACCAAACATGACGAGCCAGCTCTTCACATCTACGACAGGGGAGAGAGTTAAACACACGCCAAACATTATTTATACCTCAAAGAACCAGGCCGCAGCTGCTCTATGTAAATCTGTCAACGTACAACGCCGTCAAACTCTAACTAACTCGTTCATGATATTTGCTCTACATCTGAAAGCGCGAGCGAAGCGAAGAGCGGGATGCAGCCAATTATGAGTTGCACGCGTCTGCATTTAGTCGTAACTTAATGTAATTTGAGTTTTTAAATTATCAGATTGAAGAGGAGCTCAAGTTAATGTCTTGACAGCAAATGCGATCAAAATAACTCCTGCTTAATTGCCTAAAAAGATGATTCACACAAACAGTATGTTGGACTGTTGCTTGTTTTCCATTTAAGCTTTTAAACGCTAATGTAATTACTTTAAATGTCCAGCAACCCTTATGTAATAGATAATCGTATGTCAAAGTCACCATTTCCATACTTATTTGTACATTTGTACCTTATTGGATTCATTTTTTGCAATTTTTGATGATTTTAATGATTTTCATCCACGCTAACTTCTTCTAATTCTTGTAACATCCAAGTTTTGCAATCAAACAGCCAGAAAAGTGAGACAGATTGTGACTTTATAAAGTTATTTGGTCGCACAGTGCTGTTTTTTTGTACCTGTTACGTAGTTCTTGACGTCCAGCATGTCGCTGAGAGGGTTGTTGTTCTTGAACATGTACAGGTTGAAGGGCGCCGGGTCCTTGCCGATCTTGGGCCAGATGCCGTAGTCCGGAGAGGTCCAGCGTCCGGCCAAAACATCGTAGTCCCTCTGCGTGAAGTGCACCAGCTTGGTCAGGGGGTCGTAGAGGCCCCCGTGGAAGCCGACCACCAGCTGAAACTCCGGGTTAGAGTCCAGGTAGACCTCCCCGTAGGCCGTGTACTGCACCTGGAGCAGACAAACGACAGAAAGGTCGACTTTAGAGGTCATTTTCTATAATAAGCTTTGGTAACTTCAATTTATCGCCCAAATCTCACTCGTGTTCAATCAACTTTTGAAAGATCTGGGCATTATGTGTAAAACTATCTTTATAATCAGGCAATATTTTAGAGACGCATCAGGAATGTGCTTGTAAATGTTTCTTAGTTGAGGTTCAAAATGAGGACAAAATGTGGCTGTAAAATTACCACAAAAGGACAGAAATATCACCTTTTAGTATAAATTTAAACAAATTATACTTTGTCTCTTTTTGTGGTAATTTTTAAGGATTTAAAAGATAGACAATTAACTCGATGTTCTAGCACATCTCCACAGTAAAAATGATGATATTATACATTTTTGGATAAATTCTCACACCTTCTTCACTTTATAGCTTTATGTTTCCTTAAAGACTGAGGTAAAATGGCAATAAAATGTAATCATAATCCAATCTTTTTGACAATATACAAGCAGGAGATCACTTGAGTTAGTTATATATAAACATACTAAGTCTATATATATGTGAACCGTGATCAAATTTAAATCGGGACGCTGCAATACATCATGATGCATCTTAATATCTGTTTGTGAGCACATTTGCAATTTTCACACACGCAACTTGGTTTTTTCTGATTTCTGGACCTTTAAGATTATTTAACCGACACGCAAACTGCAAAATCTGACACGAGTGCTTAGAGGAACCACCACCAGAGAGAAATCAGATGTCTTTTGTAGTTTTTAATAGTCTTGTAACTCCAGATAACGACGATTAATTCAAGCACAGCCAGTGATTTGAATAGACATTATAAAATATGTATTCTTTTTGTCCCTGATAATCTGTACTTTATCTGTACGGCATTATTTGTTCACATCCTTGCTCACCCCTCACTTAAAGCCTTTTCACTGGTGCGTCAGTTGGTATCAGAACAGTTTCTTGGGAGCAGATAAGGATTTACTGTCGGGTAAATAGGACACAGTGGCATGGAGACGAGGCTTTTTCCCCCCTCCTCACTTTGAGCCGGCCGTTAGTGCGCGTTCGGACTCGACGGGAGACTTTCGCTGAGGTTTATCGATTACCTGTTTGATCATCTGACCGTTGCTGCTGAAGACGGCCAGCGGAGTGCCGGTGTTGTCCGACGCGATGTAATACTCCTCTCCGCTGCTCACCTCCATCGCAAAGAGGTGGCCCTGAGGCAGAAACACACACAGCTTTAGAGAGACATCTTTTCACTTACATAAAGCTGGCCGAGGATCACAATCAATACTGTCGGATACAAGAACAAAACCTGTGATACTTTGTCTTTAGCTGGCTATTCTTACAGTATCGGAATGTTTCTGGGTACTTTTAGTGCTTTGTAACTTGTGTCCGTTGTGTGTTTACGTGTTTTTTTTTTTATGTTTTATTGCGCACGCTAAGCTTTTTGCACGTGTTTTTGAATCAAACAAACTGTCAAATAAATTAACTAAACTCATTTTTCAAGCAAAACCAACAGTTGAGGCAATCCCAGTGAATCTTGTCAGTGCTTTTTGTGCTAACTTGTCACTGTACGTGCCGGAAAATTCAAAAACGTGTAATTTATTTGGTCAAATTTGCATGCAATTGAAGGCCAACGTGACAAAACATGAAAAGAGCATGTCGCAATTGTCTCTTATTATCTGTAAAAAGTGTTCCTCGGGTAAGTAAACGGTTGGTTTCTTTATAATTGACTTCACAAGGCACAATATAATGGAATACACAACTAGAGAAAATCATAAACTGTGGCAACAACTGCTCAACCTCCAAAACGTTCTTAGAAATCGGACCTCCAGGTGATCTTATGCTTTTTTCTCTGGCTCTTTTAACTTCTGATTGTTGTTGTTATTTTTTTTAATCGTGAATAGTCTTCATTTCCTTTGTAATGTTTCTGAAATGTTTGTCATGACGTGTCTGTCGTCTGTGAGGTTTAGTTTCATCCGTGAAAACATTAAACGTTCATTTAGACAACAGACACATGCTGTACAATAACTCAACACTGCAAAATTAAACACGTTGCTATTGTGAAGACATATTTATGATAAAGCTGCTACAGACACATTGATTAATATGCACTGTCCTAATTAAAATCAATATATAATAAAACAACGACAATAAAACCAGCTTTTATTGTAAGTGCTACATGCGCAACTTTTTTGTAATTCATAAATATTCATTGATTTTTATGTGGGTTTTTGGACCTGTTTGCTAATTTATAGGTTTCAGCTTCCTGTTAAAGGGACTATAATTCCCAAATTGAGTTGAGTTTTACATTTCTGCTAGTTGTTAGACCGACTAAATGTAATCTGTTAGTCTTAGCCTTAGTTCACCAGGTAAATAGGAATGTTTCTTGGTGTTTATTTTTAGATGACGTCACGAAACATCTTGTACCACCAAACGAGACGTACATAAATAAAATATCACACTAAAATCACCTTGATGTTTCTCTACGCTTCCCTGTTTGCTCAGGTTTACTTGTGTTTTCACCAAAATAAACACGATTAAATAGTAAAAGAAATTGATAGCAGATGCGATGTAGCTTGTACATCTACGTTTTGCGCAGATCCAATTTTCCCCGCAGTCACAGGCACCATATTTTATTTAGAATCGTTGCTTGCTCTGACATTTTCATCACTGTTGCTCTATTTCAAGCCGTTTTTTCAAAGCTGTTCAACCCAAAATCCTCACCTGCAGATCATAGTAGAGCGACGAGATGTCCGAGCTGGAGTGGTTGAAGATGTGCGTGACTCTGGTGGGGTGGTTCAGATCGGCGTAGAAGAACTGCAGGTGCTGCCCCATGCTGTTCCGCGTGGACACCCTGCGCCCGAGCCCGTCGTAGTGGTAGACCACGCTCCACCCGCCGGGGCCCCTGTTGTACGCCCGCAGCAGCTGGCCTTTGGAGTTGTAGTCGAAAACGTCGGACCCGCGCTGGCTCAGGTAACCGTCCTCGTCCAGCTTGTACTGGACGTCCCCCAGGCGCGTGATGCGGTCCCGGAGGTCGTAGCGCAGGGGCAGGATGCGGGCGGTGTTCCCGGGGTTGAGCAGGTGGAGGTTCCCGTTCAGGTCGTAGCTGTAGCGCCAGGTTGACCAGTCGTTAACCTGGAGAAATGATTACAAGTATGTGTTATAGATGCTAAGATATAGATACATTTATACTGTATTTTCCGGACTATAAGTTGCACCTTTTTTTTTATAGTTTTGGCCGGGGTGCAACTTATACTTATATAATTATATTCTGGAGCGACTTATATGTGATATTATTTGTTATTTTCATACTCCAGTGACACTTATATATGTTTTTCTTCTCTATTATGCATTTTTTGGCTGGTACGACTTATACTCTGGAAAATACGGTAGATGCTAAAAAAACAACTACTGGTGCACTTGAAAATACATTTAATTTTATTATTTCAGGCTATATTTTGGGCTGATTTTCAGTTAGATATTTTCTTCTAATTTTGTTCTCCCAAAAGATACGTCTAGACAGTGAAGTAGGTCACGGAGAAACTGAATATAGTTTAAATATTCTGTTTATTTTGGGTCTAGACACGTCTTGATCACATATAAATGCTGAAATTGACAGACTGCAATAAAGGCTTAACACGCTCTATTTGCCAAAGCGCAGCAAAAAAAAAAAATCTATCTGCTATGAATCATCTTGGCCACAGATCATATAATATAATCGTAAGAATTTAAAAATAATGATCGCGAGAATTGTTGGAAGCAGATATAAGTGATTGAATTTAAATCTGTGCACAGAAGCTGAATGTTATTTTATTTGGCTATTTATATCACATTGTCATTACTTTTTCATTCAGGTAGTTTGATTTAAGGCTAGTTTTTTCATGGTTTCAATATGTTTTCATTGGTTTTGACATTACAATATTTCAGTGATATTAAGACTAAAATGAGATATCACACATGTAAAAGTGTCCTTCAGAGTGCTTTCTGTCACTCTTCTCATGCACCGTGAGAAGAGTGACCAAAAACGGGGCCTGAACTCGCCTTGACTCCGCTGAGCTGTCCGTCGCCGTCGTAGTCGTATCTGTACTGCGTGGTGTTGGCGTAGGGCCCGATCTTCAGCTCCCGCTTCACCACTCGCCCCATGCTGTCGTACTGGACCGTCATCCAGTACATGAGCGAGCGGAAGATCTCGTACTGCACCTCCTTGATGCGCCCGTGGGTGTCGAAATGCTTGCTCAGGGTCATGACCGCCGTGGTGATGATCTGGTTGATGTCGTAGTAGATCACGCCGAATTTGCCAAAGTGCTCCACCTGTGAGGGAAAAGAAACAAGCACGGTTGGAGTTGAGGGTACAGTAACTCGTATTCATGCTTTTTGTTTTAATTTGAAGACGCTACAAGGTAAGGGTCAATTTTTGGTATGATTGTTAAAACAGAAACAAAAAACTACAATGCAATGTACTGCAACATTTTGATCAGATTTATGGAATTGTTTTAAAATGTGGAACTGGAACGACAATTTAATTAAATCAAACGCAAAAATAAATCTGATTGAGCCATTATTGTGGTGTTTGATGTCTGATTTGCATTTGAACAAACTGTTTTTCACTATTGAGGCCCAAAATCAAATTTCAAAGTATTACATAAGTCAAAAGAAGACACATTATGCAAAAAAAAGAGAGCATGTTACCATGTTATAAGATAAGATAAGATAAGATAAGATATTCCTTTATTGTCCCACATGGGGAAATTTCATTGGTGCAACGCAGGTAGATACAGAGGTAGATACAGAAGAACAGATCACTTATAGGAAGTCTGAAAAACACTTTCAGTAGAAGATCTCCTATAAATAAATAAAAACTCCCATAGACAAATAAATAAATACATAAATACCATTGCATGTGATCACGACAGTAATTGCACATGAATATGTGTCACGACAGCACATAGGTTGCACATGAATTCCAACAGCAATTGCACATATGACAGAATTGCACATCAGTATTAGGTTAGGTCAGTATTGCGAGTGTTCAGTACTAACAGTTTTTGTTATAAAGTCTGACAGCAGCAGGAAGGAAAGACCTACGGAACCTTTCCTTCGCACATCGAGGGTGGATCAGTCTCTCACTGAAGCTGCTCTCCAGAGCGGAGAGAGTGTCCTGCAGGGGGTGACACTCATGGTCCAGCATAGATGTGAATCTAGCCAGGACCCTCCTGTCCCCCACCTCCTGCACCGAGTCCAGAGCACAGCCCAGGACGGAGCTGGACTTCTTGATGACTCTGTCCAGCTTCCTCCTCTCCCTCTCTGTGATGCTGCTGCTCCAGCAGGCCACACCGTACAGGAGCTGATGCCACCACAGAGTCGTAGAAGGTCTTCAGGAGTGGCCCTGTCACTCCAAAAGACCTGAGTCTCCTCAGGAGGTAGAGCCGACTCTGGCTCTTCCTGTACAGTGCGTCTGTGTTATGAGTCCAGTCCAGTTTGTGGTTCAGATGAACACCCAGGTACTTGTATGAGTCCACTCTCTCAATGTCCCGTCCCTGGATGTTCACTGGTGAGGGGGCAGTGGGGTGGCGTCTGCGGAAATCCACCACCATCTCCTTGGTCTTCCCCGCGTTGATGAGGAGGTGGTTCCGCTGACACCAGTCCACAAAGTCCTGCGCCAGTCCTCTGTACTCCGCGTCATCGTCGTCCGTGATGAGTCCGATGATGGCAGAGTCGTCAGAGAACTTCTGCAGGACACAGCTGTCCGTGTCATGTCTGAAGTCTGCAGTGTAAAGGGTGAAGAGAAAGGGCGCGAGGACAGTGCCCTGGGGCGCCCCCACACTGCAGGTCCGAGTGTCAGACACACAGTTCCGGGCTCTCACAAACTGGGGTCGGTCCGTGAGGTAGTCCAGGATCCACTCTGCCAGGTCATACTCCACACCAGCCGTCTCCAGCTTGTCCCTCAGGAGCAGCGGCTGGATGGTGTTGAAGGCGCTGGAAAGATCGAAGAACAGAATCCTCACAGAGCTGCCAGGCTTTTCCAGGTGAGAGAGAGAGCGGTGCAGCAGGGAGATGACGGCGTCCTCCACTCCGATGCCAGACCGTTATGCAAACTGCAGCGGGTCCATGGCTGAGCTCACGGTGGAGCGGAGGTGGTCCAGGACTAGCCGCTCCAGTGTCTTCATCAGGTGGGACGTGAGAGCCACAGGCCTGAAGCTGTTGAGGTCTTTGGGGCGCGGTGTCTTAGGCACAGGTACCAGACAGGAGGTCTTTCAGACCTGTGGTACCACCCTCAGCTTCAGGCTCATGTTGAAGACATGCTCCATAACTCCACACAGTTCATCTGCGCAGGACTTAAGGAGCCTGGGGCTGATGCCATCAGGTCCTGCTGCCTTCCTCACTTTAATCCTCTTCAGCTCACTCCTCACCTGTGCTGCTGTGACAGTCAGTGGTTGGCAGGGGGACTGTGTGCTGGGGGGATGGGTGAGTCCAGGCGAAGTGGGGAGCCGATGGTCCGGGGCAGATAAGCGAAGAGGAACAGATGCAGGGCATTGTCCAGCTGTGGAAGAGGGAGCATGCAGCTGTGCAGGGGGAGGGGCGGGTGACCGATCAAACCTCAAGAAGTGAGCATTTAAATCATTCACCCACTGTAGATCCCCCTCTGTCTGGGCAGGGGGGATTTTGAAGCCCGAGATGGTTTTCAGGCTCCTCCACACTCCCTGAATGTTCTTTTGCTGCAGCTGCTCCTCCATCCTCCTCTTGTAGCCGGCCTCAGCCTGCCTGATCTTCCTCCTCAGCTCCTTCTGTTTAACCATTTGCCTGATCTTCCTCCTCAGCTCCTTCTTATAACCATTTACCCGCTAGAAGAGTTATTTTGAGCAGGGATGCACCGATACCGATACCAGTATTGATTTCAGTGACAAAGCTGGACAATTCAATGGATCAGGAATCAACTCCCATCCCAATTATCGTCCAATGCTGATACTCCAAGTCATTTTGATCACAAACCAACTTCAACCCTGTAAATATTGTCATGTGAGTTTATTTGACAATATTTTGTTGTGGTTAAGTGACAGCAATTGGTGTACAAACTAATTTGCATATTAGTACAGTAGTAATAACTGATAATCTTTGAGGACGTTTCGATAACACATTTTAAGGAAAGTAACATGGTTGATATTGAGCATCACTTCAAGCATCCATACTGGTATCAGAACTGAAAAAGCGTGATTGTTGCACGCCTTAATTTAGAGAGATTTATGCAAGTTTATCTTTATTCTCTTGCATTCAAAAAACAAAACAAAAAATGCTATATTAATATTGTGAACTAACTTAACAATAAAGCCGACAGAAGCATAATGTCTTTGCCCCAATTCCCCTGCAGTGACACTAGCTCCATACCTTGCCGGAGATTTCGTCATATCTGTAGAGGTCCACGGGCAGCGGCGTCTCGCTTATGACCGGCTTCATGCTGGCAATGCGGAAGCTGTTGTCGTGGTACGTGTAGTCGAACCTGGCGTTGACCATCCCCTCCTCGCTGAACCTGTAGATCTGCTTGTCTATCAGCGGCCCCATCTTGCGGTAGCGGATGGTGCAGGAGAAGCCGCCGCTCTGCAGGTTCACCATCTTGAGCACGCCGGCCGTCTCGTCGTAGCCGAACGTCACCACCGTGCTGTCGTAGACGATCTCCGACAGCTTGGCCAGCTTGCCGTACTTGTAGAGGACGCGCCGGCCCGTGCCCAGGTACTGCACGGCCTGCGGCCTCCCGTCCTCGCAGAAGTCGTGGATGATGGAGGCGTTGCTCTCCGGCGGGTTGTAGGTGTTGCGGATGTAGCCGACGGAGACGTGGGTGAACATGGTGTGGCGGGCGACGCTGGGCATGGTGACGGCGGTGACGCGGCCCGACGAATCGAACTCGAACACGTACTGACGCTGGCTCTGGAGCAGCAGCACCATGGACTGGGAAGGAGGGAGAAAAGAGAGGATTTAAAAGGGATGAATGGATAAAGTGCACAGTTGACCAATCGTTGTGTGGCGAGTGGAGCGTTTGTTAAAGCCAGAAGGTGGGTACAGCGTTCACTTTAGAAATTGTACTTCTTTGAGTCGTTTTCGGACCCCATACTTTTACTTTTACTTGAGTACTATTTATTTTATTCTAACAGTACTCGGTTTTGGTTCCTCTCTCCACTTTGAGAAAGTCTAAGTGACAAAAGCTTTATGTTGACAATTACAGTATGAAAATATGTATTTCGGATATTATTTTGTGTCTCATTTTTATTCAAGCTTTAATACAAAAAACCCCAAAACAATATTTTAACTTGAGTATAATTTTTGGCACATGAGGGTAAAGTTGGGGTATTTTATTTCCAAACCATGAGAGGTGGAGGGAATAGTTTAAATATGAAGTCGTGGCAGTTCTCACAAACTTTTCACAAACCTTCATAAAACGATGAAACATTATAATTGTCTTATTGACCAAGGACTGTTTTTGATTTCTAAATTTCTGTTGGTTAAATCTACTATTTTGTAAAGACCTGTTATTGTGATTTTGGTTTCTACAATTTTTTTTTAAATTTGATTTGTCAGGCAGGTACAAAGTTATAGAATAGCTTTTTTAAGTCAAAGAAGCGAAACAGCAGTGGTTCGCGTCACGCTGTCAACACAGTCTCATCCTGGAACATATTTCAGAAATGCATCAGGCTTTTAGATTTGTGATCAATAACAAACAATTTATAGAGCTGCTTTTACATTCTACACAGTATCCCAGTTATAATTTATAGAACATTTTACATACAATACTCAACATAACATTATTACTATTGTTAACTCTGGCATTAATGTTATGGTTTGTTGTATTGGTTTTGACAGTCAAATTAGTTCTAAGGGTGAAGGCGATTTATGAATGCAGGAGTTTTTGTTGCAAATTTAGATGCGGCCAAATTACAAATCTCCCATGATCAGAAAAATACTTTTAAATCATCTGTTCTTGATGATTTACGTTACATTTTTGGAGGAATGAAAGATGACTGAACAGCCAAACTTTGGGTCAGAAGGCAAGCGACTCTACTGATTAAACAACCGCCTTCGTTATGAATACATGAATAATCCTAATTAAAAAATGCTGAAGCAATTGTTCATTCTATTCTAAATTTGGCACCGCGCTCTTCTTTACCATTGAGAGAAAGGACTGGCACAAGGTGGTCTCCGCTCTGCCAGTCTTTCTAGTTAAAAAGTGTTGCCATATTAATAAAGAATTACAGCATAATCAACGGATGACTTCTTTCCATTAGACCTGCACCAGAGGTCATTCGCTCTGAGCTGGAGAATTTGAATTTCCATTAAAAAAGTATTATTGGATTAACAATAACAACAGCCAAAAGTATTACCTCCTTCCTCTCCTGTGCCCTGATTAAGAGGATTTACTGCCAGACACGAGCATTAGCAGGCTTGTCCGGATAAAGAATCTGTTAGTGCTGGAAAATAGTCTGATAAACTATGATTTTTGAAGACGACTTTATGTCCCGGGCGCAGTGACCCTACAGCAGGACAATTTCAGTCGACTCCTGTCACAGTGAATCAATCCAACAATGAAGTATTTTGAAGGTGCACTTTTTTTTCTGGTGGAGGGTCGGCCACCTGCTTGTCTGATGTCACCAGGTCAAGTTACAGGTCAGATCTGCGGACTCACGCTAAGAATGTATGTTTTTTATGGCGTTTTTGAGCAACAAAGACACTGGAAATAAATCGGGAACAGACTTATTATCAATTTTATTTGACTTATTGTATGTGTGATCGCTCAGTCAGCCAGGCAGGTTCCATAGCAAAAAACGTTATTCTGTTTTAAACACTTTTCACTTTTAAAACTTGTCTTTTTTTGTTGCTTTTGTTATTTTACGTATTTTTTTAATTAGCTCTCTAAGACTAACCCTTTTTTAATTCAAGACTTTGGTTCATAATATACATATTTTATAACCGTATCTTTTTTTATCTTTTTTGATGCATGTCTTTATTTTGTCATAGTTTATATTTGAATATTTCATCATTATTATTCATAGTTTTATGTTGCATCACATTGAAGTAAGTTCGTAGTTTGTGTCAAGTTACAGGTCAGATCTGCGGACTCACGCTAAGAATGCATGTCTTTTACTGCGTTTTTGAGCAACAAAGACACTGGAAATAAATCTGGAACAGTCTTCCTGAAGATGTGAGACAGGCTTCTACTCTGACAATGTTCAAATCTAAGGTAAAAACAGTTTTGTTTAGCTGTGTATATGACGAAAAGGATTTTTCTTTGCACTCTTCTCTTTTATTTCCTGAACCGTTTTGTGGTTTCTGTCATTTCGTTTGTGATTTTAATGCATTTTTCCTGTTGTGTGAAGCACTTTGAATTGCATTGTGTATGAAATGTGCTCTACGAATAAACTTGCCTTGCCTAAATTCAACATATAGACTATAATGCAATAGTACGGAACATTCCAGGAGAAGCAGTAACATCTCTATTGTAACATCTCCATTGAAAGTTACACCTTTAGTAATTAAAAGTCAATAACAAGTAATAGATTTATTTGACCCGCTACAGCCATATATTACAAAACATAAAGGCATAAATAACAAATAATGAACCCAAACATCATATTGTTTATCTGCCATTTACACTGAAGGATTATGTTATGAATCCACTCACTTTGTCCAGGCTGCCAGTTCACAAAATGGCATTAAACTCATCTATCTGCAAGATTTTTGTGAATGGTGTTTCACAAATACTGAAGTAGAGAGGGACGTGTTTCTGTTTGCTCCTATAAAAGAACATTTTGAAAGTGAAAGTATGGTAAGCTTTCTAACTAAGTCCAGTCCCAAGTCTTTGTCCAATTTATCAAGTCAATTCTAACAAAATAGTGTCTCAAGTCTGACTTCACACCTCTGGAAGACAAGCAGACCCTGTAACAGAAAAGCCACACCTTTGTCCACCTTTAATAATAACGTAGTTTCTATAACAAGTCATAGAAATGTTAATTATTTGACTTTCTACTTTCTATATTACAAAAATTAACGAGTTTAAATAAAAAAACATACTCTAAATATTGAGCCCCAAAAATGATATCATTCATCTGCCATCTATCAAACGAATAAGCATTTTTCCTGAATTTCCTGCATTCTTCATGAATCCACTCACTTTGTCGAGGTAGCTGTAGCTCCAGACCTTCCCGTCCACAAACGAGCGAGAGAGGACGCGCCCCTGAGTGTCGAACTCGGTCCGCTCGCTCATGCTGCCCCGCTGCAGACCCACCAGATGCCCCGTGCTGGAGTAGGACACGTTGACCACGGCCAGGCTGCTGCTGGGGAGCCACATGGCGGGGCGGCCCTGCGCGTCGTACATGATGCGCAGCGTGAACTTTCGGTGGTCGTCGTAAATCTTCTCCGTGCGAGTGTTGCGGTCAAAGTCGATGGAGAGGAGGTTACGGCCGTGAGCCTGCGGAGGAGGACGGACGTGTGAGCGGGGGCAATGGTACGACTGTGTACTTTGGTCCTGTGGTTGGATACTACTTCTGATTTACTCATGAATTATTCGACTTATTATCAATTTTATTTGACTTATTGTATGTGTGATCGCTCAGTCATCCAGGCAGGTTCCATAGCAAAACACTTTATTCTGTCAAGTGGAACATTTTTAACGCTTTTCACTTTTATAACTTGTCTTTTTTGTTGTTGCTTTTGTTATTTTACATATTTTTTCTATTTTTTCAATTTTAATGTTTGTTTCAAGACTTTGGTTCATAATATACATATTTTATAACCATATCTTTTTATCTTTCTTGATGCCTTGTCTTTATTTTGTCATAGTTTATATTTGAATATTTCATCATTATTATTCATAGTTTTATGTTGCATCACATTGAAGTAAGTTCGTAGTTTGTGATCGAGTTTTGTTCACGTACAATGTCATTACTTTTTGATTCTGTTTCTACAAATACTTTTCATGAAGCAATTTGCATTCAGAGATATACACATATTGATAATGAATAAATAAATATAAATAGATTCGCAGACATTGAAAAACACTGAATAAAGAGCCCAATAGTGGAGGATTCAAACCCCAAACCCTCTGGTCAGTGTGTTCTACATCCCACTTTTACAAAAAACACTTCATAACAAACATTTTAAACATCTCTTCTACACAAAAAGCAGACCCTCACCCTCAGCTTCCTGCCGAAAACCGTCACTTTGCCCTTGGTCTGCTCTTTCCGCAGGCGCCACTCGATGGAGTTGAGCCCGTTGTCGGTGGGCAGCGTGATGTTCCGGCGCCCGATGGTTGGACTCACGGATCCGGCTAAGATGTGCGGCTCCGTGTGGAAGCTGATGCCCATGCCGTTGGCGTACATCACCCTCAGTGTGCCGTTGTTGCAGAGCTGGTAGCTGTTTCTCACTTGGTCTGGAACACGAAGAGGCACAAAACGATGAGAACCAAAGAGATACACGTCATCCGTTTGAATGTTTGGAACAGCAATCATTCGTGCATTGTTCTTCGTGGATTCATTGGCGAGAAATTGTTTTTTGTGCGATTAAAACAAGAGGTGGGTAATGAAATTGAATAGATCTTTATTGTCATTGTACAAAATACAGTTTTATTCTGAAGCATTAATTTGAGTATTGATTGCTTTACACTTTTGCTTTTGAAAACGTTGCTGAACAAAAACTAGAAGCCTTAGATTTCTTTTTCGTTTTTTTTCAAATACAATTATATTTTTTTTTTAGGTTTTCAGGGTGGCATTTATATTCAAATATATAACAATTATGATATATACCGGTAGTATATAATATATGAAGAATATTTTTTGTTTTACTTTAGAATGTACTATTTTAAACAAACAATATTATCATTACTACAACTGGCAACTGTACTTTTTTGTGTCTGACAAGCTATTATTATGTCAAATAAAAGCTCCGTTCATAAATCACAGGCCGAACTGTTTCTCAGCACTTTACAACACTTTCCCCGGTGCTTTTAATGACCGCTTTTTACCTCTGTGTCGGTAATATTATTTTGCAGCAACAGTAAAACTTTCTGTCTCCGTTCCTCTGGCTTATCCACTTGTGAGCGCGGCTGCCAGAGGAGCGCCAGGGGACCGCTCAGTTAGGACAGTGTATTTGTTTGATCTAAAAAAAAAACAAAAAAACTGCAGCTCTGCCTGACTTGGATCCAGCCCCCGATTCAGAGACGCGACCGGGCACAGATAAACACGACGATGCAGCGGTGATAATAGATGTTTATCCTGCAGTCTTTTATTCATGCTATAATGCTACAGAATAGGACCGGTCATTGACACAACTTCCCTCATAGAACACCCACTTTATAGAGTAAATGGATGGTTGTATGCTAAAATATGTTAAAGGCCTGATGTGTACCGTCTTCAAAACGTGAAAAACAATACTATTTCATTTCTATCTCTTTTAAACAGCAGCCAAAAGATGTTCCTCTCTTTCTAGCGAAGTCCAACATCTGAATTATTCACTGCACAAAGGTTTGAAGTAGCCTGGCCAGCCAGACTGATTCTCACGATATTTTATAAAGCATGAACAAAGACTTAAATCTTGATTCAAGCTCAGCACGTAACATACTTAATTCATATCCTCATCATAACTTCTAACACTAACCCGCTAATTAAGAAGTGTTCATAATGAATATGTGTTCATGCTTCATTGAGACAAAGTCATTTAATATAAAGTAGTACTACAACCTATAGAGCTCATCCACCGACGTCACAAAACCACGTGATCGCATACGTTGCCGCGCCCTTGTCATACGTTGCCGCGCCCTTGTCATACGTTGCCGCGCCCTTGTCATACGTTGCCGCGCCCTTGTCATACGTTGCCGCGCCCTTGTCATACGTTGCCGCCCCCTTGTCATACGTTGCCGCGCCCTTGTCATACGTTGCCACCCCCTTGTCATACGTTGCCGCGCCCTTGTCATACGTTGCCGCGCCCTTGTCATACGTTGCCGCCCCCTTGTCATACGTTGCCGCGCCCTTGTCATATGTTGCCGCCCCCTTGTCATACGTTGCCGCGCCCTTGTCATACGTTGCCGCCCCCTTGTCATACGTTGCCGCGCCCTTGTCATATGTTGCCGCCCCCTTGTCATACGTTGCCGCGCCCTTGTCATACGTTGCCGCCCCCTTGTCATACGTTGCCGCCCCCTTGTCATACGTTGCCGCCTCCTTGTCATACGTTGCCGCCCCCTTGTCATACGTTGCCGCCCCCTTGTCATACGTTGCCGCCTCCTTGTCATACGTTGCCGCCCCCTTGTCATACGTTGCCGCCCCCTTGTCATACGTTGCCGCCCCCTTGTCATACGTTGCCGCCCCCTTGTCATACGTTGCCGCCCCCTTGTCATACGTTGCCGCCCCCTTGTCATACGTTGCCGTCCCCTTGTCATACGTTGCCGCCTCCTTGTCATACGTTGCCGCCCCCTTGTCATACGTTGCCGCCCCCCTTGTCATACGTTGCCGCCCCCTTGTCATACGTTGCCACCCCCTTGTCATACGTTGCCGCGCCCTTGTCATACGTTGCCGCGCCCTTGTCATACGTTGCCGCCCCCTTGTCATACGTTGCCGCGCCCTTGTCATATGTTGCCGCCCCCTTGTCATACGTTGCCGCGCCCTTGTCATACGTTGCCGCCCCCTTGTCATACGTTGCCGCCCCCTTGTCATACGTTGCCGCCTCCTTGTCATACGTTGCCGCCCCCTTGTCATACGTTGCCGCCCCCTTGTCATACGTTGCCGCCTCCTTGTCATACGTTGCCGCCCCCTTGTCATACGTTGCCGCCCCCTTGTCATACGTTGCCGCCCCCTTGTCATACGTTGCCGCCCCCTTGTCATACGTTGCCGCCCCCTTGTCATACGTTGCCGCCCCCTTGTCATACGTTGCCGCGCCCTTGTCATACGTTGCCGCCCCCTTGTCAGAAGTTGCCGCGCCCTTGTCATACGTTGCCGCCCCCTTGTCATACGTTGCCGCCCCCCTTGTCATACGTTGCCGCCCCCTTGTCATACGCTGCCGCGCCCTAGTCATACGTTGCCGCCCCCTTGTCATACGTTGCCGCCCCCTTGTCATACGTTGCCGCCCCCTTGTCATACGTTGCCGCGCCCTTGTCATACGTTGCCGCCCCCTTGTCATACGTTGCCGCTCCCTTGTCATACGTTGCCGCCCCCTTGTCATACGTTGCCGCCCCCTTGTCATACGTTGCCGCCCCCTTGTCATACGTTGCCGCGCCCTTGTCATACGTTGCCGCCCCCTTGTCATACGTTGCCGCGCCCTTGTCATAAGTTGCCGCGCCCTTGTCATACGTTGCCGCGCCCTTGTCATACGTTGCCGCCCCCTTGTTGCCGCGCCCTTGTCATACGTTGCCGCCCCCTTGTTGCCGCCCCCTTGTCATACGTTGCTGACCCCTTGTCATACGTTGCCGCGCCCTTGTCATACGTTGCCGCGCCCTTGTCATACGTTGCCGCGCCCTTGTCATACGTTGCCGCCCCCTTGTCATACGTTGCCGCCCCCTTGTCATACGTTGCCGCGCCCTTGTCATACGTTGCCGCGCCCTTGTCATACGTTGCCGCCCCCTTGTCATACGTTGCCGCCCCCTTGTCATACGTTGCCGCCCCCTTGTCATACGTTTCCGCCCCCTTGTCATACGTTGCCGCCCCCTTGTCATACGTTGCCGCCCCCTTGTCATACGTTGCCGCCCCCTTGTCACTTGTTGCGTTCCTTTGCACTGATAGAGCGCGGAAAGTGATCTCAAACCTAAATGATGGAGGCCCCAGAGCTTTCAGAGTCCACAAACTCCTTGCATGAGCTACACAGAGGTCGATATTTGGAAAAGCTGCGATCAATCAACTCCAAATCCATATTTTATGCTTAAATCACCAACTCTTCCAGATTTCTTACCTTCTGGAGACTTCATCTTATTCATGAAAAACCCCTCTACCTTTATCCCAAACCTTAAATTAGACGAAGCTGTTCACTCTTCCTGAGCTGCGCTTGACCCTCAGATCGTCAGTTCACTTTCATCTTGGACGCCACAGAGTTGGAAAAGTTGCGTAACACCAACAACTTTTGTGAGATCCGTTTTAACCACTGTCCAAACACCGGACACGGGAACATTCTGGCCAAGACCGAGCGCATTACAATTATAAGACGTGGATTGGGTTTGTGAAATATTTATAGCCCATCGACACAATAGTTTCCCTCAAGGACTCATTCCCACAAACGAGCCAAATATCACATTGGAAAACACGGACGGGCGAAACGGACGTCGCTTTTTACAGTCTTTGCAATTTACCGACTCGCCCTTGATAGTGTTGTGTCTGATTTTTGTGCTGTGGGTCTCTGGTTTTATCACAGAGATTCGAGAAAAAATAAAATTAAAAAATCAGCGTGTCAGATGGATAAGATACATAAAAAAAAAAAAAAAAATATTTCTAACTAAAAAGTAAAAGGGTTTGGGTCTCCATGAATAATCAATGAATCAATGAATGGGAGACAAAACTGATGTAACGGTCTAACAAACGAATAACAAATTAACTAACTAACTAGCAAACTAACAATCAAACTCGAGAACTAATGAACATAGTAGCAAACAAGTAAACTAGAAATATAACGTATACTAGAATGTATAAACTAGCAAACTAACTAACTAAACAAATAAATACATAAATACCTTAGTTATAGTATTAATTGTTATCAGTAATATAAAATAAAATAATGAATTCAATTAATTTCTGGTATCGCTAAGAACTAAAGTATATAAGAACGGAAATAAATTGCAAAGTGTTACTTCTTAAAAAAACAAGAAAATAACACCCCTGAGACGAATTATAGCGGCCCCAGTTTCACTCAAATAAATGTACAAATTGTATCAAATGAATAAAACTCAAGCGAACTGAACGTGTTGCATCTGAAAATAGATTTGTACGTTTGACCGAGCGGGTTCAGAGCGGTATATCTGTGGGAGCTCTAAATAAAAACACAGGCGATTTACTCGGACGGAAAGGGATGAGCGAGAGAAAGAAGAGGAGGCGAGCTGAGAGCCGCGGGGCCGCAGACGATTCAGTGTGCGGAAGTTAATGAAGAGAGCGAGCCAGAGCGGCTGGTTAACTCGCTCCAAATCCACATCAAGCAGCGGCAGCACAGGGAAATATGTAAGAGACTGCCGTATTTTCCGGAGTAAAAGTCGCACCAGCCGAAAAAAAAAGGCATAATAAAACATATATAAGTCGCACTGGTGTATAAGTTGGGGGATATTTTTTTGATGAAGTCCAAGACCAAGAACAGATATTTCATCTTAAAATGCAAAATAATAACAGAACATGGTGAATAGGTGTACGTATGCTAACGCTAACACCTTCAGCTACATGAGGCACAGACAGAACTGTGGTAAGTGTCTGGTATGTTAACGTAACATATGAACAGTTATTCAGATAACTATAGCATAAAGAACATGCTAACAAGTTTACCAAAGCATCAGTTTTACCCCAAATCACTAAATCCATTGAATTCTTCTTCCTCTGTGTCACATCTAAACAACTCCACAAACTCCGGAGGTAGAGGAAGTGCAGATTCTTCTTCTGCCTCGCTTAGAGCCTAGAGCGCCCTCTTGAGGTTGTCAGAGGTGAAAATAATCAACATGTGAAATGTGGTTGCCAGCGTGAAAATAACAAACAATAACACATATAAGTCGCTCTGGAGTATAAGTCGCACCCCTCCCAAAACCGACTTAAAGTCCGGAAAATACGGAACATGAACAAGTCTGCGCCTGTATTTGACAAAACACGTGGAATATTCAAAATTATATTAAAGGCACAGTCTAGTTGGAAGTCAATAGCTTGACTTGTTTAACTGGAATTAGTGCGATGTCAAAATTGTGCGCCATTCTTTTCTCAATATCTGGAAGTTGGCACGGGCCGTTAATTGTGCCCCTCTTTCTGCTTTTCTCATTTTATACAGATCTCAGGGACAAGTTCTATACAGATGACAACGGCGAGAGAAACGCCGCGTTGTTGACTCGTCGGTGCACGCGGGCATCGCTTGTTTTACACAAATCGATTGACTTTTTATCACAGTTTAGCGGTGAAACTTTCTCCTCGTTCTCTAATTCAGTGAACGGAATGGCAGCTCGACCGAACGTGCCATAACAACAGACGTTTGCAAATCCGCAGCGGAAAGAGATGATGGTGGGCAGGACGGAGTGAGGTGAACAGAGGATATGCAATACAAAGCAATAAGAAGCAACAGAGCGAAGTTGACGTGTTCGAAGTGAGACAAAAGAGTAAAAAGGATATTTGCAAATAGACGAGCTGTGCACTGTAACTCACTTTAACAACGGAGTCAATGTTATATCGATTTTTAAACCCTAGCTGGAAGATTCAAGATGTCCAGTTGCTTGGAGAAGGCGAAACATAAAGTGGATATACAGTATATACCATCTAATTAGGTAAAAGGCAATGTACCTGATTTTTATTGTAGAACTAGTTCATTTTAAATAGTTTGCAGTGGATTATCACTTTCTCACAGCATCCTGATTACGGTATTCACTGGCAATGAGTTCATTAGTGCTTTTTACAACTTTTAGAGCAGTAAAGCGAACAATTAGCATGCTAACGCTAGCGCACTTTGGACTATACAATAAGACGCAGACATGATTAATCTTATTTTGACTCTAAGAACTGCTTTTACAATATGGGAAACATTTTTTTTAGCTCAACTACATGGACAGCAATCAAGTAAAGCCACTTTTAATAATCACTAATAATATTATTAGTTGTTTTTCTTTAATGCATGCCTTATTTTATTTTGCTTCAACGTTGTTTACTGTCGTATGTTGTACAGAATCACCAAAGCATGTTCCAAGTCTGTGAATTTTGTTCACTGACAATGGCATAGATTATAAACTCTAATTTCTAATAGGTATAAGTCAAAACTAGGGCTGTAGTCGAATCGTCAAACTCTTGGACTAAAGACTTTCTCTGTGCATCGGATTTCTATTTTTTTGACCCAAAGTGCAATGACACCACAACATCAGCTCAACACATTTTTATCTATTTATTTAACAGAAAACGACTAGTAAACAGTGTTTACCTGGACAAACTACAAAATAAGCTCATAAATCATTCCCAAATCTCAAGACATCTCCTCCTTTCTGCTGTTATGAATATAAAAAAATGTAAAACAGCCCAAAAAATAATTAGTTGACTCATAAAAACTTTGCTCAATCAAGACACCAATGGCCAATTAATCAACTAGTGGACTAAAGGTCTACATGATTCAATAAAAATGATAATAATACAGTAACATGAATAAGCAGGTCTATTATGCTAAATGACTAAAGGTCTACAGCCCTGGTCAAAACATGATTAAATAAAGCAATAATAATACAGTAAGATGAATAAGCAGGTCTATTATGCCTGATCAATAAGCAGCAACAGACATCACAATAAAACGCCTTGTCCAGCTTTGTTCCTGTATCTTCCTCTAATCTCGCTCATCTTAAAAAGCTTTAATTAACACTCAAATCCATGTAATTAAGCCCGCGATTCCTCCTTCTAACCGTCCACTATCTGCATTCCTCCTTTTGCGCCGGACAATGCGGCGGACACAATTACCCAGCAGACTCTTGTTGCTCTCTAAACAGACCAAATAAGCCGAGGGATCATGGGAGGCGGTGGAGAGCCGCGGTGTTTGTTTCATTATAACCTCCGAAAACACAATCACCGCTCAGGCCTGGGCTCTGAATGAAGACAAAATACAGGTCCGTCTGGCAAAGCATCCAATTATAGTTTCTAGGGTTAGCCATTTTCGGGAGGTAATTAATGCAAGTCAATGGGAAGCCCTTAAATGCATTGGAAAAACAACAAGGATTTTGGGTAAAGAAGGAGGGCTCCGTCTACACACATGCTAATGGTTTTTAGCGATTTTAGTGTTCAAAGCAGATGAGTCCCAGTTGGGATTAACGAATACGTATCGGTAATTTTAGTTCATGAGACGCAAAGGGCTGGATGAGAGGTTGGGGAAGGGGAATAATCTCTTGGAGCAAGTCCGTAAATTACTGGAAAATAACAAGGTTTTCAATTACAAAAGAGGCCTGTGAGCGTAGGGCCTCGTGGAAAATCATTTTAAACTGTTACCAGACTTTGTGGGGCTGCAGAGTCCCGCATCTTGTCTAATATTAATTGTGTGTGTGTTAGTGGGTGATTGGTGGACGGTTGAGCCTCACTTCAGACTGAAACATCATTATTTTACACAACAGTACGTATCAGCTACACCTCAAACACAAAATGATACAACAAAGTACAACATTCGTACTACAAACCAAGTAGCACAAGTTCACTTTAAGATTTGGACATGCAAAATACTAAAAACTTTGTCATCTTTGTCAAAACTTTCTCAACACAGACATAATTTGTACCGTATAAACAATGTTGTGAAAAATACTTGCATAATACTTCTTGTATACCTGTATTAAAAAGTATTCTTTATCATAATCCGTCACTTAGCCTAATCTGAGAACTGCATTTTGAATACTTTCATACTGAGTTGCATTATAATATAGAGTTAAAAGCACGATTTAGGATTTTCATTATGTTTCACCTTTTGTTATGCATTTATCAACGCTAAAAGAACCTTTAACAACAATTAGAGAAGGAAAATTGCACATTCTCTCACTGTAAGAGCTGTGTTTTCTATTTTTCTCACCAACTGCAGTTTGAAGCCTGCATTTCATGATCAAATAGCACAATGTATTCCTCTGATTTTTGAAAAGTAACTGTACTCTGAATACCACCAAATGAACAAGTAACCGTACCAGAATGAACAGCGACTCAAAGTTAGTATTGTGTTTTCGGTACGTGTATTCAGTGAAACTTCTACTTCTACACGCGTAAACATTGCTATTTACTTTGCTTCTGTCCCATGTCGACTTCAAGACAAAGTTCTGCTAAAAGTTCATCCTGGTGCTTAAAATAGATTCTTTGAAAGCCTCATAATTAAAATGTAACTTCAGATTGAGTAATTACATAGATGCTATCAAGCTTGTAGTCAGTTTGTTGTTTGTGTTTTGATGGGGCAAATAGAAGCTGTTGCATGCACGTTTTTAGAACTGCACATGTCATTTCATTAAATATTTAGAAATCCAAAAATAATAGGCACTCGAACACAAAAAATAGAATAATAATTATACGATGTTTCATTACACTGATAAAATGTGCATAATAGTGCATAAGGGCATATTTAAAAATGTACTTTGTAGTTATTGAGTAAAGAGTTTTTACCATTTGTTGGAAAACATAACACACTTTAGAGTTTAATGCAGATTGGGGCAATTATTTTCTCCCCGAGGGCCAGATTCAAATCCAGGCAAGTGGCAAAATGCCGGACCCAAACTATTATTGCAGTCGTTTCATGTAATCTTCATTAAGGACAAAAGTACAGACACACGTTCCATAGCTATCGTGTAATGAAATAGATGTAATACATAGAAAATAGAAAGAGTAAGTAGTAAGACATTTTTTTGTTCAGAAATGTTGCAAATGTTCACTTAATCTGACTGCTTTCCATCTGTTTCATGTCAAAAGTTTGTCTCCTTTATATAGATTAAAGATATACATGTCCGGCTCGTTTTCCACTGCAAAGGAATTGAACAGATGCTGTGCAACTGGTGATTTTTAAAGTTTTTTTTTGTTATTGTTTAGCCTATTTTTATTTTGATCCTATAGCAGATTTAAATCATTTTCCTTTTGGACCTTATATAGGTTATTTTATCATTGTTCATTGTTTTATGTTGCACCAAATCACCAAAGCAAGTCCCTATGTTTGTGAATTCTGTTCATTGGCAATAGAAATAAACCTTTTCTGATTTGATCTGAGTTTTAATTTAAGCTATTTCTAAGCTTTTCTTGGTTTCCACTTAAGTTTGTGCCCTTTTAGCCTGGGTTAGACTTCTTATAATCAAGTTTCAGACCTGATTTAGTACAGATTTATAGTCCTAATGACAAAACCAAATGGAGGAATATGGAACCAATGTCTTGAATCTAGGTGTTTGTTGTTGTTGTTGTTGTTGTTTTTACCTTGCACCACGGTGTAGGACGCCTCCACAGACGACAGGTTGGTGATGACCGTGACATCGTCGTCCCGACTGGAGCTCTCGATGTCAATGTTTATGGAGCGCTCGATCTCGCGGTGCAGGCTCGTCACCATCCCCGTGGGGTACGTCACGTTGGTCAGGCGCCCCTCGCTGTCGTATCTGAGGAGGAGAAGGAAACCGAGGTGAGGAGAAGGAAACGGAGGTGAGGAAAAGTCGCAGGAGTGTAATGTGTCCGGACTTATATGTGAAGGTGTTCACATATGGAAAGAGGAAATATGTTTTGTTATTCAAATTACTGTGAAAGTTGCAAAAAACGCTGATATTATTATGGCCTTGGCTCTGACCAATCTTATATGGACATTTAGCTTTTTGTACTACGTCAACATTTGAGCTAACATATTATTATAAAGATCTATGTGCGTTTTCTACTACTTTTTTACTACTTATTCATTGTAGCTCATGTTTTATGGCAACATTCTTTTGGAAATAAATTCACTGGGATTATTATGCTTTAAGATTAAAATATTAGAAGTATTATTATTATTATTTAGTATCATGATTGTTTACCGTAATATTTTCTGAAACAATACGTGCTCTATGCTATGGTAAATAGGCTTACATTAAAATAAAGGAGCTATAAATCCAACCATAATAACTTATTTCCTGATCTATTACACATTTTCTAAAATTGGGACATTTCGATTTTTTGTAAGATGCATTATTTTATCAGTGTTAGTGTTTTTTCTTAGAATATCTGCCTCAGGACAGTCATTCATAACAAAAACAAACCCAAATGTTACTAAAACTCAAATTGGAAACAAACCCATGCCAACAAATGCATGATTTCTTTGGCAAAGGTGCCGGAGAAAAATATTCTCATCGCTCAAATAACAGAAAGATTTGCATTCAGTTGCAAAAGCTACCACAGGAGGGCAGAAGCACACTGTCAAAGAGTCACAGAGAGAAGTACCCAAACCAACAGAACTCATTTATATTTAATTTGTGCTATTTGTCGCCTCCAGACATGACAACAAATATTAAACACAGACAAAAACAGACACTTTAAAACTTACTGGTAAAACGTGGTCCACCCCGTCTCGTCTGCTTTGGTTGCTAGGAGCCCCGTGTTGCCTCTGTAGCCCATCAGAGCCACTTCTTGTCCCAGGGCCGACACGCTCCTTAACCCTCCGGTCGGGTCCAATCCCAGGGTCACGACCTGGTTTTCGGGGAGCAGGACGAGCCTGAGCAGGCCGGCCCCTCCGCCTTGCCCCGCCCCGTCCCTCCGGACCTTCACCGTGTTGTTGCAGTTGTCCGAGAGCATACTCAGCTCGCCGTCCGGCCCGTACGTGAAGTTGTGCAGCGGCTCGCCGGTCACTAGGCTCACAGTCTGAATGTGTTGACCCTCACCATTGAAAACGTACAGCTCTTGCTCTCTGGGCGACGCCACCTCGTACTGGGCGACGCCCCCGAAGCCGACGCTCGACACGGCCGGCCCGGGACGGTTGGCCTTCACCGCCCGGATCCGGATGTTGTTGAGGTCGGCGATGAAGAGCGTGCCGTCGGGGGAGACGGTCAGCGACGTGGGGGAGTTGAGACCGGCGTCGGGGGCGTAACCCTCGTCTCCGTAGAAACAGTTGCAGTTGACGTCGTTCTTGCAGTCGCAGTCCGAGGCGGCGCCGGCCAGCAGTGAGATCTCTCCGTTAGTGCTCACCTAGACAGAAGGTCCAATTTATTAAAGTTTCAATCAAGAGTATTGAGTATAGGAGTGGGTGACATAAATAAATACCCGTATTCTACCCTTTTTTCATAGTTTTGGCCGGGGTGCAACTTATACTTATATACTTATATACTTATACCCCGGTGCGACTTATATGTGATATTATTTGTTATTTTCACACTTGCAACCGCATTTCATACTCCAGTGCAACTTATATATGTTTTTTTCTTCTCTGTTATGCATTTTTTGGCCGGTGCAATTTGTACTCCGGTGCGACTTATAGTCCAGAAAATACGGTATATACATTTTTTTGGAACAAGATTCAGGCAATACATTAACAACGCATGAAGTCTGTGCCAAAATGCGTCTGTAAATGTCTTGGTTGAGCTTCATGTCTAGCACAATACATGAATGGACCATAAAATGAACCACTAAACGGCAGAATTATAGCTTCAAATCTTTGTTTCGAAGATGTTTCTGTCATTTTTACTACTTTATTTGTAGATGATACACTCGATATCTCCAAAACGACAATTCAAATACGATTAGTTCTTTGATATATCCCTCACTCCTTTCGCAAATAAAACCAGAACATTTTGTGTGACAATATGGGTTTGAGTTTTTACTTGTCCTTAACAGTAAATAATAGATAATTTAGATACGTTTTTTTTTTTTAGGCCTTTTGATATCCCTGCATATTAAAGGTGGAATGGACGATTTTTTTCAGCAAATTTTTTATCATATTTCCTCGTGGCGTGGATAAATCATTTGTCCTGCCACGTATCAATCATAAAACGCACCTATCGTTCACCTACAGCCGCGTGCGGTTCGTCCCCACGTTTCCGCGTGCCTAAGCGCATGGATCTATCATAATATAGTTCCCTCAGTGTACGGGGCAAAATGAAGACGGAGAAAGACTGTTCAAGCGTTCAAACGAGCGATGCGATGCGCTCCGTTGCGCTAATAAACAAACACACGTGTGTGTTGTATCAGTCCGCACGGGGGAGTGCGCATGCACACTTCCGCCTGCGTTCTCAAATCGCCGAAAAATCGTCCATTGCGCCTTTAAGTTACAGCTAAGGAAAGGAAAGAGACACATCTACTACTGAATTGGACACTATGATAATGCCACACAAGCAAAACCAACCCTAACCCTAACCAACCCTAACCCTTTTTACCACATTACTACCAGCACACGACATGTTAGTGGGGTACCAACGATGTCGGAATCCGAGGACCTCAGGACTAAACATGGGGAATCGGCGTTTCAGTTTATTTGGGTGAAATCCATTCAGTTTGATGAAATCCAACAGTAAAAGCTTTCGTGTAGTTTCGAGTGAGGGATAAAGAAAGACATTTTAGACATCGCTCCTACCAAAGGCAAAAATTAATACAAGCGAGTTATCAAAACAATGTCTGGAAACTGTAAAAGCAACTCCACTGAACACGGCGCCTGGAGAGCTGAAACAATATTAGGCTTTCTGCAACGTGCCCGCACATCCTGGCCAGCTGCACGAAGACGATTCATTTACAAAAAAAAGAAAAGAAAAGAAAAACGCCCCGCAACAGTCGTCTTGTTTATCGCGTACCTGTCGAACGCGGTTGATTTTCTTCTCGTCCGTCTCGGCGATGTAGAGGATGCCAGTGTGAGACAAAGCGATGGCCGTGGCGCTCTCCAAAGCAGCGTGGATCGCCAATTTGCTGAGGCTGTAGTCGATTCCCGGGACCTGGCAGTGCATCGGACGCCCAGCGATGATGCTCACCTTTCGGGGTGACGAGGAAAACAAAAAAGTTAGTTTCAAAAGTTTTCGGGGGGTATGTAGATACATAGATACTGCTTCTGTGAAAGAGGGTGTGCGGTGATAAAACTATATGCTCGTAAAGTTTTGATTTGTGTAGCAGAGGAAAATGTAAAAGTGGCACACAACAAAACAGTAAAGAAGTGTCTATTACTGCTTTTACTACGACAGCTACTCCTGCTGCTACTTTAATGTAGAACTACCACTGGATTACTGCGCAGAAAATCACTAGGCGCAAGTACTTAAAGCAGTAATTGTAGTAGTTCTAATACTGTAGTTGGTGTTGGAAGAATACTATATACAGATTGTTGATTATGTACATTAAAATTAGCTTTGCAATGTATTTGTTTTATACATGATTGAGTCAAAATACTGTGTTTAGAATAGTTATTATTAATACTATTTGTTGTCGCCTGTTCTGCATTTATTGATCACTGATTATAGAACCACAAGACACATTAAAACACTGAGCAATTGCATGATTAAGTACTCTGACATAATTTGATATTAGTAATTCTGAATAACACCGAATGAAGGAGTAACTGTACCGAAATGCAATTACTTAAACTTGAAAATGTATTTTTGGCTCATGTATTTAAGTACGTAAATTACTCAAAATAAGGTACATAGAAAAACAACACCTTAATTAAAGCCGCAAGCGGCATCCAACGGCCCTCGCGGGCCGCCGGCCTTCCGACTCTGTGCTTTCGACTTGATAAAGATGGCGCCCTTATTGTGTGTGAATTAGAAAAGAACTTGACAGACGGGGACACATTGGACATGGCCAATCCAGTGCAAATCAACACAAGTGTCAGTCAAATTTGCTGCGCCGCCGCACAGAGACCGCAGCACTCTGAATATAAATATGGATAACTTTTGATGCCCCTCTTGTGTAGATGATATTTCCCAAAGTAAAGCTTGATCGGACTATTGCCCACGGAGGAGTTTGTTAAAGTGTGAAGCGTAAATGTGAACATTTCAAAGATTTGGCGTTTTTCCCATTTGTGACAGTATATTTGAAGCTCCACGGCACAGAGACCGTAGCACTTAAAATCAAAATATGGATAACTTTTGATGCCCCGTTTGTGTAGATGATTGTCCCCAAATATGAGTTTGATCGGACAATCGCCCTAGGAGGAGTTTGTTAAAGTGTGAAGCGTAAAAATGTGGTGATTTGAGCGATTTTGCGATTTTCCCATAAGGATAACATGGGAGGTTTCTGTCATCGCTATGACTACGCCGTAAAAATTTAGGCATTTTTGTGATTGGCTTTTGTGATCGGGACGGCAAAATAGAATTTTGGGTAAAGTTTAGACAATTTTGGTAAAACTAATTTTTGACCTTCAATGTTAATCTAAAGGTCACTCTGTAGGGGGCGCTATCGCGGCCATTTCAATTTTGTCAGCCTAAACTGGTCCAAACTAGAAAGTTTAACAACTGATTCAAATTTGGTCATAATCGGACTGGTTTTGATCAAATGGGAGCAATTTTTAGATCTGCAATATTCCAAAATAAGTTGTCCAACTTTGCGGCTGCGCCGCACACAGACCGTTAAAGGTATCTCAAAAAATTGGATAACTTTAGATGCCCCACTTGTCCAGAGGACGTACGCCGATTTTGAAGTCGGTGGGCAAAACGCCCTAGGAGGAGTTCGTCAAAGTTTGACGTGAACAAAATGGCTAACACAGCGTGTTTTCATTTTCAAAGGAAGATGGTGGCCATAGGGTAAGTCTGGGGGCGTGGCCACAATGATTTTTTTTGTTTGTCCTCACGAGAGGAATGCGTGTCCCGAATTTCGTAGCTTTACGCCAAAGTTGACCTCGGGGCGTCTCCCATAGGCGCAATGTATTTTGACTTTTGTCGGTGGCGCTGTCGCGCCTTTTTTAACGAAAAAAAAAATGGCCCAGAAAAAACAAAATTTTTCGCAGATTCTGAATTTTGGGCAAAGTTTGGTGAGTTTTTGAGCATGTTCAGGGGGTCAAATTAGAGCTCAAAGCGCTGAAGAAGAACAAGAAAAATAATAAAAATAAAAATAATAATATTTTTAGCAAAAACAATATAGCCGTTTCCACTATAACAACAAATTATACATCGTTTGAAAGCTCTAAGCCTTCCCGATGCCGCCATGGGGTGGAATCATCATTACGAGCGCTTACGCGCTCGTCACTCCCTATTCCGTCGGGATGCCCCGCCCACTCCCCATAGACTTCCATTGATTTGAGCAGATACAAGCATGGCCCATGCCTGCGGCATGGACTCTCGCGTACGGGACGATGCCAGGAGGGTTTTTGGAGGAATGCAGCGCTTCGCGCTGCTGTTGTTGACTTTTTCTGTCATAGCAGGAGTAAGTATGCATGATCCATGCCTTCGGCATGGGCTAGTTCACTGTACTTGCCAGGGGCGACGGCTGCGCCCGCATGTTTGGTCAGACAGTTGCAAGCATGGCCCATGCCTGCGGCATGGATTCTCGCGTACAGGACGATGCCAGGAGGGTTTTTGGAGGAATGCAGCGCTTCGCGCTGCTGTTGTCAACAATGAGTGAATGGGCTACGCCCATTCACTCATTGTTGACTTTTTCTGTCATAGCAGGAGTAAGTATGCATGATCCATGCCTTCGGCATGGGCTAGTTCACTGTACTTGCCAGGGGCGACGGGGTACCAAACATGCGGGCGCAGCCCGCATGTTTGGTCAGACAGTTGCAACGCAGCGTTGCGGGAGCAATAGGCCCTCCGCCCTGCTGGGGCTCGGGCCTAATTATCCTTAATAAAGCATGAACAAAGAGCCAATTATTAAGGAACAAATAGTTTTCAAACACTGATTCAGGATCAGTAATTAGTTAATTAAAGGGTAAGTATTTGGAGTTAGGATATATTGAGTTCATGCTTTATTACTTTATCTAAAAGTGTAGTTATTATATACAAATTATTATATACTATACAACTATATCATTTAATTATCAAAACCCAAGGATGTAAAAATATGTATTCAAGTAAAACAACCTCCTCAACTTTGGAAAAATGTAGATACTTCTATAACGAACCAAGTTTCAGAAGGCTAAGACCTAATTAATCACTAATAGCACGGTCACTGTAAAACTTCTAATTTGATGGTTCTTCATGAAGAAACTTTTTTTACGGCTATAAATTGCTGTAAGAAGGCCTAATTGGGACTTGGTCTGTCAAAGCCCCTTTGCAAGTGTCCACCCTTAGGGCTCTCTGGTCGCCGGCGGTTACGGACCTGGTGGTTCTCAGTGATGCGGAGGATCACATTGTTTTCCAGCACATAGAGGGAGTTGTCCATGGGGTTCACTGCCAAGTCTGTGGGCCACTCGAGGCGAACCTGGAAGGAAAATAAGGAGAAGGGGGAATGAAAACGTGCACTTTCAGGTAAACGTGCAGTTAAATGGCCTAAATACTAAATATTCTAACGAGTATAAAGTCTGGTGAATACATTATCGGTAAAAATGTGCTTCATTTGTCATTATACAAACAGCTAGACGACACATTTGTCTGAATCTAGAACAGAGTTAGTCCTGAACTAAACTAGTATTGAAACTAGATAGTCATAACTGAAAATGTTATCAATATTAATTAAAAAATGAACGAATTAAATAAAAAAATTACAACATTGAACAGATTTTTTAGAATATAGATATTTCTTATAAAAAGCATAAAACACATGGTAATATATATTAAAAAAAACATAAAAATAACAACTAATAACTATTCTTTTGAGTTTCAAAGAGTGTTTGGTATAGAGATCAGCCCTGCGCATCGAGCCTTTTCAAAATAGAGTTTGAAATGTTAGTATGGGCAACCCTGACGGATGAAAGATGTTTTGAAGATAAAGGAAACTACAAGGAACCCAGATCGACAGGGAGATTTCATAAAAACTCTACAAAGACCAGCTCTGATCTTGTCCAGGTCCAGGAATCAAACCCTGGAACATTTTGTGTCTTTAGCGTAACCAAAATGATCAATACCTCTGATTCATTTCGTCAATTACAGCTGGCTTTCCTTGACTCTCAAACCCTCAAACAATACAAATGCACTCTCTATATCATTGGACAGACTGCCAATTCAGCCGCTGCAGTCTGAAAACTATAGTAAATTAACTTTGACAACACTGTGGTTTTTTGCGGGACATGAATTGCACCGTGATCATTACTGAATTAAATCATCTGCCGCCACCTTTCTCCTTGTGGTTTATGACAAGTCGCCGGGCATTAGACGGGTATGCGGGGCGTTACTCTCAAATGACTGTTCTTTAAAAGGAGCTAAAATTGCAAATCACCCCCAACATTGACTCAACTCTACCAATACGCGTGATTTGTCACTTCCGCCTGCTTAAATAAGACATAAGACAATGCCTTAAGACACCGCGCTGAGAGTTTGCCAAGGTTCGGACAAGTGTCTACTTCATTTTTTAAGCGGACTGCGGCGCTAATTTGCTTTTCAGCTATTCATTTATCCATGCAGTCTCTAATCTCCCCTTAAATCAGTCTGTCCGTGACCCTGGGCTGGCCGCTGTCCACACAATAGTCATAGCTCAGCACTCACAGGGCCATTTTATCATCATCTATTACACCTTTGCTTCGTCTCGCCTCTCCTTCATCTCCTTCCTCGCCGTCCGCTGCCAACGACTTAGATAGACAGGGTATTTAAGGAGGAATATGAAAGGAGCAAGAGGTATCGATGTGTGAGAATGAGTGGAGACGGGGGAAGATTAAAAATGTAAAAAATGGACTGGACCCAAGTGTAAAACTATGCTTAAATGTCCCGACCCATAGACTCAAACGACAACTGCGGAACTTTTACCGAATCCCTTTGAGTGTAAATCAAGTATTTATCATTTTGTATCTGGAAATTATGTATATGAAAATAATGCTTTGTGGCATTAACCCACAAAAGTAGCTCTACTAATGGTAATTCTTCTGAAATGTATAGTTTTATATTTTAGTGAGGGGGGAGTTAAAATAGTGTCTTTATTAGGTCTAACATTTCAAACTAGATTTCAGAACTGAGAAAGATAAAAAAATAATGCTTTATGTAATTTTAACCCACAAAAGTAGCTCTCCTAATGGTAATTCTTCTGAAATATATAGTTTTATATTTTAGAGAAGGAAGTTTCAAACTAGATTTCAGAAGTAAGAAATACACTTGATTTTCTACCAATCTCGATGCCGCGATGATTATTAAAATGCTCTATTTTAGGTCAAGGTTTTATACAACAGATTTTCAACACAAAATAACAGTTCTTTCTTTATTAAACTTTGTGGTCTTACACTAGTTCTGATAAATTCCAAGACCATTTTACAACATTCAATAAATGTCAAATATTGTCCTGTTAATGTGATTGTACTGATTCAAATGAGTATCTTGTTTCACTATATTTCCTGTGTTTGTTTGTGTGTTTAATATGTGCTTGAAAAGAAAGTTTGCACATTTCTCATTGGGTTTTCCCTGTGTAAAAAACAAAATAAAAAACCCTATAATTTTAGTATCTAATTTCGGATACTTTTGACAAACCTTAAGTAAATTCACTAAATGTTAGACGTTTTCATCTTTGTATCAATTACAGTTTATCATAAATAGATAGATAAATAGATACACAATGGACAAGGCTGAGTTGGGTTGTGCTTATAATAACTGACAATGACACTAAACTTAAATACTCAATAACAATAAACAACAAAAATGATGCAGCGTTTTGCAACTTATTTCCATTGTTTGTTTTTCAGTGCTTTTCTGTGCAGTCTAAGCTTTTCGCACATTTTACTGTGGTTTTCATTCTAAATATGGTAAATAAACAAAAGAAGAGTACGTTTCCCACTCTTGCGTACCTGGCTGACGTCCATGCTCGCGTCGCAGCTCAGGGGCCTCACGGCGGTCAAATCGTTGGCCCCGAGTAGCGTGGAGATGATCCCGTTCTGGTCCACCTTCCGGATCATGGTGGCGTCGACAAAGTACATCAGGCCGCTCTTGTCCACCGCGATACCTGTCAAAACACGGCGGATGTATATAACACACGGCGTCCCCAATCATAACTCGTCAAACGCCACGGGGGCTCTTTCCGAGTCAATTAAAGTTCACTCATTGCACAGCCGCGAAAATGAACGGGCGGCGGTGACAGGCGGATTGCTCCATGTTTCATCGGACCGGGGAGAGCAAAGTGATGGATCGGGCGAAGGATTTGGGATGACTCAGACGGCGCGCCGGAGTCGAGTTGTCCCGCAGCGCAACCGGAGACGGCAGGCGGACCCTTTAGAGTGATTTGTGTTTTTACCAAAGTGGAAAATGAACCGTCGCGCGCCACTACTTCCCTCCGTACGCCGCGCGCTCCATTTGTGGCCTCGCCCCGGTCTTTAAACTTTTCATTCGTGTTCCTGTCGCCACCGCCGCTGCAGTGTCAGATTTGGCGGGGTTTGTTCAAACGGCAAAAGTGTGGCCCGAAATAACTAGAACAACAGCTATAGGAAACAGGCCAGGGCATGAAGTAACTGAGGGAGGACAGAGCTGAGGTGTGATGGGTAAAAAGGAGTCAAAATACAGTTTAAATAAGGACTATAGGAGCTTCTTTGGAGTACATTTTGCATCCTTCAGAATATTTTTTCAAGATGATTTTGGACATAAATATCAAGCAAGAAATTATAAAAGCAATAACGGGCAATATACTTTAGAATCACAACTTTCAACAGTCATTCAATTATTTCATTAGGATTATATGGACAACAGCAGAAAAGAGAGGGGATGTACAGTATATATGCTGTGAGAGTTTACAAGTTAAGTTAAAATATAAATATAGCTGGTTAATCCTGGGGCTTTAGTATTCTTATTTTTGATAGCTTAGATTTTCTTCTGCTGTTTGGTTGCATGTCTGTAATGAAAAGTATTTCCCCTTGGGGATGAATTAAAGTCATTCTGATTCGGAGTGAGTTTGCGGGAGATGTGAGAGTGAATATTTAGTTTATTCCAACTCATAAAAAAGGGTGTCTCAAACCTTCATGATTTAATCTATTCTTAAAATATACATTTTACTGGCAATTTCCTGAATAAGTCGTAATTGTAATTGCATGCGCTTGGTACGCCGCCTCGTCCAGTTTTCTACTTCATACTAATCAATTCATGTGGCGAGTCTTTAGACAATCAGTTTCTACAGCCGATATATCATGGACCTGAACAACTGTGTTATTACGGGTGGTACACGGGCAAATGTTTCTTATCCTATGATACTATTTTTTGTTTTACTTGTTCTCATTTGTATCTACTTTAATCAAGTCTTGTTTTAGGTCAAGTTAAGTCCAGGTTTAGATCTGGTTTAGTCATCTGATTTTGATCTTGGGAAGCCAGAGATTTTCTTGTGTTTTACTTAAAAGTTTGAGAACCAATAAGAGTAGATGTAAGCTGCACATACTGTATACAAAGTAATATCATTTGTTGCTGTATGTTTGTTGTATCGGCCCCCGTAAAAGAAAGAAAAACTAAATACTTTGCTGTGAGAATCATGCATTTGAGTCGCTGAGTTTGTCTTTCACTGCACATTCCCTCATTTCCTGCTGGGCTTTCAAGAAAATGATAAATAAAAATCCCTCAAAGTACTACCAAAAGCTAAAATGAATAACTATAACAAATTAAATACCGGTACATTGAAAAAACACTCCACTATCTCCTCACAGCACGGTCGAGACAGAAAGAGGTCATAAACCAGGTTAATGTTGAACTTCTTAATGGGATTATTTTAGTGGTTCATGGATCTCAGTGACACAAAACTGTCAAAGACGTCACAGTTTCTGACAGTGCTTCTGCAGTGGTTACACATAAGCTGCACATACATTTACACACACTGCAGGTAACGTAATTAACACAGATGATCATTTCGTAATGGCACATGTCAGAGCGTGGGATACATTTTATTTAGTCGCATTAGCATTGTTAGCATCAGGCTATTGCAGTAGATAGTAGAAAGTTCTGCAGTTTGTTATCTATTCTGTAGTATGTTTGAATAGTAGTTTTGAGAATCATTGAGTGTCCTGTAAAGCGCAATATAAATAAAACGTATTGATTGACATAAGATAAATTGTGTATGCGAGATCATCCAAAAATCGTTGTCCTTGTCTACACTGATTATTATCTATCAAAACAGTTATTTACTGGGGTAGTACTTTTATGCTGGTTCTTACATATTTCATAATAAAAATATATAAAATAACGCTATCAACAGGCCTATAAAATGGTGGTGTTGACAATTACCATATACAGAAAACCCATATAGAATGTTCGACTTTCTATAAGCCGATGCTAATCATTCATTAATTTTAATGTAAAAAAGCTGCTTTCACCCACTGTTCAACAACTACGAGAGCAAACACTGAGTTTAGGAGTTGTATTGTGCCAAATACTGACACAAAAACATGGAGAAGAATAACGTTTGGAACAGACAAAGTGTGTGAAGTTATCAAAGAATGCTAACGGCAGCTTTGGACTAAATGCTACCGTGATGCTAGCACCGCCCGCCATATTTTCCACATCGATAGAACAGTTTGTTTCATTTTCTGAGGTAGCGCCTGGTCAATAACCTGCATTAAGACTCCATTGTGACTCGACTTGAATTAACTGAACTTAAAATACACGGAAATTCACCACGAAACGTATTTGAAGAGGAGAAAAGTTGTGTTTCCCATACATGCGTTCGCGGTGACGTCACACGGGACTTGCCCATAGCGGCCATTTTGAAAGGGGCATGCGATATATAAAAAACAACACGACTGCATCCTTTTCTACGGCATAATGAGCTACGAATACTTTGATTCTTTAGACGATAACGGCAAACTAAGATACACGACAAAGCTATCATTTCTTGGTCAGTCAACAGAGCAATGTCCTAACAGAACGCAGGTTTATGGCATTTTTCCTATTCCTCATATTTCCTGGATTTCGTATGTAGTAGACGTGCTGTTGTGCCCCTTTCAAAATGGCGGACTCGGTTGCCACTGCACAAGTTCCCGGATGTGCGAACGCATGTATTGAATCAACGGAGAGTTTCCCCCACATCCGACCACGCCCCCCTAATATGACGCGTTGCTGATTGAATCCATACGTAGATCTTTGTAGTAAAAAAGCATCTCCAAGAGCCGCGTAACCAACATAAATGATAAAATTCAACATTTGCGGATTTTTAATTGGATTATCACGGACCACATCATCACCAGCGCAGCCCGATCTTACGTTATGTCCCAATCAAAGTAAATTAAGCCTGGGTCTGTCTGCTCGGCTCACCTTTGGGGCTCATCAGTGTAGCTTCAGTGGCTTTCCCTCCGTCTCCACAGCGCTCGTCAAAGGGCAGGCATTGCTCCCCCGTCCCGGCCACAACCTCGGCGTTGTCGGACAGCAGACGCCCGCCGGCTAACGAACGCACGCGGTAGATCCTCCGGGAGTTTGTGTCGGAGATGAACAGCGCTCCGGATACGGGGTCCACGGCCATGAAGTACTTGTGGGTCGGGTTGTTACTGTGGGAAAAGGGAAAAGGGAAAAAGATTGGGTCTTCACGAGGAGAAGATCATAATTGGACACAGTATGACTCATTATGGTGATGATAATGATGCGTTTGATTTATATAGCACTAATTTGATGAAGCTAATATAATTTAAATGTGTTAAGTGATTTAAGAATTGAAATAATAGCATTACTTCGAATCCAACTGCTACTACAGTGTTTTATATATAAAAAAAATACAATTAGCCGATGTGTAATACAAAAGAAGAAGAAGAAGAAGAACAACCACCACCACCGTTACTTGCTCCACTTTAATTGTACAGCGTTAGATTTAGGAATATTACAATTGTTGAAAATCTTTATATTTTGATTGCATTTTTCTATTTTCCTGCTGTTCTTGAAATGACACCACTGACATTTCCCCATTGCGGGACAAATAAATGTTACTCTATACTATTTTTACATAATTTTGACTTCATCCAGTACTGTCCTTTTCTGCTTAAGAGTGAAATGCACAATCTTACCTGTGCCGGAAATCCTTGTTCCTTGAAGCGTGAAAGTGAAAAGAAAAAGCAGAACAATGCAGAGTTAACTCACAGAGGAGTGGCGAGCGTCCACAGAGGGATGCACAGCTGGCAGTGAGCCGCACGTTTTAAACATAGGTAAAAGCACCTCTGGGACATGTTATCTAGAACACAGTGTAATTCTACCTTTGTCTCTCGTCCCTCGTGTCTCACCTTTTTTTAATGTGGAATATGCAATCTTCTATGTGCTATTTATGACAAACAACACCACGACTATCCTTCGCTTTATATATGAGCCAACAGAAAACCTTTACAATGATATTGTTTGTTTCTTTAATAGTAAGGTTTGTTCTGGTTTGGGTTTAGTTCTGGGTTTAGTTGTAGTTTAGTCCCAATTTTAATGTGGTGTTCACATTTTCTTAATCCTATTTGGTACACATTTGTTATCTTTCATTTTCTTTTAAAATATTCTTATTGGAGTAAAATAAATCAAATCAATTAAAGAATTGTTGTGCTTTGTTCTAATGAAAATGTTAAGCGTACATTCAAACCCCCACCTCAAGAAGTAAACAAATAAATACAATTAAAATATTAGCATTGGATAGATAAGATCAATATCAAACACAATTTCAACCTTTAAAGTTTAAACTTGAAAAATCAGCAAAATATACAGCTAACTGCATTTCCTAAACATCCTTTTTTATTTATTTTTTAGTTTTAATATTTTCCCACAACACAAGAAACCCAAAATACCCACCAAAATCTGATTACTATTTGATTTCTGGAGTTATCAGATTATTGAAATGTCAGTAAACAGTTGTAATGTGAGTAATCTGTTTTCTGTCTGATTCAAACCAGGTTTTGACAAGCAAAATTATGAAAAATAAGGGGCAAACTAATGTCGTTCTTTGTGTTCCAAATACAATCCACTAATTAACTGGCATTTATGATGACCAGATTTCTCTCGCGCATGCAAACGCACACCGACAATCAGATCTAATTATTGGGTTATCTGATTATTCCCGTTATCCGATTTGCACTGCTGAGCTCTAAACGACTGGCATCCTTTTAACACATGCATCTATTCTCTTACCTGAGCTCGAGGATTCCTGTGGTGTTCATGGACGGATAAACCCTTCTCACAAAGTTCAGGTCTCCCACATACAGACTCCCATCAGTGCCCATCGCCAAGGCAACTGGGGCCAACAGTTTGTTCCCGTCGGCGAGCCCGTTACAGCTGGGACAGGAAATGCTGCGTCTGCGGCCGTTCCCCATCACGCTGATCATTACAGGGGGCTGCTCGGTCACGAAAACGTTCTCTCCGCTTCCCTTGTGTAGAATCCCTGCAAAAATACAGGCGGTTTGGAAGAATTCTCTCTGATTGCAATTAACGGCAAAAGTACAGTTATACAACAGCAACCATTGCAGCCAGGAATATGATTACTGTTCAACTTAAGTTTAGTACGTGGCGTTTTGCACTTTTAAATACTTGTGGCAGTTTCTTTTTGTTCCATTTCCATCAGTGAAGCCAGGTGGTCATTTACAGCCTTTGTGCCTCTGACTTGGATTCATGTTGAGTACAATAGGACAATAGCCACATCTAAAGGCCTCGAGGAATTGCACATATTCACTAAAGGGCCCTTAGAATGATTTTCTTTTTGAAAAATAAGAATGAATATGTCTTAATGATAATGCATTGAAGGTTGAGTGGCCCCTTGCAAGGATGTAAATGTATTTTGTACTTCATTAGAATGGTGAAAAGTACATTTATTTCAGTGGTTGAATTCAATAAGGTGAAATTATAAACATTAACATAAAAGTCAGTTATATATTTCAATCTTAGCTCTCAATACATACTATAAATGGAATAATGTCATAACTGTCACTCAGAGCTGAATGTATGTCTTCTAAATAGAAAAACGTTTGCATTTAACTGTGTAAAAGCTTATATTTCTGTGTCTCTATGGAATCAGAGATATAATGTTGTTTTCAATATGTGAAAAATGTTGAGATACAGTACCATGCGACCAACTACAAAAGAAAAATAATTAAGAAATGCCTCCATCTGTTTCCCTTTTGAGGTCTAAACTGATACACCGCATAACCATATTATTATTATTATTATTATTAGTCCCATACCACTGCGGGTGTTGAGGATGTGGTGCTTGTCCAGGGACCACCCGCCCAGATTGGTGGGGTCCAGCTCAAAGCCCTGCAGCAGGGCGATCCTCTTCTCCCACAGGACCAGGCTGGCACACGACTCGTACTCGTAGCCCACCGACACTACGGAAACAACACAGTTATAGAAGAGTGTGTAACTTACTCACAACATAACCTCCTAACTTAATTTAATGTTGTGAAAGGAGTGATGCACAGAGCACATAGTTAGCACCTGTATCAGAACCACACTAACACCTGAGTAACACACACGTTTTCCGTTAAATCAATTAAAAGCCCTGTTAATTAGACAGACTACCCTTAAGGCTGCTGGATGTGCAGAACACACTGGCTGCTACACTGAAAGACCATTAAAATTGTAATCTCAAATATGCATATGTTTACTGATATTTGGATGAACACACACAGAGATAAAATATTCCTCATTTATTTGTGTGAATTCATACATTGATCCCATTTGAATGTTTTGTTCTCTGTTAAAAGGAAAAGTGTGTTAACACATAACTCCCCCATGAGCCGCTGTGAGATACAGAGACTGCTGCTGCCAGCACCTTTTCAGCTTCACTGCAAACGGTAATGCACCGCAGCTATCTCTTCATGTTTAACAAAGTTATCCTAATACAAAAGCATGTGTACACTTTTATTCATGAGGTAATGTGAAATTACAGTTTCTCCAGAGAAATGAGAAGAGTGTAATTTTGTAAAGCTCTGCCCCTCATGACTCGAGTCCACGCAGAAGCCCCAGATGTCCAGTGCATCTGTGGTCTGACGGAGCATTTGGCTGACAGCATCTGCGAGCCACAGTGACAACAGACTGTAATAGCACTGCTCCGCAGCAGCTAACGGCTAACTCGCCCTGATGGCTAATAACCCTTCACCACTGTTACGGCTGGCTGCCTGAACCACAAGCAGCCCTAATGAAAAATAGACATATGAAAAAAGCTCTTTAATCGGGCTGCACTGCAGAGTGGATGGGGCTGACTTTCTGCTGTATTATCTCTCCTTCAAGCTCTCTAATTAACAGCGCTCTCTCTGTCATAGCCAGTGCACTCTAATCAGGACTGGGGCGCAGGAACACCCCCCTACATCCTTTCATCTCTCCGCACACTTACCCACAGCTTGAGACAGGCCGTACACCCTCTGTCCGTACGCATCCGTCTTGTCCCAGATGTACGTGTAAGCCAGGTTGGGGGAGGCGTGGAACCACTTCTGGAACAGGTGGCCCTCCACTGCCACCATCAGGTGAACTTTGAGCAGGCCCATGGGCACCACGGCAGGGGTCATGGTCACCTTGAGCAGGGAGCGGTAGCCCTGAGTGCGAGAGCTGAGGTAACACAGCTTCATAGTGGTGCCGGGAACCTCAATCTCCTCATGCAGCACCTGGAGACAAAGAGCAGAGAAGCCGAGGATTAGCACGGATTAGAGCGAGGGGTAATGGGGGTCACACTTCCACTGATGGTGAAGGACAAAGATGGACAAACAATGACAGAAATGAAGGAGAGGTACAAGAGAGGAGAAAAAAGGGAGAAAATAAAGGAGAGGGAAATCAAAAGGAAAAAAAAAACAAACAAACAGAGAAAGTCAGAGTGGAGGAGAGCAGATTAGCTCTAAAGGTTAGTGTCACCTGTGTCTCTGGAATGATGGGTTTCTCTCCGGGTTTGGAGCTGAAGAAGGAGGACAAAGGCGAGGCGATGACGAGAGGGTCGGGCCGCACAAATCCACTCAGGTCGCAGCCCGGGATGGTGTTCTCCTCTGTTTTCAGCATCAGCGTGTCCATGGCGTAAAACTGACTCCAGGGCAGCCACACGGTGCGCTCCTGGCTCAGGAAGGGCGCGCGCTCGAACATCAAAGTCAGCGATGCACCGCCGTTAGCCAGCAGGTCGAACCTACAGAGGGTTTGTGAGAAGAGGATGAAAATGAGGAGCGGATTGTTATTAAGACAATATGCACCATCAGGATATGCAGAACAGTTGAACAATTTCTTACAGGTCCTGACACAACTTTTTGCCAAATTATTACATTCAAAATGAGCAAAATCACTCAACAAGACTCAAGGTCAAATAATTAGTACATTCATGTCTGTCAAACTGGAAACACCTCCTGAAAAGAAATGTAACGTTACTAAAAAACATCATTCAAAATTAGCCGAGGTCAGACAGACTTGTAGACTCCTTCAATCAGTGCCTGGAATAAAGCCATTTAAATATCAATATGTTTTTTAAAATCTTTAGACGTCACCCTGCCAGAGTGAGTCAAAACTCTGCAAAGGAAGATTTTAAAAAGTAGAACATAAAGTGCATCAGACATTGGTGTTAAACATTGACATGACATTCAGTTACAGAAATTATAATTTACAAATAAAATAGAGGCATTACACATGTATATAACACACAATGGTTTAAATCTTGAACTGGATTAAATCTTAGCTAATTTGTATCTAACCCAATCCAATTTTGTTAACGTCAACCCATTTATTCTCCGTAAGTCAGTTTGTTTGTTCTGTTTTGTACATACATTCCGTCCTGTCGGGTCAGAGTGTATCCATATTGAGGATAGTTGACAAAAGACACGTTCACCCCAACCAGAGGCGTCCCGTCTGTGGTCAGCACCTGGCCGCGGATCAGGGACGCCAAGCTGCAAAAAGAAGGACACGCAGAGGAGACGAACATAAGATGTGGAAATAACAGATTGTACAGATACTTTAACGAGTTGATTTTGGTAAACTCTGTGTTCTGGGTAGCTAACTGTGTCTCGTAACATAAAATATAAAATAAACAGCCAATTCAAATTCAAAATAAAGACAATCCACTTGGTTTTATATGTTGAGTACTTGAGTTTGTAGCATTTTTTGCATTGATTATGCCTCAACATTTGCATTAGTCTTAAAAAGCATCATGACAAAAATACCTGCCTTTATAAACACAGAAGTGCCCTCTGTAATTGAGGTATAATAAATATTAAAATAATGCCACAAACTGGGCTGTTCTAATTCAATCTACTTTGACACAGTGACATGTTTTAAACCAGATGTCCTTTCTGGTTAGTCAACAGTATGTGGAAATTAGTCCCATCCTTCAATGTTAAACTGTGGAAGGCAGTGCAACACCCAGGACCCTCCTCCAGATGATGTGCTAGTTTCACGGTCAGAAACTCAAGGATTGGACTATTGGTTTTATTAAATTCAAACCTCGACTCTAAGGTCTAAAATGTGCAATTATTGTGTCATCATTTCTTTTGAAGCCATTTCACAGCACTTACTTACATCGGTACAAATGTCTGGTACCACCTCTGGAGTGCGGCCAAAGTCAATTTCAAAAAGTGACATGTTTTCACGCATCAATCATGAGTTTTAAGTCATCTCCACATCTTTCAATCATCCAATTTGCAAGCTCAATTACGGGTCTGGTCTCCCACTATTCATTAATTACAGACAATCAGCCACGGCGCCACCCGGATTAGCTCATGTCAATCACGTAAACAGTCCATGACACAGCAATGGAGGCTGCGCCTTTCAATGCGTCCACCTACTGAGGCACCGAGCTCCAGAAGAGGCACAGGCCCAAGATACGATTTTGTGCACATCATCACATGTCGTGGACAATTAGAAATGCTGAGTGCTCCGTGAGCTATGATTCAACTACAATCAGCGTCAGCGTGTGTGGGCTTTATGTGGTTGGACAAAGAGGTTAGAAGTCGATCTGAAAAGAAAGAGGGCAAATGGTAGTGATGGGCGATGCCAGTGAGTTTTGCCCCTCTGGCTTAAGTGCCCCCGTGGTCAACATCGTTTTTTAGGTTTTATATTCTCCGAGGTGTAAAATGTTTTGTTGCTTATTCTGCCGTGCGTTTTTTTGTTACGTCCTTTTATATTTATCCCAGACCCCTCAGCGTATATAGGCTACACTTTTGCACAAAGCTTCACTACTAAAACTTTAGCAGCCACAAATTTGAAAGTAATGACTAAAGAAGCGTAACATTTCAAACTTGAACAATATGGAAAAGTGACATTGCTTCCGTGGTAGAGCACCTGCCTCTCAAACTGTCAGTTGCACATCCCTACCAAGTATTACTAAAGCAAGTATCACGATATCGACCTGATACTGATGAGTTTAGTTGTAAAAAGCATTGAAACACATTTATTGCAAAGAATTTCACCGAGATGATCTTTGCTCCAACCCAGCTTGAACTGATGTAAAAATGAGGTGCAGATAAACTAAAATATAAACTAGGACAGGGTTATTAATCAGATTTTTTACTTTTGACTGAGGGGGTTCGGGCCAGGAAATGAACCTCCCGCTGTGAGGTGAGCGCACAAACCACTGACCACTGACCACTGACCAAAAAGTAGACTGGATTTTGATTCCTTGAGCGTGAATTGGTACGTGTTACGGTAAATCCACTATATTTCACATACTTTGCATTGTAATCTTTAGTACAAGTGCATCCATTTCTAAAACAAACAGTTTAATTGGTACCACTTTAAAATAAATACACCTAAATTGGTCTTAATAAAGTATCGATACTAAAAAGAAAAAGTCACACGAACAGAGCAAGATCAGCTCTTTCCTGGACAGTTTTAGAAGGATTTTGAGTTTTATCAGAACTATTATAAGACCACAAGGTAACATAAAGAAGTACTATTATTTTGTTAAAATTACAGTCTTTTGTCTGTCACTGTGGCATTGAAATTGTCGCTGAGTTTGAAGCATATTCCTTGATAAACTCTTTGTTTATTAGGCTGTTAAAAGTGTAGATGAGTATAAAGTGTCTAATGGCTTTATTATGCCGTATACCTGGAGTTGAATGGATTCTCTCCGGGTATGACGTGCGTGCTGTCTCGTCCCACCAGCATCTTGACGCGGTCGAAGAAGGAGCGGACTCGAGGCAGGAACACGGGGCTCTGCTGGATGACCAGGAGGGGGTCTCGGGAGCCTCGGCACAGGGGGCTGTTCTGGCAGGGGCTCTGGATGCAGCAGTCCGGGTCCATGCAGTCGGTGAGTCCATCTGGAAATTCCAAACAGAGAGCGTGAGCGCAAGCCGAGCTGACCGCCAAGTTACCCTGAAGGCGTCGACTCAGTTTAAACATTTAAATACAACTATTACACATGAGTTCTGTGCTCAGCGAAGAGAAAATAAACATCCATATGCGCTATAGAACAAAATGTGATGTCTTTTTCGTGGGGTGAGGGCAGCAAAGTTTGTACAATACAGATTTAGCCAAATTCAGTTTTTGTGAGCAGTGCTTGACCAATAAAATCTAATGTCACAACTATATTTGAATTGGTCCAAAATATGTTCAAATAAGTCAGTTTTTCCCTCACTTCTGCTTAAGCTTGGCTGGAAGTCACGGTGTCTTTTAGTGGCCTCTACAGGCTGCTAAACAGTACTGCACGGGAAGCTTGATTCTTCTTCTCTCGCTCCTTTTCATTTTGTGACCGTATTCAGAGGCCCGTTCATGCTCCCAACATGAGCTTTTAGAACCAGAAGAGACAGCAGCTTCTTTTAGAGCACCACACAGCCTCAAACCACCTCAATAAACCTGTGTGGGAATGTTGGCTGAGACATATCTTTGTTCATAGATAAGACTCTTCTAATGATTAGACGTTAGAAATACAGGCAGTATTTTACACATACATAGTGTAATTAATTGATCGGTGAAGTGAGCCTATCTACTCCATTCATCAAGATTTACAGATATGGGAGTTTAGCTCAGTGGATAGGCATTCACCCTTCACGCAGAAAGCCGGGGTTTGAAACTCACTTTTTCATATTCGTTTTTTTTTTCACTTTTGCAAATGTAATCCACTAAATATTGATGAACACCCCAAGTCTGCATGCCCATCCATAAAAGTCACCGCACGCTACTGATATTTACATAATAATACGACGAAATTCTGCGACCTGGGCATCATACAGGTTTTCTCAATCAGTGGTCCCAAAGCGGGAGTTGGACTCCGAGGTGGTCGCGAGGCTCTGTGCTACGGCTCGTGAGATAATGTGACTTGAGATATATTCTTAAATTTGTGACACTGTATTAACCTTCTGAAAATGTGGAAAAAAGAACTAGTTCATTTTAAAACCTAATGCATTCTGAGCATCCAATTTACTTACCACAATGAGATTATAACCCCTTTTCACAACAAAGGCCAGAGCACCATTTACGCTCACTGCAAATCTAACAATCTCATTAGGCTAACAGCGTTACTTTCTGGTTCGTGGAGGACTAAACGCTCTACAATTGGATGCAGACAACACACAGCAATCTAATTTTAATCATAAGAGCTGCTTTCACAATACATCTATAATCACACAAAACAGATTTGACTTTATTACGAGACAAAACGTGTACAACAACATTATTGACCCTTAAAATAATTACAACGGTCACTTTCCTTCTTCACTGGGGTTTGCAAGTTTGCAGTTTTGGGTGTTTTTGGTGTCCTAGCATCAGAAAGTTCAGTTGCTCTGCTCTACATAAAAAAGTGCACATTACAGACTTTGCAAGAGTCCCTCCCCTGCACTGGATCCTGGGTAAATTACAACTCTGTATCACCTAGGTTCAACTCGTAATTACTTTTCCTTTGTAACTTCTGGAAACTCACCTCCTTCGTTGTCCTTGTTGTCAGCGCAGGACGTCTCCATGGCCACGCTGCAGCCCGGGCCCCTCCACCCCGTCTGGCATTCGCAGTGCCAACTCTGCTGCCCCATGATGCACTGCCCATTTCCGTTGCACAGGTTGGGACATCCATCTGCGGGACAGGGGTGACACAAAGGGGGGGATGAGGGGGGAGGTTTGGGGGCAGGACAGGAGAGGACAGAGAAGCAACGTGATGTTTGTTTTGCCTTCAACTCAACACTACGCTCGCCACACACCGGAGCACATGCTCATTTGTAACCAATGTTACAGTCGATGGCTGCTTAAGTATTGATCGCTTAGGAATCAATTTTATTCAGTGGATTAATTTTCATGCACAGCTGATCGTCTATACTACGTCTGTGTGCGTTTGTGTGTGTGTGTGTGTGTGAACGGGGGATAGATCACTTACGGGATAGAGCCTCGCGGATCATAACTCTGCGCTCTCTTACTTATGATTCAGTGTCGGTAATGGGATTCTGATGGCCCGAGAGTAATGCTTTCTCATGAGAGAATGAGATTATGTTCAGCGGCCTGCGCCAGTATAGGACGTGTGTGTGTGTGAGTGTGCGTGCGCGCCATGAACTAATAAACCTTCACTTTAGTTTATGCAAAAAGCCCCACGCAATCCCAGAACCCTGCAGCCAAACAAGTAAATTCAGTAACTGGCTTAGAGTGAGACCACCTTTAACTCAGCAAACTGACTTAAGGCAGCAAGAAGCAAGATGATTTAAGCCAATATGGTAATGTACAATGTAGCAGTGATGATTAAAATAATGCAATATACTATTTAAGTTTCATTTGCAAAACACACTTGTATAAGCAAAAAATGTGTTTTTGTCACTGCTGCGTGTGAAATTGTTGGATAATTTTTAGATTAAGGTTAGCAATCTGAAAGCGCTATTTTCTGAGTAATATTGGATTTTCTGATAAAAAGTAAATTGTGGCATTTACAGAAGGCAATTCGCTAAAAAATGTGGAGCTTTGAATATTTATTTACTTTGTTTGTGATATGGGAAGGACATTTTCACCCCAGACAAACCCATCAAGCTATAGTTTTTTAATCTAACATTATGAATAACTGAAAATGTACCTGCTGCTTTCCATCTCAAGACTGGGCCAAATAAGGAACCTGTTCAAGTCTAATTCAATCTAGATCTAACTTTCACCTACTGTATTAAAATATGAACTTAACCAAAGTCGCTCATAAATGTCTCCCTTGAATCTGTTTTTGTCGCTCTAAACTGCACCTTTCCAGTTCAAACACAATCCTGTTTGCCACATTATAATCAATCAAGGACAAAGACAAAGGCACAATGACAAACAATGACAGTGTTTTCTCTGGATCAACAAAGCGCCTAAAACAAACTTGTCACTATGATTTCCCCTTCAATAAACGAGGGACGCACCGCAATGGAGCCAATCCACACGAGGTACAGTAGCCAAAAAATGAGAAAGAGCCTTGTAACTGCAAAATAGTGTTGTCAATCCATAGTAGTGATGGTAGTCTGTAGTAGCAGTAGCTCTATAAACAACGCATACATGGACAGAGTGGTCAAAAGTACAAATTATTCAAAAAGAACCACTTACGTCTAATAGAGATCTTTTGCGCTTGAGGAAAACCACTTGATTCCCAAGTTTAACCCTGTTTCTCGCAGTTCGTCTTGAATACTTGCTTAATAGTTTCGAAACTTTAATTATTACCACTTTCAGCGACGTAGCGTCTTTTAACAGCACGAGATTGTCCCTGATTATTGAGCTGAAGCTACAAAGCAGTTAGCAGTGATTGCCTGTTAAATGGAGTTGCTGTTTTAAAAAGGCGGCAAATACTTATGAAGCGCTGGGACAGGACAATCCATAGCGCGCATTGATCGAGTTGCCCGGTCAGGCCCGACGCGAGCCTCTCCTCTCTTTAAAGCCCGGGCGCCTAGTCGATAACCCCCCCCCCCCACTAACTAGAATAAAGTGGGATTTCAGAAACTATTAAGTCCACCCTCCCAGCTAATGTAGTTGGACTCTGATGAAATCCCTTTAAAAAGGAGGGAAAATTGCCTTGGGTTATGGGTCAGCACTCACAGTCTTCCCGCGTACGTCTGGGGCTGTACGAATGAAAAAAAAATGGATACTCGGAGAAAGACAGCCCAAAATGGATGGCAGCGAGCGAGAAGGAGAGCTCAGACTGAATCTTGAAATATGGCTGTAAATAATTTAAAATAGTAAAAACAGCGTGGCTATGATTGATACTACAAAAAGTGACTGGTCATGCTTTGTCTGTAAAATAAGAGGATAAATATTACGGTAAATAATCAAACTATTTAAAAACACTTTTTTGAAGTTGAACTTGGCTAAACCATTTGCAAACAACATATGAACTAAAATACCATATGGAATAATTCTATACGAAACAAATATTATTGTTGTTGTTGTTGTTGTCCTTTTAACGTGCTCTTTAGTAACTCGGCTTTGGCATCTCATGTTTTGGAACTTAAAATAGTTCCAAAACATGGAACTATTTTAAGTAAAGTAAAAACCTACATTACTTCATATAGGTCAGGCGTTTCCCACGTCAAGAATGGAGTTAGAGTTCCATCAACTGGCTGCAGAGGGAATTGCAACACTTATTTAAACAAACCTAGCTTCCTCCGAAAGGCTAATGCAGTTATAATTAATGCAACTTGGCGGCAGAAATGGTCAGAACGCTTCTGGCAATGATTTATGCACTTGAGTTCGACCTATGAGAAGTGAGACATTTTTCGGAGGCTCAGAAGGCAAAAACCTACAAACAGGAGTCATTAAACTAGCGGTAATCAAGCTAAATACAACACCTGGTATGTTTTAGATGAGGAAATAATGTTTCAAGATGGTTAAAATCTCTAAAAAGTACATTTTGACTAACATATGTGCTTTATCTTCCCAATCCGAAGCCACCTTATCTGCACTCTTTGGAACTCGCTCAAATTATCAACAGTCAACCCTCTGTAGATGGCGATACAACATAAATTGTGTTACTTTATTGATTTTAGGGGAACGCGAGCTTTAATGGAATTCGGGTAAAGGCCACCAGCCAGCTTAAATGTTTAGATCACGCAGAGAGCAAACGAAAGGCCCAACAGAGCTCAGGATTTGAACCCAGAACAGTTTTGTGGCTACAGTGCAAACTAAATGTACACTTCTGGGGGCCTCATCACCCAGAAAGAGCAGTACAGTCACATTGTATATTATACTAAAAAGGAACTGAAGTTGCACTATTCTCTCCGTTTCCTCTGCATCAAAGTCCTCCTGTCTGCTCTAAAGGTCATAACGTAAAGGTTACTTTCATAAATCCAAGCTGGACCAGATAACGCTGCACTTTTCCAGGATAAAACCACTCATCTAGTTGTAACATGGATAATAATAACACGCCTTAAAACCACATTGATTGCTGTACACTTATATATTTGAACCCCTTTTGCCATTTAAACCATCTTTTTTAATGGTAGGTGATAAGACCATTTTAAAGATGCTTATGGGTCGTTTACAGTGAGACAAACAATAATCAAATGGAAAAGGATATGAAGTATTCTTATGTGTGAGAGAAAATTCAGCCAAAGACACAAAACAATCCCTGTTTACTTAAAATGTCAACCTTAACTGACCTGGATTAACTGAATTGTTTGGATCATTTGTCTCAAAATCTTACGATCATAAGAAATGAATAAAATATCATTATTTGGCCCCAAAACAAATCAAAACTAAATGTCTTTGTAACGGAGGCGACTTGAATGTCAGATCAGATAAATGGTCTCACGTGGCCAATTGCTGCATTCTTTGTCCTTCGAATACTTATATGAACATGCATACAATTATAGCCAGAATGGGCTGTACTCAAAATCTCTTTTATGCAATATGCGTATCAATATGGATATACATGTCATGGCATACATTTATTATACATTTCAGAGTAACACACTTATTAACCTTCTGACTACTGCATTAAAACTGAATCTGCTGGACTGAAAAGGTGACTTATTAGTAGGACTATTGTATTTTGATGCTGATGAATAGTGAAGGTGAAATTCAAATGTATTTCGCAATTCTACGTAATAAAACACCAATTTAGTAAACTCTTAAACTGGTTTTAAAGTACTCAGCAATACCCAGCCCTAATTTCCAGGGACCTTTTGGAAAACATTACCTCAATACATTTAAAACATGATATTTTACCTTTTGTTTTTGAAGGAAAGGCCAGGCACACATTCATGTCCTGGTGTATTATATTTGGTTACATAGGGATGTTATTTATTGTATGTATAATGCTTATTTAACCTCATCTAAAGCTGCATTATGTGACTTACTGGTGGTTGGTTTGCCACCTGCTTGTCTCCATGGAAATGTTACTGCTAGGAATGCCTGGAATGCTCTATATGGCATTAAATATATCAGTTTAGATGGGAAAAAACATCCATTCTTATTGTGAGCGGGTCGCCTCTACACAGATCTGACGTGTAACTTGACCCGTTGCTGTCTCTAAGTGGATCTATGGATTATTTTAGGCAAAGGAATAATAACATTTCCACGGAGACTATGCAGATGGTGTACTCTCCACCAGAGAAATGACATAATGCACATTTAATAAGATCTTATTTTCTACAATTTGCATATGTTAAGAATATTTATTACCGGTAACAGAATTGACCTTGTGTGCATGTTTGTTTTGTAATGTTGTGCAACTATAACATCAAATACGGCACAAGGAAAAGGGTAAAATACATAGAAATCTAGTGAGTGGGGATATTCTAAGTCACATTCACACACACTTCAAATTCAAGTTGTTCCCACTTCTCCATCAGTGACGAAACCTAAACATATACACTTGGTCTCAAAGCGCTTCTTATTTTGACAGCATATTAAAGGGTCGCATCAGTGGCCTATGAAATTCCCCAATTACCTCCTAACTTCTTTACGGCTTTCATCATTTTCTCCTCGCGTGGAGCACTTTTGCGCTATAGGCTTCATGTCTTGAATATGCGAGTGAATTCAAGTTATTTCTTTTGTGTGATTATTTAAAGAAAGGCGCACTCGCTTAGCTTCTCTTACGGAGGGTTCGCCACCTGCTTGTCTCCATGGAAAGGTTTGTACTTTGCCAAGAATGTTCCGCAGAATGGCATTAAACCAATTGTATTCTAATTGGCTTTCCGTGTTGATTGATTTCATTAACATAAACAAGACATGCTTTTAATAATAGCCATTTAACACACAAAAAGTCGAATTGCAAAAACAAAATGATTTTATTGACAGAGGACTGGCTCTAGAATATAATTGACAATTGGGCGTGAATGAATCTCGATCTTGATTAAAATTGAATTAGCCCTAATACAAATGATAAGCACGTGCTGCCACCGGGCGAAGTTATGGGCAAGATCTGTGTAGAGGTGATCTCGCTCGCAGTAAGAATGCATGTTTTTCATGTTATTTTTGAGCAATGTCTTACTGTGGAATATTCCAGACAAAGCAACAACATCTGCAAGCAGGTGGCATACACTCCACCAGAAAAATAACGCAGTGCACCCTTAAAAATTTGAATAAAACGCTCTCTCACACACACACACACACACACACACACACACACACACACACACACACACACACACACACACACACACACACACACACACACACACAGCTCTACTTTTACCCCACCACATCAAGACTCAATGACAGCTAACCCCCAATGTAGCACAATAGATTACAACATGCGCTACATACGGGGGAGTTCTCATTGAGGATGGCGCCCCCTATAGTCAATGGACAGATAGCACCACAGAGTCTACAGAGCCAAGCCAGGCCAAAACCCACATATGCAGCAGCTAGCTTCTACCACCACAGGCTAAAGAAACAAGATCACAGAGTCAGATACGGTACCTGCTTTGTCAACCATGCTCCCATGGTCTGCAGTGGGAGAAAACGTGCAAAAGAGGTAAGAAATCTGGAGAGTTTATTGGTTTGGTTCAAAAAAATAATGTGCAAGCAACATCATGCAGAGCGGAAATGAACAACAGGCGGGTTCGAGATAAAGCCAACTCTGGATGTCTGGTGCTATGGCGGAGTGAGCTTTTGACGTGGCTTTCATGTCATAAGCTGATGCTGCAGTCAAAGTTGCCCTACTTTCTAATGGGGGAGATGGGAAGATCAGAATGGCTCCCCTGTGCATATTTATGTGCTGTACGGGCTGGTATAGGGGCGTGCATTTGTGGTGACAGGGGCTGGGTGCGTCTCCGAAAAACACGGTGGGTGAATCAAAGGCATTTCTCATCCGTCCAAAGTGACACCCAGTAGGAGACAAGTGACTGAAACGTTTGACTGGCGTACACATGCATTCGACAGCGTGAGAGCTATATTCTGATCACAGTGAGGTGAGGCGTTTGCAGCTTTCATCGCTTAAACTTTGGTGTCTTTCAGAGGCTGTGAAAAGGGAAAACTCATGGGGGTCTTCGGTTAAGAGGAGCCTAAACCTGCTCTTTTGTAATCCTCTCAACCCCACTTCTGAGTCGACTTTCTCTGTTGACTTACCTCCCACTCCAGCCACGTGCTCAGCTCCCTAAGGTCGTTTCTCGTTTCTGTTTCAGCACCTTATTTCCATATTCCTCTAACAAAGTGGAAAATAGCTACCACTTTAGTTTTGGTGCTTGTTTTTTTCCTTTTTTTCCCTCTATCTTTTTTGTGTGTTGACAACCGCACTCGCTCTTATCCAAGCTCTCGACGACATACACGTCCTGCACAGCTTACCGATGGTGCAGTGCTCCCCGTTCCAGCCCTGGTGGCACTGGCACTTTCCGTCCTTACAGGTGCCGTGTTTGATGCAGAGCGGGTTGCACACGCGTTGGTCGCAGCCCGATCCGGTCCAGCCCTCCTCGCAGCGACAGGCCCCTCCCATGCACACGCCGTGGGTGCCGCAGTCCACCGAGCACACCTCTGTAGACAAGCACAGGCACCGGAGGGTTTACATGGGTTGATCACAGGGCAAGATCGTCAAACAAACTGAGATATTGTCGAGTGTGGCCAAATGGTGATAATGTTTTTAAATTGCAGAGAATGATAAATCTGTTCTTATACACGGTGTTAACTTTTCAGGTTGAGGGTTTTAGGATGTTCCACAGTATGGAATTAAACAAATCTATTCTGCATTTATTCAATGTATTTTTAAACCTTAGAAAATACCTTAAAAAAATTATAAAATGTAACGTATTTTCCGGACTATAAGTTGCACCTTTTTTCATTGTTTTGGCCGGGGTGCGACTTATACTTATATTTATACTTATATACTTATACTTATACTCCGGAGCGACTTATATGTGATATTATTTGTCATTTTCACACTTGCAACCACATTTCATTCTCCAGCGCAACTTATACATGTTTTTTTCTTCTCTATTATGCATTGTTGGCTTTTTTTCCCCCCGGTGCGACTTATAGTCCGGAATATACGGTATTCTTCCTCTGAGCGGGCTTGCCTCTCCACAGATCTGACCTGTGAATCTGCTGCCTGCTTGTTTCTTTGAAGACATGTCTGACCATTAACACAAATACTATGAAACAAATACTACAGAACAAATACTGTGGAACTTTCATACATCTACTTCAACAGTCAATATGGGCCGTTTCTAACCACCTTAATATTTCAATACTAATTAAATGCATGTCATTGCTTTTTGTATAATTTGCAAATAAAATGGCCAAATTCGGGCTTGTTTATGGCCACTATTGTCCCTGCAGAGCTTCCATAGACGATTACAAGATGTACCTCAAAACTACAGCGTGCACTTTCGTACTCTCTTTTCTTTGCGGCAATAAAAAATTTGCAAACACAACCATTTTACAGTAGCCGCTTGCTAATGGCTTTTGCAGGGCAGCTTATAAATTTACTGGGCCAATTGTACATAGCTAACCCAAAGGCAAAACACAATAGGAGAAATATATGCAGTACATTAATGATGCCTATAAAAGTCAATATTAATCACGCCAACACTGTAACACGTCATTAGTCACACATTAAAAACTCTGGCAAAGATGGGATTTATACGAGATTTAACTGTAATTCATTGAACAGTGAGGGAGGAAGTTCAATAAAAGGAGGGGACTGAATGTGCACCGAAATAAGCAGCTTTAGGGCTTGACAATGGAGACCAAAGATGTGTTTAAGGGGATGAATATACAATAATTTTTCATTCATTCAAAGTATAATCAAGCTTCTATTGATTGTTCTATGCCACAGTAATAGGCTTGGCCTCATGGAAAAAAGGACAAAACAACAAAGAAATGACATGGCTTTAGGCTAGAAAACTTTAAAGGGCACACAATATACATGTTTTTGTATCGTTATTGGCCTTTAAACATGCATTTGAGTACCTTTGCTTTGGCATCTCATGTTTGATCAAATAAATGTTGAAAACTACAAATTACTTTCTATCGGTCTGGAATTCCCTCATTCTGTCATGCTAATAAAAAAATATATAATAAAAACAAATAAAGAATTCTAATTAATTTGAAACCAAGTGTTTTTGTGAGGCTCAGAGAAGGAACAGAGAGGACAACCTTGTAAACAGGATGAATTATTGTTAGATAAAAAAATAAAATTGCATAATACTTGCAAGTAGTTTTACCAAATGTACAAACACATTTTTGAGATCTTTAAAGGTGCACTATGCAACTTCTAGGGTGAAGGGTCGACCATCTGCTTGTCTCCATGAAGACAATATTGCTTCACCTGGAACGTTCCACTGTATTTATTCATAGCAAAACAAGACCTGCAATTGAATAAATGCAAGCTGAGGCAGGTTTAATGCTGCACAATGGAACGTTCCAGACATCTCGATGAAGACGCTCAGATGGACCCTCCTTTAAGAGTAACAAAAGGGCATTTTTAACACCAGGAAACTACTGGTTACTTACTGGAAAAAGTCAACTGTGCGCGGTGTTACTTAAAGACTCCTCCTTCAAGATGATGTAAAACGAAAACGCTGGCAAAGACATGACTCAAAGTTCGCGAGACCAAAACGGATGAGTGAAGACGAGTGGAGTTTTTAGGTGAAGAAAGCCATTATGTACTCTTTGACGGATGTGTTGTTTGAAGAAGCGGTCGCCGTCCAAAATAACTCAGACAGTGCGGATGTCGCGAGGTGACAGCGCGACGTTATTGATAGAGAGGCCGAAATTGGGCATATTTTTTTTTGGAGTGGCCTGATGAGCGTGTCACTTTGATTAAGGAAGTGGCTTGCATCTGTTATAAAGTTTTGGTGTGGGAGTTTTCAGTCCTGATTGAATTGCATGGACGAGGGTTTTTTGGCAAATTGTGCAGGACTTGTTGCTTCCAGAAGTTGGTGAACAATGATGGAGGATATTTTTGGACACGTAACGCATCCATCAGGTGTTACACAATGGACACTGGCAAGGAACGTGTATAATTGTGTGTATCTTTTCATTTTGGCCACAGTAAGACGGTAAAACATATGAGTCAGCAAGCAAACAAGAATACTTTCACACCTTTCACTCCTTTTTTGGGCCTGGATTGATCCCATTTTCGTACTGATGTAGACTTGGTTTTGTTATGCTCTAGCGCTGGTTTAGTCCTAGTCTAGTCTTAGTTTATTTCCGGGTTTAGTCCCACTTTATTTTATGTGGTGTGTGCGCAAGAATGAACACACTTTTACCCCCAATTTAGTAGTAGTAGGAGATACTTTTAACAATCATGGGACAATCTACACCAGCAAAGTCGTAATTATGCCACGCACTTCTTAAATTAGGTTGAACTTCTAATTTTCCAGCAGCTACGATCTAAATAAACTGCTGATGCTCTTTCGAAATATCTAAAAAGATGAGGGTTGCATAAACAATGTACGTCACGTCCAGGATCTCGTGTTTATTGTCAAATTGGAGAAGTATTTGCGTTACAAAGTCGAGCATATATTTTATAAGGACAATGGGGCATGAAATAGCCAAAAAATTGAAGGTAAACTCCCTAATTAATGTTAGTACGGCAGCCACGGTTTGTTATTGCTCCTTGAAAAACTTTTCTTTCTCTCTGATCAACTTTTGTAAAGTTTTAAAACCTTCTTCATCCGACCAACATTTAATATGCGAGCAAATAAAACAGTTTGGTATTGAAACGACTGATGCAGGAGCGGCTTTGACATCTCCGGTGTAGATTGGCGCTTCTAAATATATACGCGTTGCCCTCGTTACATGTCGCTGGAGCTCCTGGTGTAAATTGTGGGTTGGTCTTTGAAATTGAAGTCTTTGAAAAAGCTTGGAAAACATGGGCAACAATAACTAGAACAACAACTCTTGTGTGGTTTTCCTAGTCGAAATGAGTAAGTATTTATGAAAATTTGTTCCATGAAAAGAACAAGAACAAACTGTATCTGATATAAGCTTTTGGATTTGCTTTGATCACAGATAATTGAGCGGTAGTCGTGTTTACATGTGATCCTCTAGCTCAGGAGTGTCCAAACTTTTTTCACCGAGGGCCAAATGTTTAGACTTATATGAAGCAGAGGGCCACAAACAACCCAACAATGTCAAATTTTGTCAAATAACAAAATGAATCATTCAAATTTTTGCATTTCTTTAGTAAGACTTGGAACATTAGATTGGTATAACGTCATAATTCTTTTTTTTTTTCCAATTTCACAGGAAAAGGTATGACATTTTGTTGTTTGGACCAACTTAACAGGAAGCTGGAGGGCCAACAAAAATGGGTCTGAGGGCCGCATTTGGCCCCCGGGCCGTTGTTTGGACATGCCTGCCCTAGCTTAAAAAACTCTTTAAGATCAATAAAGTTGAAGCTAATCTCATCTCAGCTTGTAAAATTGCGCTTGACTGACGTATTACAAACGTTTAGTCAACACCTGCGTGACTCTGTCTATTGTCTATTCTACTGCCTATAATCAAATTGCACATCTCTTTCACACGTTCAATTACAATCAACTTCGATTGGCTTTTCCGGCTCGTCTCTCTGCGTCTCTGTTACTGCGCGTCTTCCCGTGAGCAGACAGTGCGTGTAGTGAGATGCGACAGTGAAGCCGGGGTAGCGTGGACTCCCGGTGAGCTGGGATTCTGCTACACACAGGCGTCTTGGTACAGTCTCTCGCTGTGACATCCTGCGGTGGGGGAACAATGCCGCTTTTATTAAAGTTTAAGCTTTGCCTCTTGTTTTTTCCAATGCAAATGCTACAGTTGTGTTCCTTCTTTTTTCATGCTAAAATGAGAGAGGAGCGATTTGAGTTGAGTTCAAGGGCTGTGCCTCCTGCCATTTCAAGTTCCGGATTTACAGTTTGTTTCCCAAAATAACTGTGTGAAGAAGAAACTTTTATTCCAGTAAAGAGTTATAATGTTGTAGACTGGAGGGTATGTCAAGTTGAGGTTATTGTTTTACAGAACGCAACCTGCAAAGCTTGAAAAATATGTTGTATATTATGTATTTGACTTTTATGTGTCGTGAACCTTGTTGCGTTCTTATCTAATTATAGATAAACAATCTGCCTCAACAGCATTTCCTACAACCACAAAACTTAAAGGTGCACTGAGCAAATTCAATCCTTTTAGTCATAAGCACAGCAAAAGAAAACAGTTTTCATCCTTAATTTGAACATGTCAGAATAGAGGCCTGTAAAAATAGGTGGATGCTTTCCAAAATAAATAACATTTAGGTTTTGAGGAGGCTAATAACAACCAATATTACTGATTATTTCTATTAAACGTTGTTAAAAAGCAGACTCAGTGATAATTTAGTTTGTAATGAAACAACTACAATAAAATGTAAGATAGTTGCTTTAAATGTCCTATGCAAGACATTTAAGGCAAAGCAATGACTAGCATGTTCCGTACACTATCAGAACAAGTTGCCACTAGAAAATCTGCAATGGCTGAAGCTATTGCTGGAGTGTCTGCGTCTCTCCCTCTCCCCCCATCTCCCTCCCTCCCCTCTCTCCCTCTCCCTCTCCCTCTCCCTCTCCCTCTCCCTCTCCCTCTCCCTCTCCCTCTCCCTCTCCCTCTCTCTCTCTCTCTCTCTCTCTCTCTCTCTCTCTCTCTCTCTCTCTCTCTCTCTCTCTCTCTCTCTCTCTCTCTCTCTCTCTCTCTCTCTCTCTCTCTCTCTCTCTCTCTCTCTCTCTCTCTCTCGCTCGCCTCGCTCGCTCGACTGGCTCCATCACAAAATTCTAAAGAATAAAGCCTAAAGAATAAAGCCTAAAGAATTCCGGTGACACTCATAATGCCCGAATTCATTTAAATGGGGAAAAAGTACTAACACTTTTGAAAATTCTGCAAAAAGTACAAGTTGTTCAAATGTCAAAAGTAATAGCACACGTACTACTGTGAAAGTGATCGTAATGAGGTATAACATGTTGAAATCAGTTAAAGCGTTAAGGAGTTGAAACTGGAAAATGGAAAATATAATAACACAAAATACGTGAAATACAAGAACATATAGTGCCTGCGTGACATCACGCAGACGCTCAATTAACAAAGGGTCAGGGTCTTTGTAAAGAGTCTTGTTCAAGGACATGAAAATACTGTAGAGCTGCATTTTCTTTCCTTATATTCTCAATAAGAATGTATAACAAAACTGTCTCCTACAGTGTTTTTCTCATAGAAATGTATGAACACCGTGACTCTGTTGTTACTCTTCTTTTCTGCTGCACCGCATTATGTTATGTATAAATGTCATTGTCATCCTTTGCACATACTATAAAGTTATAAACTAGAGAGGCCGTGATAATGAGATCCACTGCACGCGGTGTATGGAGAGATATAGATTTGTACAGCCCACATAATAAACCCGACCATATTTTACTCTGACATTTTCCTCTATTTCTATTTCTGAGCAACTTGGGTTTATTCAAAGCTTTTAACGATTCAATCCGAGCTCTGTTTGAACACCCGAACAGAGAGGAATAAAATGATAAACTAATTAGCCACATGTCCTTGGGGGAGAGAAAATATTTTATTCTAATGGTCTTATTTTTTTTTCCCCAAGCAGATTGTCGAACGTACCCATGGAGCAGTCGGGGCCCATCCAGTTTGGGTCGCAGCTGCACAGGCCGGTGTCGGGGATGAAGGCGCCGTGTCCGTGGCACTGGTCCGGGCACTGGGCTCTGGGCAGCTCGCAGTGGAGACCTCCCCAGCCGGGTTTACAGTGGCACTCTCCGTTCACGCAGATCCCATTGTTGGAGCAAGTGGGGTCCAGGCAATCCACTGCTTGGGCCAACCAATATGGCAGGAGCAAGAGTGGAGAGAAGAGACAAAACGGCGTTATGATCGTAGTTAGTTACGACAAATGAAGGTCAAAATATATGCATCAGTGGCGGAAAGTACTGTACTTTAGGTATGAAAGGTTTTTAAAACAATTATTACTGTTGGAATAGACCTTGTGGTTAATATTTATCATAGTTTTGCATCAGACAAGAGCATAATACATACATAAATACATAATCAACAAAATTAAGATTGAAATACATATGTTGATTGAAGGAATATTTATGTATAAAGTATATTTCTGAAATAGTTTATTCTTTTTTGGCATTTTGATTCAACAGTGTCGCTGTATTTGTAATAAAATGTATTTTGTCATGTGCTTTAGAGTCTGTACTGTACACTATAACATTTTAGCATATTCAACGTTTCCCAAATGTTGGGCACAGTCAACATAGATTTGTCGCCTCTTCTTATCAAAGGGTTGATTCTTTTTATTCCACTTATTCCTGATTATGGGGAGAATTAGACTATGGTACTCGGTCCAATTCTGTTTACTCTTTATATGCTACCATTAGGCAACATTATTAGAAAGCATGGCATTAACTTCCACTGCTATGCAGATGACACTCAGCTGTATTTATCAATGAAACCTGATCAGAGCGATCAAGTAGACAGACTTAGTGCTTGTGTGAAGGAGATAAAAACCTGGATGACACTAAACTACCTGCTTCTTAACCCTGAAAAAACCGAGGTCATTGTGCTTGGCCCTAAGCATCTACGAGACGCTCTATCTGAGCAGATAGTCACACTGGACAATGTCAGTGTAGCCTCCAGTTCTACTGTAAGAAACCTTGGAGTCTTATTTGACCAGGAGCTCTCATTTAAAGCTCATATAAATCAAGCTTGTAAAACAGCCTATTTCCATTTGCGCAACATCGCCAAAATCAGAAGAATCCTGCCTAAAAGTGATGCTGAAAAACTTATCCATGCATTTGTAACGACTAGATTAGACTACTGTAACTCCCTGCTTGCAGCGTGTCCTAAAAGCTCCATAAAAAGCTTTCAACTGGTTCAAAATGCAGCAGCAAGATTACTAACAGGAACAAAAAGAAGAGAGCACATTACGCCAGTGCTGAAGTCTCTTCACTGGCTCCCCGTCGAGTCTAGAATCAAATTCAAAATTCTACTCTTGACCTACAAAGCCATAAATGACATGGCCCCATCCTACCTCAAAGATGCTATAGAACCATATCATCCAAACAGAGCTCTTCGCTCTCAGAATGCTGGCCTTCTGGTGGTGCCAAGAGTCTCTAAAAGTACTGTAGGAGGTAGAGCGTTTAGCTACCAAGCTCCTGTGTTATGGAATCAGCTCCCGACCCATGTTAAATATGCTGACACAGTCTCTTCATTTAAGTCCAGGCTTAAAACGTTCCTCTTCGAAATCGCTTATGGTCAGAGTAGTTAGGAACAGAAAGATAAACCCACAGCTTCAGCTACGCTGCCCTAGGAGTAACTATGCTGGGGGAAGTATGGCAGCTTGAGCACTATCCTCTTCTTCTTCTGACTACTTATGCTATCAAACAATATTTATTTTTTGATTCCACTTGCAAACTGTTCACCGCCTTCTTTTCTTTCTCTCACTCCTGAGGACCTGTGGACCCAGATGCCCCTCCCCTGGTGAAGTGGTCCCTGCCCTGTGTGGACGGTCCCTCATCTGCCTGAAGAGTGGGTCCAGCTCGCCTCCGACGGTCCCTCGTCTGCCTGAAGAGTGGGTCCAGCTCGCCTCCGACGGTCCCTCTTCTGCCTGAAGAGTGGGTCCAGCTCGACTCAGACGGTCCCTCTTCTGCCTGAAGAGTGGGTCCAGCTCGACTCAGACGGTCCCTCATCTGCCTGAAGAGTGGGTCCAGCTCGACTCAGACGGTCCCTCTTCTGCCTGAAGAGTGGGTCCAGCTCGACTCAGACGGTCCCTCATCTGCCTGAAGAGTGGGTCCAGCTCGACTCAGACGGTCCCTCTTCTGCCTGAAGAGTGGGTCCAGCTCCAGTCTCCTTGTGTCCGTCTGTCCGTCTGTGAGAGTCGGATCTCTCCTTCACTGGAACTCCTCCAGGTTTCTACGTTTTTTTCCCAAAGAGGTTTTTTTTTGTAGTTTTTCCTGGCCGAGAAGGAGAGTCTAAGGACAGAGGACCCTGGGACATCGTCCCTCGCCACCACAGACATTGTCTGACTCCATCGCCACCACAGACATTGTTGATTCATTTCTCCCTGTGGCCCTCAGAGGCAACTGTTGTTGTGATTTTGGGCCTTACAAAAATAAATTGATTTGATTTGATTTGATTTGAAAGACTGCAAAAACAAATACTTTCTATAAAATAATGCGGCATCGGGACATTGTAAATAAGGGATGTGTGATTGACAGTGTGTTTACCGGCTTCTGCTGTTTTTGAAGATGTCGCTTGACTTTGAAATGTGCTTTAAATGCACAGACTATAGACTCTCTTTGTTTCCATACAGTGCACAGTACACTGACAGTCAGGACACGAAATACAAAATACATTGACGTTATTCTTTTCCTCCGTTTATGCATTTTCAAACCTCATTTTGTCCGTTTCCCCGTATTAAATGAGTAGACAGGCATTTCCCATAAACACAAGGGATAAGGCACTCAGTCGCAGCATAATTTAGTGGCTATACAATTATTTTATTTCTTCTGTTATTGGGTGGGTGATCAAAATTGTATGGTTCAATATCTTTGGAGTATCTTGATAACAATACTCAGACAATATTTTCACACTGCACCTTTAAATGTCTTGGTTGAGGTTCAAATCTTGCACAAAATGTGAATAGATCATAAAATTAACCACTCAAAGGCAGAAATATCACTTTATATCCTTGTTTAGAAGATGGCACTAGATGCTTTTGTCTCATTGAGGTTTTAGTTATAGACATTCATATGAGTTTGCGTATCGCCAAAATAACAATTGTGATATTATTAAATGTTCAGTAGCTAGGCCAGTTAGTTGCAGCAGCATTTGACAACAACGCTCTTATTTCATTCACCAAAACTTTGTTACACAAATTTGAGTTGCCAAATATATTGAGTCCTCAGAGATTCTAAGAAAACATGTCCAAATCATGTTCATTGCTTCTATTCAGTATGTTATAATCATTACAGTTCAATAACAACTTTATAAACCAGAAAATGATCATATTGATAAGACAAAAGCTTCTGAGGTAGGAGAAGGTGTTTGGTCTCAAATGTATCCACGGCTAAAATTGGACTCTTATTCTCGGAGAAAAAAGGTTACGATAACTGACCTATAGTAACATTATGTAGTTAAGTGCATAGTCCAGTGTTAAGCTAATCGATCCACCACCATGCACCCAAATTATATTGCTAATTCTAGGCTTTCATAACTTCTAGCTCCATGATTTAGCCTGACGATGCTTTATGCTGGATTTTGCCCTATTTACAATAATCACTTCTGGCTGGCGACTTCTGCTGCTTCCCCATCCAATCTGTGTGGCATCACAATTTATTAGCCCGGCATTGTACTATTAATGGCTTCACACACAAGTGCTAATGAAACGACACAAAATAACGCTGACATATTCTCTAAATGACTCCTCACAGTAATGAACGCCACTGCCGCCGCCGCTCCTGCAATCTGAACGAGCCAAGATGTTGTGCTATTTGCCGTGAGCTCCTGTCAAGCGAGATGCAGCGATGTCTATGCGCGCTTATTGTAATACGCGGACGAGTCGGACACTGTCAGTCTGCCAGGTTGACATTGCAGTTCCGAGTCCGAGCGGTGAGTGAAAACCAATTTGACAAATTACCTCCTCGCGGCGCCGCACCCGCCCACCACCCATCCACCCCTTCTCTCTCTCGCTCCCTCTCGTTTCTCGGAGCCTCTCTTGTCCCTTTTTTGTCTGACAAGCCCCTACCGCCTCCCCTTCGCCGAGCATGATTGACCTCACTGCGCACTCCGCCCCCCCCCTCCCCGTACACACATATATTCACACGAGTCCGCGTCTGAACTCGGCAGCCCCTCGATTTTCTGTTTGCCTGGCAGAAACGCCAGATCACACTTATCGATTTTCATGTCGCTGGCACTCCAGGTAAATTGTTTGAGGGACTCTGAGGTGATGAATATAAGATTTGAGGCCAGCGCCAAGAAGCGAGGGGAGGGGGGGGAAACAATGTGTGAAAATGTGGAAAGTGCTGACCTTGTACTACGGTTGTCTTCTGGTTTCTGTGTGATCCTGTGTTCTTTCAAATTCACCCTGGGCACTGCGCTTTTTCCCCCTTTATCCGCTCACCTCTAGCTTAGCCCCTTACTTTGCCTTTCTAATTCGCTCCTCTTAACGTTGCCCTACCAAAATGGCGCTGATCCTTCAACGACAAGATCAATACGGGCGATTTCGAAGCATAATAAAATCTGTGATGTGTTCGATATCAGAGCTCTTTAAACGTAGCTGACAGTCACTCAAGCTAAGAGCTGTCCATGTGCTTGATGGATGTGCAAATTTAGTGTTTCTTAAAATAACAGTATTGACATGATGACGAACCAGACACATTCAGGGATTAAAGCCCTTCACCAAGCCATGAAAACACTGCAACACTACAGTATACTGTGCCCTGACTGACAGGCATGGATGCAAAAAGTATAAAACTAAATTGTTTTAGCTACGGGTGGTTGATAGTGACAAACGTAAAAACATGTTTTTGGGAGTATTTCAATATCACTATTCGCACAGTGTTGCATCAATCCAACAGAAAGGTGCTACGCCATGTCTTTGAATGTATTTTATTATATTGTATTCAGGTTTAAGTGTGTGAAAAATGTGAAATTACAGTAAAATTACCCACAAAAGTGTCGTTCTCTGTTCCATTTCAGTTCATTTTCAGATTTTGTTTTTTGTATTTAAAATGATACATTGAAATATTGATAATCAGTTTTTATCTGCCGTCATTGGTCCTGGGGAATTCTGAGGATAAAGCTTGATACTCATGATAAGTGATATATAATAAAGTGATATGATAATAAAAACACTCTTAGTTTAGACGGTATAATGTAATTTTCAACACAAAATTATAGTAGTTTCTTTAACACAAGAACACCACAAAATGTAAACTGTGTCCCATTTTTCAGTGTTGAAATTACTGTGTTTTTTAATTATTATTTTTTTACTATCACCAAGATCTTGACAGCTAAGATTCTAATTTTAACTTACATCGAGCTATTACTACCAAAAAAAAACCCAAGACATACTATCATTTTGGTGGAGCTACAGAAGAACATCAAACCCTTCCTGTCTTACCCTCTGCACAGTTGTTCCCCTTGTATCCGATGGAGCAGACACAGTTCCCGTCCGTGCATGTCCCGTGGCCACTGCAGAGAGGGTCAATGCACTGAGTGACCGGCACGTCGCACTCGGGGCCTTTCCATCCGCTGTAGCACACGCAGGAGCCTTTGTCGTACTGCCCGTTCCCGCTGCACAGCACTGGACACGCCGCTGCAGAAACGGAGACGCCAAAAAATTATAAATTAAACTCAATTGATAGGCTTTTTTCGGAGATTCATAAACGCCACACTCGGGCGACCACCACCACCACCACCACCACCACCTCCGCAGCAGCAGCTTCACCGCGCTTGAATTGAGTGGTGCGCGAGTGTGGCCATGACGTGAAGAGTAATTACAGGTAACTAAACTATTCATCAAACGGCGCTCTCTCAGGTGAGCGCGTGTGTGAGACGGGGGGGAGAGAGTGGCGGCGGTGGCGGCGGCGGCGGCGGCTCGGGCTGGAGCTGCCATTCATCATCAGTCATCTCATCTGGGCTCGTCCACCTCGGGCCATGCGCCATCTTAGTCCACCTAATCCCCAACACAGCGAGCCGCTCCCAGCCAAAATGGGAGTGCTCTGTAGTGTAATGAGATGAGGTAGAAAGAGGCTCGCTTTGAATCCGACGGGAGACTTGCATGGGATTGGTATTCACCGACGCCAATCTAGAAGTAAATGCTGGATCAGGTTGTGCGTTTCATGATATCTGTTAAGCTGATATCCTAATTTGATCTTTAACTGGATGTAATTGGCTTGGGTTGGGCCTAAATGTCTTATATTCCAAATCTGTTCAGTGCTTCAGTTACTTGTAAGATACATAACAGTTACATAATACAATTGGATCAAATACATGAGGAAGTTAACTTTCCTGCAATTTCCAGTCCCTAAACTGATATCTGTTATTGGTGGCCTAGCACCAAAGTACATCTGTGACATGTTAGTGCCAGATGAACCATGTCGGGCTCTGAGGACCTCAGGGACAGGCCTCCTGCTGGTGCCAGAGTGAGGATTTACCGGTAAACATGGTCAAATCTGGAACAGTCTTACCTGAAGATGTGAGACAGGCCTTTACTCTGACAATGTTCAAATCGAGGCCAAAAACTGAAATAATTTTTATCAGCACTCTTCTCTTTTAAAAATAAATTTGAACTGAACTGAAAAAAATAGATTGGTGTATCTCGGTATGGCATGTACTATTCAAAATATTTGGTAATGGGAATTGCATGCAGTAATATGAGCTGTTAAAATATAAATACTGTGTAAGATTTGCACTGTAAATTTTGGGAGTTCCGTGATTTGCATAAGTATTTTATTTACACCCAATGTCTTCACTGTTTTGGATCATCTCTGAGGCTGGATTGATAACATTTAGTTATTTCTCCATAGGTTGAGTTCACATGGTCTCATAAGATACTAAAGAACTCCTTCTGTTTAACTTGAGATGGCAGAGCGTTTTGCAGATGTTTTGTCGTAATTTAGGGTTAATATCTCTGTCATCACGGGGCAATTACACGTAAAAAACAAAAGTAAAACTGAACGTATTCGCAAGATAAACTCAAGTAATTCTGGTAAAGTGATTTGATCTCAATAACCCTTAAAAAGTCGTGTAATTCTTCAATCACAAAGGCATCACTGATCCATTCACACACATTAAGGTAAAAAAACGAACCTCCCCCCCAAAAAAACAGCCTTCCCTCCATTAAAGAGTCAAACACAAAGCCTTGCATTTCGAACAAGTAGAAATGTAAAAGTGAAATCCGGTGTCCTCTTCTCTAAACTCTTTCGTGGCAGAATTATTCACAAAGCGTTTCCTCTGATGTCTCTTAATGTCGTGTGACGCTGCAGGACAAAGACGACCTCGTACCTTTGGAGCAGTCCATTCCGTGAAATCCGGGAAAACAGTGGCACACTCCAGAATTGCACTCTCCGTTTCCATGGCAATTGCGCGGGCACTCTTGCACCGAATCTGTAAAGAAGAAGAAGAAGAAGACATAGTGAAAAAAAAAATCAAAAACGATGGAGAAGGGTGAGATTTTTTTTTTGCCTTTTTGCTTTTTGAAGGCAGGCATCAAAGCATTCTATTAACTCCATTGGTGCCATTCATTCTCAAAGACGCCCTTCGCTCGAGATTCCATACATTGGATTCATTATCTCGTGAGCAGACGACATTGCGACTCCGCGACTGCCTGATAAACTACGAATCACCCGTCCGTCTTCTCACAAATCCTCACATTTACCTTCGCTCAGCGTTCTCTTTGTTGCTCTTTCCCCCCTCAGTGTCGGGGTCAATCGCTTCTGCCATTTATCCTCTCTCGCTCAGGTCACTGTAAGCATTATGCCCCGGGGCAGTTTACAGACTCTTAAAGTGGCCCCCTCGTTCAACTTACAAGAGCAGTTTCATGCTTCGGGAAACGTCTCCGCTTCTTGTTCTACTCTGGAGGTTACGACCACTATATATTTTACAATGCATGTTTTTACAAATGCCACTAAGCGTTCAAATCGATAAAAATGAGACTTTAGACGAGGCTGCCGGGGACGACTTAGCTGGTATCCTTGACGACCTCTCGCTGAATTGTGCTTTATTCGTGCAACTTTAATAGCGAAAACTTGTAAAAGTAACAAAATCCATACGAAAATAAATAATAAAATAAGTGAGCTCAGGTGGCAGTGGTCGTCTTCTGATCTGAACGTTCCCGCTCTCGACGTAAACACTCTGGTGTCTGCGTGCACTGGTGTGGGAATGTGTGTGATGTAAAGAGCGCTGAGTGCCCTGGAGGTAGAAAAGCGCTATATAATGTAAATGTGGCCGTTTACCATTTTAATACAACATTAATAATTTCCTTTTCCTTTCACACTATTTGTTGTAATGGAAATAACCCTATTGGGATCTACAGATGGAAATGAGCTGTTATGTCACAATCTTTAATGCTTTATTTCATTGTAAATTGTCTTAATAAATACATAAAATGAATTAAAATGGTTCTCCAATTTAATTTGAGATTAAATGATCATTTTATTGATTGTTTCCAACATGTTAGATGAAACGTTTTGCTTGCATTCAATTAAAAATGGATACTTGATATAAGTGCAATTTATCAACATGTTTTGTATGGTTTCATGAAAATAAATTAAATAATATGTTAAAAAAACTCCCTCTTAACATTTTAGTGCTTTTCGACAAATTACAAACGCTGTCTTAGGAAATATCTTATGATTTATTATTTCCTTTTAACTGTTTTTCACTGTCTGATCCTTTTTTGAGTGTGGCTTCCATCACATACTTTTAATAAATGCACCTGCAGTACTTCTATTGTGCATTAAACATATGGATGTGATTGGTGGAGGCCGTTGGCACAGATTATGAGCCATGTCAGCTCCAGGACAGCTGTAGCAACATAAATAACTAAGTGTGATTAGCAATTTGAATCTAATTGACTAATGCATTATAATAACAGTATCTTTCTATTTACAGTCCACATCATTAGTTTCAGAATGGCAAAACTTTGATCTGACAAACTTCCTCCTCGTTCCCCGTCCCTAAGTCTTCCCCCCCATGTCCTCCTCTTACCCCCTGACACGACCTCCTCTTCTCGCTGCCTACTTGGCTCCTCGTCCCATCCTTCAAACCACTCCAGTCCGTTCAGGCTTTGGCCCACCATTAAGTCTCCCCTCTGGCCCTCTTCTTCTCTCAATAACCTCTCTCTAATTCTACCCCCTGCCTCTCGCCGTACATCGCCGACCAGACGTATCGACAGTGAAGGATTCTTTCAGCCCAGCTTGACTCTTTCTATCCATTCGCCCCTCGTACGTACACTATGCGCCTCCAAAACACTTCAAATTATTTAGGACACTGTTTCGGGACTCGGCAGCCAATTTAACAAGCTTGTGTGGCTGCTGCTGCTGCTGCTGGGTTGTTTGGGGTGGGAGCCTGAATTGGAGAAGAGTTTGAAAACAAGACAAAGTACATTGATTTGTGTACACTTTAGGAGATAAGAAAGAAACAGTTTCTCGTGTTTCACCCTCCCGAGAGAGAGTTCTTCACAAAACTATTCCTTCATCAACATGCTTTAACATTGTCTGGTCGTGCCGGGAATCAAGATTGTATTTACGTAGCATTCCTTTTTGTGCTGAGCATAAATCGGGTCTGGAACTTTTCTCATTCACTTCTGAAATGCAAACCACAAACTTGGGACATTTTGAAAGTAAATGTATCTAGAATAATGTTCACGCTTTTTTGCATTGTAATTCTACTGCTACTGTTCTTTAGCCGTGATGAGAAATTAAGACCATCACCATAGCGATTAGCATATACAATACGAGTTATTTGCCTGCGTCTGAATGTCCAGGGTCTTTTCTACATGGGGCAGTATTTAGGGGTCAGGTCATCTTTTGTGGTGTCCAGCAGGCGAAAGAGCAGAGCACTCAAACTCTCAATGCACCTTGAAAAGTTGTGTCCAGCGCTGGTCACTAGACTCATCAATATAGACCACAATGCATTGCACGAGTTGGAAAAACAACAGCGACCGGTCATTAACTGGACACAACACGACTAAATGAAAGCAGACAGAAGAGCTGTTTGAAACAAAGCGCTGTTGGTCCGTGACTATGAATAAACCACTTTTGAATAAGCCGTTATATAAGCCGCTTACCTTAGTTTGAACTGTGAAAATAGACAAAAAAGTTGAATAATCCAGTTTGTTTGATGTTTAATGTGAGATATAGGTCAAGAGAAACGTGTATGATGATTATTAGTGGAAAAATATGTGCGTTTCAGACAAATAATGCCAATATTTATTACAGAAATCCATATTTATCTGTTTTTTCTTTGCCCAGACGTGAGAACGTATGAGTCGAGTGTCCAAATGAGTGAATTGTATTGTCTGCTAAATAGTGCAAATGTCAAAATTCTAAATCTTTAATCCAACAATTCACAACAACATATTTTGAGTGGGAAAAAGTCAAAATGTTGCATACGGAAGCTGAAACGCGGGAACTTTCTTTGCACTTTGCTGTTACTTTGTGTAGTCGACTGGTGTAGTGCATCTGGACTGTTAATAATCTCAAACAACCGTCCAAAATATGGGGAAATATTTTGCCGTACAAGACCTTCTCGCTACAAGTTTAAGCCAGAAATTGACAGTCATCCAGATAATTTTTCTAACAATGTTCAAAGTTTGAGTTCAATTGAAGTTCAAGCGCGCAGACTTCTCAAACAAAACCCAGACAGGGCTTCCTCTTAAATGCCGTTTTAAACTGCAACCACATTTGCCGTGACACCGTCAGAAGAAGTTTGAAAATCAACTCATAATAAGACATCTCCAACTCTTTCTTGCGTAGCACCATCTTTTAAAATCTCATATTTTATTCCACTTTTATTCCTTTTCCCATACTTTTTCCCCCCCTTTGTGCAGCTATACTTTTAACCTTCAAACGCCAATCGAGTTTCTGAGAGCGGCCTCACCCATGACGTTGGTACTGAAGGAAACGGTTTCTCGTTCTCGGCCGTCGTTGTAAAAAGCCAAGTGCCACGCGCCGGCGTCGAGGTACTGGACGAAAACCGCCTCGTTGAGGACCACGGTTTGGATGCTTCTCCTCTCTCTCGGGGACTCCACCACGCTCCACTTCTCCTTTCCATCCAGACGCTCCATGTAGTCGTACTGCGAGAGAACAAGACCAGCTTTTGACTGAAGTTAAGGTAAAAGCACTGAGGGCAGAACGTTATAGGAAAGAAACAGAGTCATGAACTAAAAGTGTAAGTGTGGTTATTACATGGTACTTACCCATAGAAACAGAACACATTTCTATTACATAATTTATTCTATTTGACTGTGATTTATTTGCTCTTTCTGCACTACATCTGTAAATTCAACTGTAAATGTTGTGTACATAGTTAGCCTAGTTTTGTTTTTATCCTATAGCAGAGGTAAATAGTTTTTCTTTTTGACTTTATATAGGTTGTTTTATCATTGTTCATAGTTTTATGTTGCACCAATCAGTTTGTGAATTTAGTTCATTGACAATGGCAATAAACCTTTTCTGATTCTGATTCTCTTTGCTATCTTCCATTCATTCATTTTCTACCGCTTGTTCCCTTTCGGGGTCGCGGGTGACTGGAGCCTATCCCAGTGACTTTGGGCCTTAGGCGGGGTACACCCTGGACACTGGCCAACACAGAGACATAGACATTACAGACAAACATTCACTCTCACGTTCATTCACTAGGGCCAATTTAGAGGTGCCAAACACATGTATTGTCTTTGGACGGTGGGAGGAGCTGGAGAACCCGGAGAGAACCCACGGTAACACGTGATGTTGGTCTGGTCCATCTTTGCTATCTATTCTATTCTATTTTGTACCTACAGTGTCCAACTTCAACAAGTCATATCTCTTGTGAATTGTTGAAGTTAGCAATCACAATTATTTGGCTCAAAATTGAAATCACATTTATTTCAAACAATGGTCGAAATAAACAGATAGGGAACGTAAAGACCAAATGTGCTGTACTTTATTACTCAGAAGTGTATTTGAAAAGTGTCTTTGCCCCTGGATTTGAGGGACAGTGCGTGCGGACATATTATTCTGAACAGACGGTAACAACGGTAATTGTGTTTTCAAGTCAAAACATTTTTTGCAATCGAATAGAGTCATAATTGAGACCATTATTTTAATTCCTTTTAATTGCACAGCCCTGAATTGATATAATTCAGAGTTAGCCAAATCCTTTATGGTTGGTTAATGATTAGGCCTTATTTAAGTGTTAGAATATTATTTAAATATACTAATTCTGTTGAGAAACCATTTTTTCTTCCCTTCCGCCCTCTCTACTTCCTCTTTAACCAATTCCACCAGTATTAACCAATCAACAAGCTCAAAAATAATGTATTTTTGCAGTTTTTATTGGAGGAATGACAATAGAGTGACACAGAAAATGTAACTTAAAAGTGGGCCCACAGTTTAACTTGAGTTGGAGCTAAAACGTTTTTTGGGATGAGCTGATCTTACGCTATAAATCAAATCCGGCGTTAATGGAGTCGCTTCTAATTAATACGAGGCAGTAAAAGTTACATTACTGTGAAAGTTAATTAAGTGAAAATCCACGACAGAATTAGCTTTTTCGAATATCCCCCACAATGAATCATATAAGTGAATTCACCCAAGTTTTTATGTTTGCGTTTCTGACCTCTAAAATGAGTGTCGGATGCGAACATACTGACAATATAAAGAGATGTCAAGTAAACAAACAAATACTGTAAGAGATAAACATATGAGAGCCAGGGGCAGACGTGAACTATGCAATCGAGTTATCAAAGGAAACGCAAACAAAGCAGATGGTGAAGTTGAGGTGATTGTTGCGCTGATCGTGGGATTAAAAACAGAACTTTAAAGCTTTAAAACACTATATTTAATCCCAAATGACAGTTGGGAATCAGAGGAAAACTAAAATAATTGGTGGAGAAGGGATGGAGAGGAGAGGAAGTGGCATGAAAGTGGTTAAAACGGCATAATCCGAGTTGTTCAAGGCGTTTATACCACGGACACAAACTGAAATACTGTTCACGATCTTTAAATGTCTAAAATATGAGTTACGTCAGTGTTTTACATGAAGCTAGTCCATCCATTCTTGTTTGTTCGCCCGTTGCTGGGGTGATGGCCACGGCGCAGTGATACGGAACAGTGATTTAGCTCCAGAATTCGAAAAACAAATGTTGGTGCCCTTACTTACTGCGGCGACACGTACGTGGACAAAGTACATCTTGCACGCGATACATAACTTTTAAATTGAAACATGCATATTTTAAGTTGAATATGAGCATTTACTTAACTGCTAATAAACCCGAGCGAACAGATCAGTGCAGAGAAACTTCCTGGTCAACTGATTTTGATGAAACTTTCGTCACAAACTCTATTTCACTCAAACGACTAAGGCCAACTAAGGCTACAACTGACAGAAAAAGTTTTCATTCTGGCGAGTTAATGGTGAAAATAAGTCAAACTAACGACAAGCACTCAAATTCGGGAATGACACTACTGGTGCATTAAATGAAAATGAAGCATAACGTTAGCAGTCAGCATTATGATTCTCACTGATCGTAGTATAAATACACAATGAATATGAACTTAACTCTTTGCACAGTTCATTTGATCGACTAGTATTTGCTGGTCTTTACCTGCGCGTGTGACGGGGGCAGGCCTTTGCGGATGTAGACCCCGAACAGCGCGTCTTTCCCCAGCGATATGTTGAACTTCAGGAACTGCGGCTGGCTGAGGTGAAGCAGGGACCGCCAGAACACTCCGGGGGGCACTTCCTGGGTCACCCTCCTCCCGACCTCCACGGTGCCGGTGTCTATACTGCTGTTGCGCCCGGCCCACGGACCTGGAAAAGAGACTGCATGAACTGTGATTACGTGCGGCGATCGTCCCGAGTCAATAGTTTATCATCACGGTTTACGGGAAATAGTCCACGGTGAGATTCAGAGCTAATGGATTGGGAGAGTATTGGCCCCGCTGCGTCCTTTAGCTTCAAATGTGTAAAGCAGATGCAGTTTATAATGGAATAAGTGAATCCCGCTGCACAACAAACAATAAATATGCATGGGGCTGTTAAAACGACTTGAATTCAGCGTGTTAATGTGGGATTGTTTTAGACAAATTTGGATTAATTTAGTTTCAGTAGTAGATTTTTTTTTATTTCTGTCTGGTTTAAAACAAAAAAATCTAATCTTCTTATTTTATTCAAACTTATCTGCCATTGTATGAAGATTTGTTTTTATTCGAACTGTTAGGACAATCATAACTGGCGGATGGAATTGTCGTAAAATTATGCAAATTAAAGGTGTCTGTGTTTTATTTATTTTTTAACTTAAATGTTCTGCAGTGTGGCATTAAACGCAGATTTGTGGCGGCGACCGCAGTTAAAACACATGAATCAATCCTGTGCTGGCGGTAAAAAATGTGCCTGAAATCTCTCTGTATCTTTTACAAACATCAATATCTGCGCGAGTTCAGACGGCCGTGATTGACAGGTGGATCGTCCAATCAGTGTCATGCACGGTCCGTCCGTATCAAAACCAAAGTGGCTGTTTACGAGGAGAAAAAGCACATCACAGGGGCTGAAAAATGTTGCAGATTTTGCGGTTAATCTGAGGTGAGAGTAGAAGAAGGGAGGAGGAGATGCGCTCCGCTGTCTCTCATGCGTCACTGAAATAAACAAATCTGACTGCATGGTTCTGTCTGAGTTTGGCTCAAGGCGCGACAGAGCGAGTCGTGACCAGACTCACTCACTGTAAAATATTGTAGAAGTGTGTATTTTGGATCACTGGCAAGCAAAAGTGTGACATATTGCACCTTTTAAGCCAGTTTGGAAATCTAAAAAACACCCATTATCCAAAAATAACAAAGAAAAAAAAACAGCGAAGAAAAATGGCATTAAAACATTTGAAATTTTAGCTCGTATAATGTGTAACAATGTATATTTGTTTGAGCTGAAATTGTCGAGTTCTGTGCGGGGCAGACAGAATCCAGCGACGAGCTCTGCCTCGGCATGGAGTGAAACAACAACAGAGGCGTGCGATGTGAGCCAAAAAAAGGGAAATAAAAGTAACAGTGAGAAGAACAACAGCCCATCTCCCCCAGACGGACAAACACAGCTCTCATTAATAGACTGTGCAGCAGCAGCAGCAGCATCAGCATCAGCATCAGCATCAGCATCAGCATCAGCATCAGCATCAGCATCAGCAGCAGCAGCAGCAGCAGCAGCCCACACCTACCTATACCACAATACACGAGCAGAAAGAGAGACAGAGAGAGTGCAGGAGCCGGAGCAGAGGAAAAAGGAGATGGAAAACCACACAGGAGCCTTAAAGACAGCCCCACAACAGCCAGTGCTGTGGTTAAACATCGCATACTGATCGCCCTGCTACTGCTGCGCCATGAATTATGAAAATATTGGAGTTGGGCTGAGTCTGTTTGGGTGAAAAATCATCTACCAGAGTGGTTTAGTATGTTTCACAGCGGGAGCAGAATCTAAAACATCTAGTTTTTTAACCAATCCCACTGGTCTGTCCTTGAATGCTCTCTTTCTCTCCGCTCGCTCGCCGCCCGTAGCTTTCTGCTGAATTTAATTCGGACTCAAATATATTCAATCCGTGCAACAGGCTTATTTACCACAACTATTTTAATTGGAAGTTTAGAAAAACATTTGATTTGCAATAGCCATGGAGACGGACAGCATGCACTCGATGATATTATGGTTAGTATTTATGACGGTTATAGCTTCACGTTGAGTGACTGCAAGATTCCACATAATTGATTCTTCTGAGTCGCAATTTGACTGTTTGTAGAGTAAATAGCAAAAGCTGCAATTTATTCTGAAGATTAAACTTTCAAATGTTCAAATATCTACAGTATGCTGTGTTAGAGCGTAGAACATCTACTAATACTCAAGTATGTACATGTGATTCTTGCATTAGTTTTGGTTCCTTTATCAGTCCTCTCCCTCGTACTACTTCAACGACTACAAGTTTACTACTACTTTTGGTCTCCTATTTTTGTATTCAATGGTGAGGTTGATTCAAAAGCACTGATATTGTTGAAGATGTCGTCCCAGGACAAATGTGAGATTATAAAGGATTATCTTATCTTCAGTTAGAGAAACCATCATTCCACATCGTTATAAAACCGTAGTCCTATTGCACTTTCATGAATGATTAGATCGTAGGGATGTAACAATAACTGCAACATTGCGATAGCTCCTTTGTTTAAATGCAGTGTTTTATTGCAGCCATAGCAACGTAAATACGAGATTTTCCTTTAGTCCATTTGCAAACAACTGTTAATTAGCACTTTTATATGTTAAGTCTTTGGAATATGACAGTAATTATTTGTACCAAAGGCTTGTCAAGGCATTTAAAGAGGAAAAAAATAGCATAAACACACTGGAAAAAAAATTACTATCTTAAATAAGCGAAGTTGTTAAGTGCTTGAAACAAACATTTATCTGGTTTTGAATGCATTTTGTCTTTGTTAAAATAAAATTGCCATTAGACCAATTAAATCTCACTAAAAAGAAGACAAATACACATATTTTCTGGTTTGAAAATAGAAAAAAATGCTACTACACTTGACATAAGAACAAAACGTATTCTAGGCGCCAATTTTATTCTAGGAAAGTCAAAAATACTCAAATCAAGATAAATCCTGTTCTGCCTTGAGTGTAAGAGCCCATAAACTCCCTGATATAGAGAACTGTCGACCCAGCTCTCCATGTCAACCCCAGTTCACTCCCACTGCACACTGCACACTGCACACTGCACACTGCACACTGCACACTGCACACTGCACACTGCACACTGCACACTGCACACTGCACACTGCACACTGCACACTGCACCGCTCCCGCCTGCACATGCACCGTAAACTCTGCCATGTCACGGAGAACCTCGCCCGCCGCCGCCACCTGCGTCACTTCTTACCTCTGCCTCCGGAGGGCAGCGTGGCCACGTCGCTGTTGACAGGCAAACCCGCTCCCAGTCCGTTGTTGAGCATGGGACCGTCGGACGGCTTCAGCTGCCATGTCAGGCCCAGCAAGTTGATGGCTGCGCACACAAAGGAAGAGGAGAGAGAAACGGAGAGCGGTTTAGAGACGGAGGACACGCGACTTGAAAGTGCATGTGACAATACACGGACCAGCACTTGAAAGCTCACGAAGACTGGAGGAAGAGGACAAGGAGGGGACAAGGCTGAGTGTGATGTCACAGACGCAGCTTGTGTGCTTTGTGTGTTTACAGCTTTTTTTCTACAGAGCTAGGTCGAGGTAAAGTCTGTTTTCAGGTATTAAGTAATTCCATATTGCATTTTATATTCTTTATTTTGAGCAAGTCAGTAGTTACAAAGAAGTATATTTCACCAAAACACAACAATTCTAGAAATGTTTTTTTTTCATTCAAGCTCGAAAAAGGAGTGGGAAGAAGAATTGAATCCCACCCCTGTCTTAAATTAAAGCATACATCAAAAGACAACGACATAATATGAAATCCCAGTCTCAACTAGGACTGTATCAAATAATCAATTTATTCAGCTGCTGGCGTCTTCAGACCCCATTAAATTACCTTCAGAACGCCACGTTACCGCCGCTACTACAGGTTCAACCACGATGAATGATAAAACAGGAGACAATTCTGACTAAATCAGGTTCAAATCAACATGATCCAACCACGAAAGGCAACAATCCTTATACCACGTTTTAGGAAGTTCGACATGTTTTCAGTCTTACAATGTAAATGCGACGTGTGCGAAACCTTTTTAATGGCTCTACAAAACGCCTCTCCACTGCCAGGGTTTAAGCCAGATCGTACAAAAATGCACAATTATAAAACTTTTAAAGACTCGTCTGTGGGTCGGTCTTCAGCGGTTCCACCCCGAACCTCTCAGTGCTCGACTTTGACTCTGACAGCTCCTGCGGCGCTTTATTCGAGAGCCTTTACACCTCGTCGTGCAGAACAGGTGACAGATTGCGACTCACCTACCCTTCTCCCCAGCTTTTGTCCTGGCTTGTGTTATTGTGTGTTATTGTGGGGTGCAGCTATAGAAGACTTTGTCAGCTCTTTACTCTCCTCGTGTGTTTCTCACCTCCTTATCCCGCTGCCAAACCTCTCCTCCCCCGTAAACAAGAGAACAAGAAACAAACGCGGGAGAAACACAACCCCCAAAAAACACGAGACTAAAAGCGGCAGAGTGACGATAAGTGGAAGTTGTTTTTTTTGGTCTTTCTTTATATAATGCTATGGTTATTAAAATTCATATGCGAGCCATTCTGTCACTGAAATTAAAGGTCTGCGGATTTGTAAATTAAAAGCTTTTGTCACTTTTTGTTTTTTTTACCACTATGTCTATAAAGCTTAAACAATGCTTGGATAAACTTAAGCTTCTCAAGACCTTGTTGGGATTTTGTCACAATGTAGAGCAAACTGAAACATTGTGATGAAAGGGAACACTTATTTGAAACATTTTGATTCTGAAAACCCCCCTACTTTGGTTAATCGTTGAAGTGTGAAGTGTTTGCACTGCCTGATCTATGTTAGGGCTTTAGAATTCTCGTTCTGCTGGTGTGAACATGCTGTTTTGTTATGTATTTCTAGTGAATAGGATGCAAAAGGACAATAAAGTGATCTTATCTTGTGTAAGTCATGACATCACCCTCGATTTAGGGACCGAACCGAATGCATGTATATATTTTCTCATGTGCATTTACAATACGGAGATGTAGCCTGGGTTTTCAGTGCATTTCCACATCTATACTACTCAACGTCTGCTCCACTGAACCTGGAGAGAAAGCAGCAGCCCTATCGTTTCCTACACCGTACGTAGGTGTGAGTGTATTTCCACAGACGACACCTGCATACGAGTACATTTCTCTTCAATTTGCCTCGTCCTGCCGAGGGTTTGCGCTCACAGGGGCGACAGAATTTAAGAATGCGGCTTTAGGATTTGCCGCGGGGGCAAGTCTCATTCACACCATGTCTCCGATCGCTGCTGCTGTTTCGTTTTGTTTCCACCTCGCGTTCCTGTCTTTCCTTCTCACTTGTTTTCAGTCCACACTTTCTGATGTTGCCATGGGGAGGGTGGAGACAGGTCACATGGTTCAAATGGTTCAACGTGCTTCTGGGTTCTTATGGTGCTTTCACATCTGTCGACATTTGGTCCTAAATTGAGCACATTTTAGGCCTAATGTGGACTTGGTTTTGTCTGGTTCCAGCCCCTGTTTAGTTCTGTTCTAGTCCAGTTTCATTTTAGAGTTCAGTTGCAATTTGTATGTGATTACTGTGCACACAGAAAATTGAGTATAAAATATATCAAAAACAAAACTTGGCTTATTCGTTTGGATGAGCAAAATGGAAAACTGTCATTTTTTTGCACATATTCGTTTTGGAAATTCCAACCTTCACATTAAAGTGGAAGTCTCCCTTTTTTTTGTTTCGTCTTGGTCCAAAAGTAGCTGAAATGGTTTTAGTTTAGTCGCACATTTCTTCTGGGAGTTCGTGAGGGTTCAAAATGTAATGTAAATGTTAAGTAACTACACCCAGTTTATTTATGATAGAGTCATAGTTTAGACCTGGTTTAGTTTGGATTTACCTTTTTTTTACACTTTACTTCAGAACAATATTGTAAGATAATAGCATGAAAATATAAATACTCTGTGTTGGACATACACTTTTACTAACAGTGTTATTTCTACTACTATCCTATTGCACTGATAAGTTCTACCTTTCGCGTTACACTTCCTCTTTGTTTTATTGTTGTTGTGTCAATCCTATTTGATGTAAGCCTAGTTTTCCTTTTCTTTTCTTCAAAATACTCAATTAAATCATGTTCAACCCAAATTTTGGGTTGAACATGATTTAATTGAGTATTTTAATGCTCTCGTGAAACGCAGCTTGACGTTAATGTCCGTCTACACATCACCAGACTCTGCCGTCACTTCTCTCTTATATTTTCTCCCTTTGGCCCGGACTCTCTCATCAATCTGACCTTCATGCCTTTGTATCTTTTTACCTTGAATGCCCCTTTTTTCCCCCCCTCCTCCTCCTCCTCCTCCTCCATCCCCTTTCTTCTTATCAGCCGCCTGTCCCCTCTCCTTGTAGATAATGCAGGCGCGCACACACTGACCGGGCTGAGATGCTATCACGCCCAGCGCAGTCGATAGAAAGATTGCCTATTGAATCAGCGGGCGACGGTTAGGAATAGTGCTCGCCATTGTGGTTCTCAATCTGGGTCATCCCCAAGAACTGCGGCAGACGGGGCGACAGTCAGCGTATTGTGCGTGCCTGCTCGTCTGTGCCTGCAAGTCTCCTCTTCTGTCCCCACCTCTCCTTTCGGCGCCCGTCTTCAGCCAATAGGGGGCACTCTTACTCCTTTGCCGCCGCGACGCGAGAAGCATCTGCAACAGGTTTTCTTTGCAGCAAGGCACACAAAGACAGACGAGCAGCTGTAACCGTTTCTTGACATGGCCTTTACGCTTGTGACGTTGTTAGTTCATAATTCAAAAAAAATAAAAAAAGTGCTGAAAATTGTTGCATTTAGCCGTTTTTTTTTGGTGCCGTCACGTTGAACCTTTTCTTTTTCAGATCATAATTGCTGTAATTACTGTTTTGGAGCTCAGATGGGAACGCTGAACAAAATGCCATGCCAATAAAGACTGTGGAATAAACTCACAGGGTTTTTGACAAGAGGAATACAAGGGTTTTTCGATGCCTGTTGCTATTTATTCTGTGATTTCACACTTGTAATGATTTTTAGGTGAGAAGAAGGGGAGTAAAAAAAAAAAAAAGTGCATGCGTGGAGTCGATCACAGGGAAGCAGGTTTAACAAGCAAACTATTAAAAATAGATCAGTTGCTTCATGAAGGTTTATATGCAATCTCGATGCATAATTCAGAGAGGCAAAGAGCTCACCGGAAACCATGTAAGGGGAAAGATGCAGCTAAAAAAGCACATATAACATGAAATGAATGAGGAAAGATAGACAGATAAAAAAAAGAGGTGAAACCGTGGCAATCCGTGGTTTATAGAAAAGAGAATGTGGAACGAGGAACACACGGACCAGTTATGGCCTGGTTTAGCTCTGGTTTAGCTCTAGTTTAGCTCTGGTTTAGCTCTGGTTTAGCTCTAGTTTAGCTCTAGTTTAGCTCTGGTTTAGCTCTGGTTTAGCTCTGGTTTAGCTCTGGTTTAGCTCTGGTTTAGCTCTAGTTTAGCTCTGGTTTAGCTCTGGTTTAGCTCTAGTTTAGCTCTAGTTTAGCTCTGGTTTAGTCTTAACTGCTGATACTGTGCTCATACTGCTGGTGCAATGTGTGTGTCCTCTACCTGCTTGTCTCCATGGAGATATTATTGCTTTTGGCATTTATTCAATTACATGTGTGTTCCTTGCATACAAATACCTTACAAAACATGCATTCTTGGTCTGGTAGCGTCATCTACTTTTCTCCATGAAGATAAATCATGTAATCATGCCGAATATTCCCGGCAAAGCAATAGCATCTCCGTGAAAGCAAGCAGGTGGCGGACCCTCCATCAGAAAAGTTACATATCCAATCTTATTCTGAAGGATATTGGCTCTGGTTCTGGTCCTCAAAACTGAGAGCTAAATTACTGGATGGTGTCTTTTCTTTTATACATATTAACTGTGTTTCAATTTTGTTCAGGACTTTTATGGACCTATTCATGAAATGTGTCACGTCTTCTTTTTGGACGCTCTGGTTTGTTCGTTTCTAAGAAAAGACACATTTTTGTCTTGTATTCAATCAATTAATGAAATCCATCATCTCTTCTTTGTAGATACTGTGTTTCTTTGTCTTAAAAAATAACAAACCAAAGTATTTTTTAACTGGGTTTACTCCCATAATTTAGATTGATAATGGGTTTATAATCCTCAATACTTTCTGTTCTGAATAAGGTTTAATTTATTCTTATAGTTCAACTTGATTTGACAGTATGCACAAAAGAGCATCAAACACAGGCATGACAAAAAATGAATCAGGATAAACTGACAGATCAAAAGCAAAAGGTGGTGACTCTTTGCTTTGATCGAGCAGCGGTCCAAAGGAATCAATCCAGGATTCAAAGAGAATATTTAAAAATGTGCCGCAAGGAGTCTGTGTTAGTCTTGCTTTAGCTGGCATTCGACGTCACTTGTAACGCCATTGACTGATATCCACAATCGCATCACAATCACATCTGCATTCTTCTGAAGCGGATTGAGTTTTCATCATAAAACTGACAATGTACGGGCGATTTATTCATTTATTGAATTCCCTTTTTCTGCATTCTAATCTTTCCATCCATCTATCCATTTGTCCATCCATCTTCTACTGCTTTATCCGGGGCCAGGTCACGGGGGCAGCAGTCTAAGCAGGGACTCCCAGACTTCCCTTTCCCCAGACACTTCTTCCAACTCCTCCGGGGGGATCCCAGGCCAGCCGAGAGACACAGTCCCTCCAAAGTGTTCTGGGTCTTCCACGGGGCCTCTTCCCGGTGGGACATGCCCGAAACAAAAAGCGCCCAGGAAGCATCCGGAACAGATGCCCGAGCCACCTCAGCCGGCTCCTCTCGACGTGGAGGAGCAGGGGCTCTACTCCGAGCTCCTCCTGTGTGACTGAGCTCCTCACCCTATCTCTAAGGGAGCGCTCAGCCACCCGGTGAAGGAAACTCATTTCGACCGCTTGTATCCGCGATCTTGTCCTTTCGGTCACTACCCAAAACAACTAAACCTCTATTGGACAGTAATTTCAACTGAGAAATGTAGTTTTTCCACATATTAATTAGTAGTTAATCCGCATATTCAACACTCCATCAAATCACACCCAGAAAATCATTTCCATTTTCCAATTAAACTTATGCATTCATTTCACCTTATTCACACGTTCTACTACCGTTTCTTTTAATAGACCGCAACACTTTACACTGCACATATGCATTTAACAGCAGAAGATTATTAAATTCCATTGTACCTTGTTACCTTTCTCAAACCCATTTACACCTTTTAACTCCGACACCCATAAATATTCCCCTCCACTTCCTCCTCACGAAAGCATTGTATTTCTGTCTGAACGCTTATGTTGGGAACCACTTACTGTCCGAACATGAATCACCACCACCTTTTTCCTCCCCCCCACAACGCCACATCAATGAGTAACTGTCCACTCACACCTTAAATCTTTTGCCATCTTCAAGTGTCTATTCTGCATCTGAAGCCTGTTGTATGGCGCTTTTCTCTGGCTCCTTAGGGGACGTGTTGCCGCTTAAATATTCAAGCTGTTCTGATGCGTATTCTCTTTCTGCTCTTAGAAAAGCGGATTGACGCCACTGGACGACAGCTCGCTCAAAGTAAATGGCCTCCACTCATGTACATTTCAGTGGCGGTTTGACGCTATTGTGTGCACCAAGTCCAGTCAAACTAAAACAGACGCAAAACTAGGTACAAACCAGCATCAAACCAAGTCTAAATCTATAGGCTTAAGCTGGTGAAGACCAATGCAAAACTTCACAACAAAAACATTATAGCGCAAGTTAAAAATGTCACTTTGCCTCCATAAAGATCGTATTTTTTTGCCCGGAATGTTCCACAGCAATGGAAAACAAGCAAGTGATGCCAGCAAGCAAAGTTACATACAGTGGAATAAGTAAGATCAAATGTTTTTTAGATATTATAAAAGTGCCAGGAATGAAATAGATGCTATATATATATATATATATATATATATATATATATATATATATATATATATATATATATATATATATATATATATATATATATATATATATATATATATATATATATATATATATATATATATATATACACACACATATATATATATATATATATATATATATATATATATATATATACACACATATATATATATATATATATATATATATTATATATATATATATATATATATACATATACATATACAGTATATATATATTTAATGCCATACTTCAGCCACAAAGCTTTAACCTGGATATTGCTATATTTGAAGAGCTAATAGATATTAAGGATCATGGGATATTGTTTTACACGTTTTACTTTTAAAAGTTTGGCATTTTAAAGTTGTATTAAAATCAATCTCTCTCCGACTAGTAGAAAACTGGTCCCTTTATTGAAAAATATCATCTGCAATTATGAATTATTCAGTCAATTTCTACCACAAGCAGAATTTTTAGTTTTAGTCGTACAGCTGTCGAGCAATGCTTTGGCTGCTCCCTGAATGGAGGCTACTACTTTTATATTTAGTCTCTTTTCAAAATGTTCCAGCTATCAGAACCGTTGCTTTTTCCTATTGTCGCGCCTCTCCGTTGTTCCATCTCAAGCCATCCTTATCATTGCCCATTCACACGCCTGCATCTCCCATTGAAGCAGCTGCTCTTCATCTAATTGCACCAAAGGCAGAAAATGGCCTCTTGCATGTCTTTTCAGTGTAATCTCTTGCAATACAAGTTAAAATTACACAAAGTGCTCAGAGAGACATAGACACGGACGTGCGCTAACACTCCTCTCCCTCCCCTCTCCCCTGGCCATCTAGATAAACGCATATTAACTGTACTAATTCACCACTAAATGAACAACTCTGACCCCAATTAGGGCGGTAATTGTAGCGGGGACCCGCCCCTGTCCTCGGCCCGTGCGCTAATTGGTTTAGGACGCATCTGCCTCTTCGCATTTCTACCTTTTAGTCTCCCTATACACACTTCCTGCAAACTCTCTAACATTTATTCCACTGGTAGTTGGTTGGTTTCTTGTAATCTTGTAATAGGCAACAAATAGTTCCGGTATAAGTTATTAGCTCTTATTGCACCTTATACCACCCTAAGCCAAAGGAAAAGGATGCATCATGATTGGCTCCCACTTTAGAACATAGTCTAATCAAAAATGCTCTATGATTGCAGCAATATTGCAGGTTAGGGTCAAACATGTTGATTCAGCCACCAAAATTATAATAAAGGATAGTCCAATGAGGTTCCTTTGGTCTTCTGATATTACGAAGCAGAACAGAAACAACTCAAATCGACCATTTCTGATCATTTTACAAGAGAGAATCACATTATGGACTGGGATGGAGCTTACATAAGTGGAATTGAGGACAACAAACACACACGAAAGACGAAAACGTGCCCACGGGGACGATGAACCTGTATACTGTCCCGAAGACATAGGACCGCAGATGGCGCTATTGTCTCTCTCCAACCAGGAAGAAGACAGCGCAGTCAAAACTGTCAAGTATAAAAAGATAAAATAAAACTCATCTAAAATCATCTGACGGAGCATTTGCCGCTGACCTTCCCGACATAACTTTATTCTTTTTTATAACAGGAAGGGGTCAACGATAGACCTACGAACTTTGACCACACGGGACGATTAGGTAAACATGTATTCTTTTTATCATAAGCCAGTCTGTCAGATAGACTAACATCAGAGGTATCACTCCTGGTATTACCACTATTATATAAAAAAGATGGACGGAGCAGAGCAGAGCGATAGATTCCTTCAGCTCTCTTTCCTGTGTCTTTGCCGCACAGACTCGCCGAGCACATGTTATACGGAGACACTGCTTCGGGTTGTTAATATTCAGTCCACTTCAGACTTACCACATAATATCCACTTAGGCGGAAGCAGTCTATAAATAAAGCAGTGAAGTTTGTGAAGGCAGTGCTGCTGGCTCAGATCGCCGGTCGTCCCAGGACAAAAGGAGACGTAAGTGGGGCGTCTGGCTGTTGCCCTGGGGCCCGGGGTGGCTGTCTGCAACGTCCCCCTACGTATGTTTCTTATTGCGCGGCATCGACAACAAGTGCAGTCTCTCCAAACCCCCGACGGGATCTCATCACCCGGCTGACGCAACCCGACTGTAATTGACTGCAACACACAGGTTATTCAAGTCTCATCAGCGAGCCGCCCCTGTACCTGAAAACCCCCTCTTTGCACTGGGAAACTTGTACTCGTTTGTCTCCTGAGTATCAGACGAGAGCGGGGCGCATGCGTGGTGAAAGTACATCCGAGTTAACACGACTTTAAAAGGTTAAACAACGTGAGGCGTTAGCGTGTTGAGGGAAAGGGCAACAGCGCCATGAAGGCATATGAGGCAATTATACATAATGAATAATTCTAGTCTTATTATTATAGCGCGCAAATAATTGGTTTTATATTGAGCTCTGCATGTGCGGTGACAATATCCGGAGACACATGTTGATTTATTAGCAGCCTTGAAGGTGTATGTATCGTTTCTGGTGGAGGTCTACTACCTGCTTGTCTCCATGACGGTGTAATTGCACCGCCCGAAATGCTCCTCAGTATGGCATTAAAGGACACAACTATGCACATTTTGCTCTGAGCTTTTAGCCATGTTGTAACATTGTTCCCTAATCTGAAACATATCTAGAGTTGTATTTAGCTTCATTCACGCATGTTTGATGAGTCTGTTTTGTAAGTCCTCTCCCTCTGAGCCTCGGAAAAACACTCAGTTTCAAATTTCCCAATTTCGTGATCTTTGGTGCCGTTTTGAAGTCCATAAATCATTGCCAGACTCGTTCTGGTCATTGTGTTTACTGTGTGCTAGCATCAGCATGTCAAGAGCGTTTGTAATTCCTTCAACAGCCAGTAGATGGAGCTCTAAGACAACTCCTGAAGAGGCAACAGCTCAGGGATATAAAACAATGTGTGCTTTCAATAGATATATCATTTAAAGTTCTAAAACATGACATGCTAAAGCAGAAGTAATCAAGAGCATGTCTAAAAGCATATAAAAATACAAATAACTAAAATAATGTGTCCTTTAAACTTATTGTACACTTGTAAACTGTAAACAATGCATTTTTGCTGAGAGCGGGATCGCCTCGCCACAGATCTGACATATAACTACTTTCCATGGAAATCAATGTTTAATGTTCAATTTAATATCATAATTATAATATAAATAAATAAAACATCTGAAGAAGTGCAGGTGGCAGGAAGTTACACACAGTACACAATCACATTTATCCTCTTAATCTTGCACTTATGTCTTGAAAACACATTTTTGTAGTAGTAGAAGAACAAAAAGGCCAATTTAAATCCTCCACTGACAAAAGGCAAAACACAGGACTGGCTAATTCCATCAGCGCTGCTTTAGACAGGGTAAATTAAAGAAGACAATGACCTCTAATTACAAGGCTGACACACTGACATTTCGCTTCCATTCCTTTTATTAGACAATCCATACATCTTGACTTCTTTTCATTATAAAGATGATCGCCTGCTCGCTTTGCATTTAGTAAATTGATCAAATGAGGAGGGGAGAAAAAAAAAGCATGTATTTTCAAAACATTAACACAGCATTTATCCAACTTGCCATAATTGCTTAATAGCCCGCTACTCCGCCCCTCCCGCACCGCAACCGCACTTTATGAAAAAAAAAAAACTGAAGTAAAAATCCCACAATAAAAAGTCACTCTAGAGTAAATGGGCGTACTGTCTGTATCCACTGGAGGAGAACAGGCGACTCACTCAATCACGGAGCAGAAATGGCTTCCTTTCTGGCACTGAAATATTGAGACGGTCCGGCGCGCGTATACAGCAGCGCAGGCCGCGCACGCATGACTGTGAGATGGGCCAAATGAACACAGATGTGATCGGAGTGATGTCCTCTTTTCTGAATCCTAATTTCCTCTTCAGATATCCCCAACCCTCCCCCCCACGCAGCCCGCCCGCCCCCCGCCCGCCGTGCACTTTCTCCTCTCTCCTTTCCATCACCCCTCCTCATCGATCTGTATTAGAAACAGGATATGAGGGACTACGCTATCTTATCACACATCAGAGCATGGCGGGGAGAGGACGACTGAAGCCGCCGCGAGATGGACAAACCAAATGAATATGAGCGGACAGCCATTCTTTCACTCCCAACCCATCCGTCTCCTGTTGCTAACGGGACGAGCGGGCGAAGCACCACGGGCCTAATTGGACCAGCGATCGGGCGCAGATAGCACCTCGTCTAATGAATAAATGAGTAGGGAAATAAACGCGCCGAGGCTGTAAGCTCCAATGTAGGCAACAGTTTAACGTCAGGGAAGTCCTAAGGGTGCACGGAGCATCAAAATATAGGGTTTCATCCCCAAAGTGTTGCACGCGTGGTCTTGATGTTAGCGTCATGCAATGTGCTAAACATGTATGAGGCAAATCGTTTGAAATGGGAGGAAAGGTGCACGAAAGCCAGCGACTATGGTCTTTAGGTGGTGTGCTACTACAATGCGAGTGAAATGCAAACTAGGGCTGCGCAATATTGGAAATGACAGTATTGCAAAATTTGGATATAATTTTAAGGAATAAAACAACCAAAATGTTCCTTAATGGATCAATCGAACTCCATTAAAATAAAACTTAACAGATACAAAACCAAGACAAGGCTAAATTAAACTGAATAAAGGAAAATCATGAATAAGAATCAAGCTTTTTTCAAAGTTTTCATTATTATTAAAAAGTAAATTTCTGTCAGATGAAGAACCTTGGCGTTCTGCAATATCTTTAGTATATTTATTTCTATTGATGCTTTTGTGATATACTGTACAGAGATAATACAAGCCAACGCAAATACAACATATATTATGAGTACATTATATCATAAGAAGATTTATGGATTTTGATTATTTATTTCTGTGAATAAGCTTGGAGACGTCAGTGATATTATCATAAACAAGGTCAAAACAACTGCATTTATCTATAGAAATCTGCTCTGGCCTCGTCTGAAGTTAAAGCTACGACAACGCTACGTCACCTTGAAGGAAAATATCCTATGGAATTCATTCATTTTTCAATTTCAAATAAATCTTCAGACTGTACAGAATACGTATAGTTGAAGTGACCTATAGAGACACAGAGTGATTAATGGTAATTAAGGCAAAATATATGAAGGGTGCACTTGGAAATTAGGACAGAATTTGGCACAACTTAAAATAGAAACACTGGAAGTTAAATAGCTTCTCTGTAGTGGCTAAATTATACCTCAAAGTTTTGTCCAACTGGGTCTTCATTAAAGCTTAAGGTGGTGGAGTAATATTTTGTTCTCGTGCTCGTGAAGTCCCAGGATTTCTATAATGGTCTGAACATTCTGTCTCCGGTTTGGTGAGAACATAAGTAACTAGTAAAGTAAAGTAGGCCATAGCAAAATAGAAATCACTACAATGTCGATGTGAATAAATACATTTACTGGATTTGACCCACGGTTGCCAAAAACATACCCAGATAATTATTCACATTTAACTTGTGTCAATACATATTCTCTATCTCTATTGGACCCTTTAAATTTTTGCAGCATCGGTTTATTATCATTATGGAATCAAAATGATTATTGAGAATAAAGTTCCTTCTGTAATCGAGTTAAACATTAGTAATTAACTGCTTCAAAAGTTTGTTGTTTTGCAATTCTAAAGTAAAGTTTAGTTTTATTGCTCTCACTCTGACCTTTCCTCTTTTGACCCCGACCTCTTTCCCTTGAAAACAAGTCCCAAACTTCAGGACAACAACCTCTTTAGCTCTCCAAAAGCGGCGGGTCAGTGGTCAGACGTTTACATTGTGATATCCTGTCCGAGCCTTCTTTGTGCCCTGCTTTGTTTTACCTGACCGGCGCGGCTGACCCCCTCATCGCTGCAGATGGCGTCGCACCTTGAGCCCTTGGCCCTGCCCCTTCCACTGAAAACTGGCAGCCCTTGGTTCGAGTCTAACCTTTCCCGGATGCGACAGAGCCCGCTGCTTGGTCCACACGCTCCACGTCTGATCCTTTTACCCCCGGGTTCGTGCATCCGCCATATGCCCAACCGCCCGACTCAAAGACACAGCAAACCTGTGGGCACGCACACACTGCAGCGCATCGGTCGGAGGGACTGAGCGACACTTCCTGACCCCTCGCTGCTCCATCTCGCATCGGCAGAAGGGACGCCACATGCGGAGCAAAGAGGCACTTCAGGGTCAAGGAGCCGGGGTTTGGACGCCGGCCATTTTGTCGCTTCCCGGGGTCCGACACAACTCAGAGCGACAGTGAGCAGACGCAATTGATTTCACAAGATACAAGAAAAAGCAAGTAAAATGGGAGAATTGGTGGCTGAAGAGGAAGTTAGTATTAGTCATCAAATAAATAAAAAAGGTCAAGAATCGTCAGGTTATGAGAGCTTTATAACCTGACGATTCTTAATCCTAATAATAAAACATACATTTGCCACAGTGCAGTATAGTATAGGTTATAGTATAGGTTATAGTATAGTATAGGTTATAGTATAGTATAGGTTATAGAGCTCGTGGATTGTGTCGTCACATATCATAGAATCATAGAAGAATTCAGTTTGTTTCCAAAAGTCTCTCAAACCTAGAGATTTTAAGATGCTATAATGTTCATTCAAAAGTATCCTAACGGGGATATTTCACCACTTTTTTGTGTTTTTTGTTAATTTATCTTTACGGGCGAATTCCACGGTCAGTAACATAACGTTTTTGACATTCGCTTTCGATAGGTGAGGTGACATTCCACAGATTCAATGTTTCAAATCATCAGGTATTTTAAGACCCGCTTAAGAAAACAGGAAGAGAAAGTGGCCCAAACTCTTAGTAAGATAATCAATGAGTTTGTCCAGAAAGTGGACGAATGACCTAATCAATGAAAGGGACATCTAACTGCTTCGGACAAGGGACAATTAACGAGATTTTAGTGCACTCCAACAAAACAAAGTACTCTCTCAATGTCAGTGGACTTTTTACCACTTAGTAGTGACGCTCTGCTGGTCTAAAAAGTGCAAAGAATGTCATTTCATTGAATAACAGACAGGCAAAATGGGTGCATGTCTTGCTCAAAGGCACAGTGAAAACACTGATTTACTATGTTAAAAAGTACACAAATTACAACAATAAGTTTATTTTTCTCTGTAAAAAGTTGTATTGCTTTGAGTAAACGTAATAAAACAAGAGATGACCTTTGTGCAAAAAAAAATCACAAAGAAACTAGCATAAATACACAGTGTTATTTAAAATGTAATTAACGTTAGCATATTATAATGAGATGAGCCGATGTGAACGCTGTGAGTGGAGAGAATGGGCGTAAAGCGATTGTGATCAGTCTGAGAGCGAGACGGAGCGGCGGTGATGGATGGTGAGTGGTGCTACTCAGAGCCATGAAGGTCACACTTGATGACAGCGCGTCCCGGAGCCTGTACAGACAGCGAGGGGCTTTTTAATCAACACACAGCAGCGATATGGGGCCAGGACTAAAAATACAGAGGCAAATGTGCACACGCTCTCATTCATCAGACGCTGCACTGCAAAAAAAAATACGACAAAACGGAAAACAATCGAGGAACGCGACAAGATAAAACCTTTATTTGTGCGGTTAAAGCTCGTCCCGCGGTCTCGAATAACACATAACAGTCTTTCAGTTAGTCGTTTGTTGAAAGTCAAGACCATGGATGCTTGTGTTGACCACTGGCTGACCAATGTGTTGGTTTTAATCCATGCTGTACTTTTTTTTATTGAGTTTTCTAACAACTTATCAGGCGGTGTTTGCTAACTGTAGTTTCCCCCACCGCGCTGTCACTGTGAGTGGCTCTGACTCTGGTGTACACTGCAGCATATGGACGGAATAAAAAGTAGGTAAATTGACTTAAGAGTGTTATACTATTATGTGAAGAAAGTGGCTATGACAAAATAAGGGCTATGATTGATGGCTGGTTTTATAAATGATAGGATGCAGTGGTAAGTTATGTAATACTGCGTCCAAACGTGTTCAGAGGGATTTTTTAACTAACTACAGCTTAATTTAACATGTTTGTTTGCAGCACTTCAGATCAAGTATTCACCACTTGAGATCTCAGGACATTCTTATTTTACAGTCACACAGAGTCAATCCCGAGTCAGGAAAAAGATAAGACAGCAAGACTATTCAAATTAAATTAAATTATTGTATTCCTTTTTGGTTTTATTTATTGTTTTATTGGCATTTGACTGGGATCCTGTGTTTGTTTTATTTGTATTTTGTTTTTAACAGGGTACTTATTAAAAAAATGATTGGATTTTTCAACTGTATAAATAATGAGGAATAAAAATATCATCCATAATTAACCTTGATAAAGAAGGAACAAAGACTCAATCCATTATGAACAAATATTTTGATTAAGAATTAAGAAGACTTCATTCATATGTCATTGTTTGCATATTAAAGTAGTTATTAAGCCTGAATCATTGAAGAGTGACTAGTAAATTAGTTTGGTGTAGTTATCTTACCATAAAATATGAATAAAATGTGCTACCCTGTTTGCTATATGCATATACTGTATTATGAGCGGTTTGCCTTTATTTGTCAATGCATTTCACATATTTATTTTTTGAACAATATCATTTTTACAGTGCCGGTGCCGCCGTGTGGAGTAAGACACTGAGCATGACAGATTCACACGCGCCGGCACAGACGATCCCGAACTCCCTGCAAAGGTGACACCGGCCCCCGCCAGCAAGTTTACTCTTCCCAGTCAAGGACGCGGCGTCGCTGTGGTTCGCGGAAACAGCTCCACCTGGGCTCACACACTGTTAACGCGAGGGTGCCCTTCATCTAACCCCGGAGTAGCAAACGTCTATGTGCTAAAAACAGATTTCCAAATTCACCCTGGCGTTGGTTAGCGGGGGGTCTCGAGTGGACAGATTTAGCTGAAGTGTAAGACGTGCCGCGATCCTATTACTTGCCACCTGTTTGTCGCTGCCACCCAATCACAGCCTGCGTTCCCTTTCAACCGGTAAGCGTTTCACATAGATGCACTCTTTCTCCTCTCCTTCGTCCTGCTATTTATATTTTGTGTCCCCATTTGTGCTATCGCCGCTGCAGCGGAAGAACCATCGTCAGCTTTAGTATCGTCTTCTTCTTCACTACCGTCATTAGTGTCTCTAATACATCTATTACACTCTGTCTTCATCACTGGGGCCAGAACCACATTAATCCGTTTAATAAAGTGTAAACTCGATTGACAGTGGCTGCATTCACACAAACACCGAAATCTCATAATAATCTGATTTCTGGACCTTTGAGATGATTGAAATGACATGCAAACTGCAAAAATCTGGACCATTATCAGAAAGAAATCAGAGGATTTTGCTGTTTACATATAATTTTATTAATGTTAATTAATTGTAATAAACGCAAAAATGATTAGATTTTGAGTGTGCATGAAACCTGCAGTGTCTGTTGGAGATATTATGCTTTTAAACATTTATTTGGTCACCTTTTTTAATTTAAATTAAGGTTGATTTGGCAAACATTTACAAACTACACCTCTGTTTCCAATGGGGCATTCACACATTGGAACACCCTCTTCTGTCAGCAGTAATGAACAATGTAATGGTTTATAGAGCTAAACACTCTTTGTGAGCGCTCAGAGAAGAGGACCTCGTAAGCAGAATGAATGAAACAAGCGTGACTGAGGCAAAATACAACTCCAGGAATGTTTTTTTTTTTTTTTTTTTTTTGAGGACAACAATAGAACATTTTTAGAATGATTGTGTGTAAGCCCTGTGACTGCCTGGCACTGTCACTTTAACACTCCGTAGTTAGTTGCTGGGATTGACTTCAGCCACCCACGACTCCTAACTGGAATAAGCAATAAGCGCAATGAAAGTACAAGCTGTCATTAGAAAGCATAATTCTGTGTAGAGGCAATTGCATTAGCGTTAGCATTAGCGGTGGTTCATTTAGCAGCTAGCCTAAAGGTAATGGCTACAGTCAAGAGTCTGCTACTGACCTTATTAATGAACGTGGCAAAGTTTTTGTTGATGAAACTATGGGTGAGTCAAGCTTGGGCAAAATGGCACGTTTTTCTCGTAATGATTCAAGATTTTTGACCATATTATTAAAAGAAAAACAAAACAATAAAGTTACGAAGCAAACAAATCAATAAAGTTACTAAACAATAAGGCTATTAAGCAAACAAGACAGACTTTTTAATTACCGTATTTTCCGGACTACAAGTCACACCGGAGTATAAGTCGCACCAGCCAAAAAATGCATAATAGAGACCAAAAAAAAACATATATAAGTCGCACTGGAGTGTGAAATGCGGATGCTATTGTGAAAATAAGATAATATCACATATAAGTCGCTCCGGAGTATAAGTATATAAGTATAAATATAAATATAAGTCGCACCCGGCCAAAACTATGAAAAAAAGTGCGAACTCCGGAAAATACGGTAAACAAATCCAAGTTTAAACATTCAAAAAATGCCATCCACCACTACACCACACGATATATGAAGTCGGAATGTTGTTTTACCGTAGACTTTTCAATTAAAAAGCAGTCAAACGAGCCGAGCTGTAATAGAAGATCCACGGTACAAGCAGACGTCACGCTATAGGGGCCAAGTCAACAGCGGGTTCCGGGATCAAAAACGCTCTGCCGTGTGCACTACCATCTTTTAGCCTGTGACATGTGTTCTGTTCCTCCCGGTGTTCTCGTCCTCCACGTGCCTCTCCGTCCTCTCTGTGTCAGCCCCTTCTCTGCTCTGCGCTGGTGTGTGATCAATTAGGAGGCATTAATCCCACAGATCCAGCAGGTGACAGGGCCCCACGAGTCTTTGCTCTCCTTCATGTCTCCTCCTCCTCGCTCCTCGCTCCTCGCCACACCTGGTTGTCTTCCATAACCGCTGTTTCACCTCCCTGACATAAATCACCTGCTTTCCTTCATCACGGCAAAAATAGTGCAAACTGCTGTTGTTTTAATGCAATTCATACCATTTATTATGGATTGGACCTACAGTGGATACTTTTCAATCCTCAGGCGAGACACTGCAGGTGAGTAGGAAAACAAATCTTGAATTTAGAGTATATAAATATCAGATCAATACAAGGCATTTAAGGCAAATGGACTAAATTGCGCATTCTTGAGACATAAAACTGAAAAATAGATGGAGCCACGCCTATATCATATATCATTTTTGACATATTAGACAGACAAAAACAAAAAAAATAAACTAGATTTGACTAAAAAGTGGCATAACATTTCAAATCGTGCACATTTTTTTGGGAGTTAAAACCTTAATTAATCAGACTTTTTTCTGTACGATGTGTCAAATATTGTAGTTTGGTGTATGTTTGGTGATCTTTATGGGAGAAAATGTTGAGAAAATGACCTTTGACGTTTCACTGTCCCTTATATAGAGTGGATTCACTTAAAATATAAAACAACGGTAGGATCGGATTGGACAATGTGGTCGTTTCCACTTGAAAGTAAGTAAGTAAGTAAATTTTATTTCTATAGCACCTTTCACAGACAGAAGTCACAAAGTGCTTCACAAAACACAAAATAAAACGATAAAAACACCAAAAATTTACAGTGAGCAATACATAATAGTAAAATCAGCCGCTAAAACAAATGCAATTAAAAGGCTTGACTAAATAAAAAGGTTTTAAGCTGACCCTTAAAAGCAACTGAGTCCAGTGACCGTAGGGAGAGCAGAAGATCGTTCTAGAGTTTGGGGGCAACTGCCTGGAAGGATCGGTCTCCTCAGAAAACGGGTGCGAGGTTGAGAGAACATAAAAACAGTGTCCCCTTAATAGGGTTAAACACACCTAATATGAACAATCTGTAACCTATTGGCGATCGCAATGTAGCACCAGGAACTCTCCAAACCTTGAGCTATAGTATCCTGGTGTGGGGAACTGAGCTGGAGGCCTTTTGTGCATGTTTTATGTCAAGAAAACCACCTACAGCGAGAACAGTTAAATCCTTTGTTTTCAAAGCTGCATTATTTATCCACTTCTCACACTTGCTAAGCTATTCTTCCATAGATGCAGTTGCCATGGGGCGGACTGGCAGATATGTTGGTTTGAATTGAACTGGTCTGTGTTTCGTTGCAGTGTTGGACAGTAATTGTACATGAACCAAGATAACCAATAGTTACTCTTTTATTTGGCGGTATTCTGCAAACAGTTCTAATTTGAAATGATTACACTGCGATATGTGATGACGCAATTTATACTTTGAACGGCGCAGTATTAGTAACAAAAACAGAAACATCTGCTCGTCTCGTATGCATGTGTGATTTTTCACTCTCTAATTAGTGATAAGTGAATATATAATGAACTGCGGCACAACCATAAAGCTTTTACACTATAATGTGATGCAACTTTATGTAACGTGTCCGAAACAGTCCTAATACAATACTCTGATTGGACCATGTAACAGACGACGTTACAAAATAGGCCACATTTAAATTCCGGCATTCAGTATTCTGTAAATAAATACATTTTCAAAGTATTCTTGCCATCCACACAAGTGCACACATTCGGCAAGCGTTTTTGCCCATAGAGAGCGACCGAGCAGTGCTTTTTACAACTATTTTAAAGCTTCATACTATCTTTTTTGACAGTGTATTGATGTTGCTAGTCACAATTAAGTGTAAATATAATAGTGTGTGTCATTTATGGGCACCAGGAGTGAAAAACAAACTCTCTGTCTCACTCTCATTGCGACAGTCACAGATCAGAGTCTCTCCGCTGTGTTTTTCGGGCGCCCCTGTCCTGTTGTTCCCGTGGCGACCCGCTGACAGTGATGCATCTTACTTCTTCGCCTCTGCCCTCTCTTGCTCCGACTCAATCCCAACCTCTCTTCCTCCCTTCGCCTTCCTCTATCTTGCCCTCTCCAGGTTGCCGTTCACAATGACAGACCGGTATGGGCCAACCATTCACCTGTATCCTAGCAACCACATCTCCTTTTTGGCTCCGGTGCGCCACGCAGTGCAAGCAAACAAGATGCCTGGGGATCGAAGAACAAGCTCTGTGCGTTCAGTCATTCCTTCACATGTTAAAGAGGAGCTATACTGCACTAGAGTCAGAGTAAAACAGTCACTAGGAAAGGAAAGCTTTATATTTGTAAAAGGATTGAATTTGAGCCAATGTGTATCAATGAATTTCAGATTTAAAATGACAATGCTAATCATCATCATGCTGTACAGTAAAAATGCAACAATCAAAATATCGTTAATGTTTATAAAAGTGTGTTGTAATCGTTCATTATTGTTTGAAGGCATTGGATCAACAGATTTTGCCTATTGAGCTTGTTCTTAAATGTTCTATATCAATATATCCAAGCTGTGACCCGGGGGCCAAATGTGGCCCTCAGACCAAGAAGGCAAGGCCATAAGTTAGGCCTAAGCATGTTAGTGTGAAACAGACTCGCATAAACGCTCCAGGCCTGAATAAAGGCAAGTTAAGTGAATTTTTGCCCGTTACCAGAACTACCAGTCAATGGCCCTCTGCTTTATTTATGTTTCATGATGCGGCTCCTGGTGGAAAAAAAAAGTTTGCAAGCTCCTACTCTGTAGCTCAAAGCTCAATAGCATATATTGATATCAAAAACTTTGGGGTAGTTTTAGTTTTGGGTTCATGTTGATTAGTAAATGCTGTTGTGTTGCTCCTGTTAAAGGTGGAATGGACGATTTTTTTCAGCAATTTTTTTTTTTATCATATTTCCTCGTGGCGTGGATAAATCATTTGTCCTGCCACGTATCAATCATAAAACGCACCTACCGCTCACCTGCAGCCGCGTGCGGTTCCTCCTCACGTTTCCGCGTGCCTAAGCGCATGGATCTATCATAATATAGTTCCCTCAGAGTACGGGGCAAAATGAAGACAGAGAAAGACAGTTCGAGCTGACGCAGAAGTGGACAGAAATCTACGGGAGACGAGCGATGCGATGCGCTCCGTTGCGCTAATAAACAAACGCACGTGTGTGTTGTATCAGACCGCAGGCGGAAGTGCGCATGCGCACTTCCGCCTGCGTTCTCAAATTGCCGAAAAATCGTCCATTGCGCCTTTAAGTATTCAATTGCACTCCCATACAATAAAAAAGTTGAGACACTTTCTAACCGGCTCTACTGTGTTCTCTTTACAGTCTCTGACATTACACAGTGTCAAAAGACTCAAAACCCAGATACTAAAACTAACCAAATCTAGACAACAAGCATCAATACTGAGAAAACAAAAAATCACATGTATAGGACAAAATTTAATATTTCCTGCAGTTTTAAATAGTCTGGATCTATATTAGTCTAAGAACACAAGGTCATTTTAAATAAACTAATATTATAATGTGTTGAAAATGGCATTATTTAGACAAAAACAAATAGCATTTTTTAATACTTTACAGGCTTTTCCTTGACATTGTAGCTCTACCTTGACAACACCTTTTCACTATAAAAAGTTGTCCTCTACCTTCCACCTCACTCCCTCATTGAATCCCATGTGTTGTGACATCACATGAAAACAACCTATTCAATAACGTGGCTGGACACAGATGCGTATGGACAGACCCCCACTGAGCCGTAGATGTTTGAATTTTCGACTTTGGAAATATATATCTATGTATGAGTTTATCTGGTTCGCGCCTGGCACCATTCAAGCAGTGTGACAAACTGAATATGTCTCAAAGAGATGCGGTCTGCCTGCTTATGCCTCATGCTGAGTCCTGCCTTTCTAAAGAGGTTCTCAGCCCGTATGAATTTATGTGTGCTTCCGCAAGATTGTCGGGCAATTTTCGAAAGATTTATTTATTCACATGAAAAAAACAGAAAAGGAATAAAGTGATGTTTGTAGAAGGCCATGCAGGCACGCCCATATATAGCCATACAATCGGATAAACGCATTTTTCAGGTTGAGAGGAAAGCACAAATAGAAAAGTGCTGTTTGTGCACATGTGTCGCGGTGTAATTTATGAGCGGGCTCCGGGGTGGACGCCTCGGAGGGGTCCTCTTCACGGCTGCATGGCTCGGGGTGCTCAACGCAATCCCCTAAAGATACTGACAAAGCGACACCCATTCGCACGCTGGCAGATCCCCCTCATGAGCGGTGAACTCTTCCCACTGTCGCTCACTGCACGATTAGCGCCACAAAAAGCTAGGTAAACACAAGGACTTCAGGCTCAGCAGCGTCGCTACAGCTCTGTTCAGCTTAGACAAAAAAAAAAAAAAAAAAAAAAAGCAGTGCAAAACAAGTCTTACAGAAGTGAAACAGGGAATTACCTTAATCTGAAGTAATGAAATATCAATGCTGCCTTGTTTGGCTTAATGAGTCACAATATGGGCATTAGAACAGTTAGAATCAGTATGTTAATTTATCTTCTTTTGCTTTTCCCACCAGGGAGTCTGAGTGGAGTCATCTGCCTCAGGTTTTACTCGTTGCAAAGAGTCACAGGACTCTTTGCAACGAGTGAAAACTAAAGCAGATTACGCCATTGTTTTTTGTTCAATTGCAGGCCCGTTATCGGCTTCCACATTACAGGGGCCCCATGCGACATTTGTGGTGGATGGTACGGACCCTGCTTGTCTCTAACGGAGATGTTACTGTACATGCTTTTAATGGAATGTTCCACAGAATGGCATTAAACTTTTAAATCTCATTAGAGACAAGCAAGTGCTGCCACCAAACACGTCAGGTCGTCTGTAGAGATGCACGCCCGCTAACAGTAATGGTGCATGTTTTTTGTTTGTTTAGGTATTCGAGCATGAAAAACGTCTGTAAAGTTTCACGGTGCACTAAAAATGTAGCATTTAACCCATGTCACTTGGGTGGATCACAGTGCTGCACTCAGGGACTTACCTCCAGATGGTGATTTAAATTTGCTCAAGACCTTCTTATAGCTGGATGATTTGCATGTTGTGAATGCGTTAGGGTAATGAGCGACAATGAAGTACCCAGCAAAAACTTCAAATACAGGGAGAACATACCATAATAACTGTGCAGAAAAACCCCATAGAGCCCGAGGTTAAACCAGGAGCCTTCTTGTGGTAAAGAGAGATTGCACTCAAACAATGACCTGCCATAACATGAAATAGTATTAACAGTCTAATTCTTTTTAAGTTGAAGCCATACGATCCCCACCAAAGCCAAACATTAACCAGTACAGCGTAATGAAATAAGACATTTTCCTTTCACTGTTAAAAGCTGTTGTTGGCCTGCAGAGGATTATAAAGCCATAGGGCTGGAGTTTAAAGGAAACCTTATTAGCAGCAGCTGTTCCGACTCAAATGAAAGCATTAAATGCACAGCCCTTTTAATACCATTCCACTGATAGCTTTGTTTTCTCACAAACCCAAAAATCAAATTAATTACGAGGCATGGCTAATAATCTAATGCTACCAATTATGAGGATGGACAGCCACTAGTGTTAACAAGTTGTGTCTGGCAAGTCCCCAGATGGTGGGTCGATATAGAGGGGATGGCATCAGCATGTTTGTAATATTACACTAATTAGGTATTTAAATGACAACTGTTGGCGCACTGGTTTATCCTCTGTGTTTATAATAATACACATTTCCCTATACTGTGGTCTTCTTGTCAGCCCCAGCCATTGTTGCATTGTGTGCTTTTTGCCTCCTTTCTAACACGGCTTGTCACTATTATCCAGCAATGGCCCTTTAATATACGCTTAAACAATTGTGTATAGCTGAATGGATGTTTGGTTTTGTATTGCATTTGTTCACACTGTAAGCCCGCATGACAAACATGGGTCGAACTGACTTGTTTCCAGTAATATTTTTTACAAATCTGTCCTCCATACGCTACAGTGGCCCCAGAGGCTCAAAATAAAGTTGCACCGTTAACTTAAAAGACGCGAGTAATCCAAAAGTATAAAGACAAAGTGTATTCTATTTGAAATTGCTCTTGAAAGGGCACTGTATAGATTTTCAGGTGGGAAGTCTACTACCTACTGGTCTCCATGGAGATGTTATTGCGTTGGCTGGAATGTTCCGCAGTATGGCATTGAGCTTGATCTGCCTTTTTTTGAGTTACAAAAAAAAAACATTTGAGTTGTTTTATCTAGGGCTGCACGCTGAGTCGGAAAAAATAAAGACTTTTCTAGTAAATACTGGGATTATATTGCAAATAGATTTATGTTTTAATGTTAGGATTCTGGTCAAAACTTACTGTCAATTAAAAAAAAAAAAAACATCCAGGGGAATTTGCAAAAAGACCCATGAACTGACAAATGAATAAGAATCACAGGATAGTTTCTGTTTGTGGAGGAAATTATGGCACTTTTTTTGTAATTAAGTGCCATAATTTCCTTATACTACAGCCATTGCGATTTTCTAATTGTGTCCATTCAAATTCTGATATGCTTTTATTTATGATTACGTTCATCTATGGCCTGGCCTTTAGAAATACTTTGTGGTAGATGCAAAGCCATACTGTGGAATATTCTGGACAAAGCATAAACATCCACATAGAGGCAAGCAGGTGGCAGGCGCTGAAAAAGTTACACAGTGCCCTTTTAAGTACTAAAATAATAAATCGTCTTCATATTCCTATAGACATTGCATTAGGTATTTTTCCAATTCTTCAAAGTAATATTTGTTCTTCTCTCTTTTTCATTTAAACATTTCCATTGCCTATGGCTACAAAATCATCCCTTCTCATGTGTTTGAAAACCTGTTTAATTTCACAGCCAATAAAAGCAACCCATCCTCTGTGAATCTTATGTGCACTATACAAAACTCATATCTGGTTTTGTTGTTGCGTGTTTGCCCTGCGGTTGCTACAGTTATGTGCGGCGCTCGGTGTGAACTTTCCCGTCCTTTCCTCTGCCCACTCTCCTGGCTCCATCTGTGGCTGTCCGCCGCAGTGTGACCGCGAGGAGGCCCAGGAGACGATGGATGTGTGCGCATGGCCCGGGGCGGAGGGGCCTTGCTCTGCCGGGGGAGGACATAGTACAATCTCAAGGGCACGCCACGGGACGCTACGACTTCAGAAGATATAGATAGACATGTCCGCATTTACATAGGCAGCATGGATAGAAAGTGACACGTGATGGCACATGCCAGGACAGGCTTTACATTAGTGAAAGCAGCAGTGTCGATGAGCAAAAAGCCAATCTGTTTGCGCATTTAACATAGTGTATTAATGTGGTAATGTAGGTACGGTGTCTTGCTAGGGACACATTCGGAGAAGTAGTGCTGGAAAAAGTGATTCAACTGCTCACATCGCAAGTACTGAGCGGCTATTACTATCCCTAACGATATACTTTTTTTTTTTTTTTTTCAACTATTTATTGACGAACACACACTGCGAATGTATTCAATAAAGTCCATTATGGCTGTATGTAATGTTATATAATTACACAAATGCTATATCTGTCTGCAGAATCAACTTTTTGCATGTTATTGTTTTATTGTTCAGCCCATAGACAGAAAGTGTCCTGATTTATTTCACCAAGGCAACTGTTTAGTTTTAGTTTATTTCTGTGCACAATTCTTACTAATAAAACAATAGATAAATGGATAAAAGGCAGGTTGTGATACAATACACCCTAATCGTTCCAGTCCCATTGTAACATCACAACAGTGTTATCACATTTTTCTAATATTGTAACACCCCAACCGTCAGTGACACTTGACTGCACATCCTGACAGATCCATCCTATATATCGCAGAAGCGTCATCGCCCACACCCATCCACGGCAGCACAAATAATGAAAAATTACATTAATAATGTATGCAGAGGTGATATGGGGCTTGTCCTTTCTGCTGATGCCACTGTTTTTATAAGAGCCTCCCATCTGTTGACTGGGTCTCTGGGGTAAAGCGGGGCCAATCAAGAGCCCAGCAACACATCTGCCTCTTTATCCAGATTAACACTCTCCATATACCTGTTATTTTCCTTTTACTCCATTGTCTCCTTGTCACTGGGGGATTGCGCGCTCTCGTCCACCAATTGAGGTCAAGAAGGACTAAAAATCATCGCACATACACACACACAAACCCCCCCACCAATTCCCCTTCCCGTTCTCGCCCTCCCACGTACTCGGCCGGTCAAAAACGATGTTCTCGGCAGTCTCTAGGAGTTGGTACAAAGTGCTCTCAGTCGCTGCTATTGCTGTAACTGCAACTATTACAGTTTTAGCTCCTTTGAAGCATAGGTCAAACGGCAAACAGCTATTGGTCAAGCTGCTGTGAGAAAGTACCAGTTCCCGGTCCTGGGTGATTATGTATTGTAAAGGCTCATAATTACGAATAATGACAGATGATTATTTTTTTCTCTCAATGTACAATTCAAATACACCCACACAGGGCTATATTTCTATTAGAAATGTCATTTTACAAGTAACGCTCGTGGTTTGCTGAAGTAAAAAAAAGCACTGGATGAAAAAATTGTATAAGTAGTACATATTATAACCCATTTTGGACATTTATAGCTATTGAAAGCCTTTGTATACTAGACTTTGTTCCAAGTTTTTATAAAAACGAGTGCACACCTCATTCAGATTTCTGTGTGTGCAATTCATTTGACCAATAATTGCAAACACTATTAACATTCTATCAGTGCATAGTTAATTCATTGTTAATGAAAGCCCTAATAGGTCAGGCAATTTATCAACAGAACATGCTTTTGTTTCTGAGTGACATGTCAATAACTGTGACGTGTAAAAACTGCACAACGTAATCGTGAAATAACACTAACATTTAACACATTGCCGTTCCTACGATATGCAACGCAGCACATCCTCCGTTTCTCCCTTTTGTAAGTTGGTAAAGTACTCTCCTCTGCGTCGCTGCTGTTGCTGTGAGTACATCTGTCTCCGTTCTGGATGTGGAAATGTAACAAACACACAGTCCCCCGCTGGCCCTGTTTAGCTTGTCCCCCGACTGATACCTGCTCCTGGAAACAGCCCATAAACAGTATTTTATGCATCTTCCTATGAGTCTGACTGGCTGTTTACTATGCAGAGTCGAGGCCCGAGCTCCGTGTGAGACTGCCACACAGCTACACGACGACAAGACTCGGGGAATATGCATGTGTAATGTAACTGGCCGTTAGCTTGACTATTTTTTCGCAGCGGTTCTGAATGAATACAAATTTTGTACATTTTATGCATTGTGTGTCACGCCGTGTCTGTACGCTCCAGTGTCCAGTAAGATTGCGAGGTCAAACAGCAGCAGCAGACATTAATTCAGCTGCTATGGGCATGTGGACACGAGTACTCTTACCAATGAAGTGCAAGGCTAACTTTTACAAATCATTTCTTAGATAGACGGATAGAGAGAGACTTTATTGATCCCAAAGGAAGTTCAAACTCAGCAAAAAACATTTTCACTGCATTTCCTAGTCGAATCAACAATACAGTACCTCTTTTCCACTGGTCAAAGCTGGATCATAAAGTTGGTCCAGAGTTGGTTAAACAAAACTCCAAAACACCAATTGGCAACGAAACACAATAAGAACAGTTTGGATCTGGATGAATGACTTATGTGGACTTTGTAGAAAAGATGAGACGTTTCTGTACATCTTTAAGTTTCAATTCTGACATTTCTGGATGAAAATGGGCAATCTTCTTTGTCGGAGCAATCAAGTTGCCATTGTAGAAATCGTGAAAGCAAACTGACTTTTGACTGTGACAGAAGCCAACCTTGATTTGAGCAAAGCCTAAACTACAATAGCTTTGATTAGCTTAGCATATTGTTCAGTTATGTTTCCAATTTGGGGGAAAATGCATCGTAAACTAGCCAGTACCGTGGACAATTAGCATCTAGCATCAGACCAATGACGTCTAAGGTAGGTTGTAAAATACAGGGATTGTCCTTCATGAATAAAGCATTTATAAAAGTACTTTTTCACTTACCGATGAAGTAGGAGAGTAGGATGGCCAGGAGGGCGGCTGCTGCGATGGCCGACACTGCGGCACATTTCCAGCTGCAGTACTTGGACGGTTTCTTTAGTTTGAACGTCGATCGGGAGAAGGTGTTTCTGGGCAACAGGCGAGGGGGCGGAGAGTACACGGTCCCGGAGGTCAAAGGGTAACCGGGAGACGAACTGCTGAAGAGTGGAGTGGTCCCTGATGACGTCTTGAACAAGAAGTGCCTGCAAAGAGAGAAGATGTCGATACATGAGCTGAAGAATATTTGATTTTGGATGAAGTAAAGATTTTTATGGCAATTTATCTTATATCTGTCATTCTTAATCCATACACTTTTCCAGTCACTTTTCTGCATTGCCTTTGCCTTGAACGTTCCATGACATGATCTCCATGGAGACAAACAGGCGGTGGTACTAGCCTAAGTTACAGGTCAGATCTGTGCAGAAGCGCTTACCTATGTTTGTATTTTGTTGCAATAAAAACACCCTTAATGCTAGAGAGCTATGTTTCAGCTCATACTGTGGAACATTTCAGGCAAAGTGAGAACTCCATGGCAACAAGAAACATTATACCATGCATCTTTACATTTGTATATTTGGAGAAGTAAAACATTCAGTGCCACAAACTGGAAGGCAATGGGTCTTTATTCCAAATAGTGGAAACCTACATGTCACTGTAAAACCTACATGTCACCGTGAAACCTACATGTCACCGTGAAACCTACACGTCAACGTGAAACCTACATGTTACCGTGAAACCTACATGTCACCGTGAAACCTACATGTCACCGCGAAACCTACATGTCACTGTGAAAGCTACATGTCACCGTGAAACCTACATGTCACCGCGAAACCTACATGTCACTGTGAAAGCTACATGTCACCGTGAAACCTACACGTCACCGTGAAACCTATATGGTACCGTGAAACCTACATGTCACCGTGAAACCTACATGTCACCGCGAAACCTACATGTCACTGTGAAAGCTACATGTCACCGTGAAACCTACATGTCACCGCGAAACCTACATGTCACTGTGAAAGCTACATGTCACCGTGAAACCTACACGTCACCGTGAAACCTATATGGTACCGTGAAACCTACATGTCACCGCGAAACCTACATGTCACTGTGAAACCTACACGTCACCGTGAAACCTACATGTTACCGTGAAACTTACATGTTACCGTGAAACCTACATGTCACCGTGAAACCTACATGTCACTGTGAAACCTACACGTCACCGTGAAACCTACATGTTACCGTGAAACTTACATGTTACCGTGAAACCTACATGTCACCGTGAAACCTACATGTCACCGTGAAACCTACACGTCACCGTGAAACCTACATGTTACCGTGAAACCTACATGTCACTGTGAAACCTACATGTCACCGCGAAACCTACATGTCACCGTGAAAGCTACATGTCACCGTGAAACCTACACGTCACCGTGAAACCTATATGGTACCGTGAAACCTACATGTCACCGCGAAACCTACAAGTCACGTGAAACCTACACGTCACTGTGAAACCTACATGTCACCGTGAAACCTACATGTCACCGTGAAACCTACATGTCACTGTGAAACCTACACGTCACGTGAAACCTACATGTCACTGTGAAACCTACATGTCACTGTGAAACCTACATGTCACCGTGAAACCTATATGTCACCGTGAAACCTACAAGTCATCGTGTCACCGCGAAACCTACATGTCACCGTGAAACCTACATGTCACTGTGAAACCTACATGTCACCGTGAAACCTACAAGTCATCGTGTCACCGCGAAACCTACATGTCACCGTGAAACCTACATGTCACCATGAAACCTACATGTCACCGAAAAACCTACACGTCACCGTAAAACCTACACGTCACGTGAAACCTACATGTCACCGTGAAACCTACATGTCACCGTGAAACCTACACGTCACGTGAAACCTACATGTCACCGTGAAACCTACACGTCACGTGAAACCTACATGTCACCGTGAAACCTACACGTCACGTGAAACCTACATGTCACCGTGAAACCTATATGTCACGTGAAACCTACACGTCACGTGAAACCTACATGTCACCGAAAAACCTACACGTCACCGTAAAACCTACACGTCACGTGAAACCTACATGTCACCGTGAAACCTACATGTCACCGTGAAACCTACACGTCACGTGAAACCTACATGTCACCGTGAAACCTATATGTCACGTGAAACCTACACGTCACGTGAAACCTACACGTGACGTGAAACCTACATGTCACTGTGAAACCTATATGTCACGTGAAACCTACACGTCACGTGAAACCTACCTACATGAAGTTTGTTTTAACGTTCAATCAAAATCAGAAAAGTACTTTCAGAGAAGAGAGAACGAGAAGAGAAAACTTGGGAAATAACTTTGGGGTAAAAAAAGGCAGTGGTTATGTTATGAGTTGATGTTTCGAAATAAGTCCAGGAAAGACTGGGTGGGAAGGTAAACATAAAAAGGACACTCCAATCTGCCACCCAATCAGACCGAACGACAAGGTCACATATGGGGAAGGCTCGCTCCAATTTCTCTTTCCGATGGATCCTTCCTGCCATATGGGTTTGAACATTCTTCACCTGATTGTGTCTCCAATTCGTTCCAGTCCAAGGCCTCTCTTTAACCTCCACCTGCTCTAGCCACCTTTTCTTTATATATATATTTCTGTCTTTTTATGCTTTTCGCCACGTTCATCCCATCTTCACTGCCCCTCTCTGAACTTGATGGCGTTGAAAGATCGCTGCAGTGCACTCTTCCGGTCCTCACTTTGCCACTGGGGTCAGAGCTCAGAAAGAGGATAAAAGGGGGATTTGAACCGTCATCCCGAGTCGGTATTACCCATTATGCTTTGCTATTCTGCACCTGCTCACCCAACAAGTCTCCTCTACCCCCGTCTGAGCCCTCCTCCGTTTTTCCATTTTCAGAGCTATCATTCCTTCCTCTGTCACGCTTCTCAGTCCCTCAAAGTAGAAATTATATCATGAAGCTTGTGATGGTTTGGAGAGATATTTTGGTCTGGTTTTGTTTGTCTATTTATCGTCATCATTCCAAAAACTTTCTCTTAGGGCCTTTAACTCAAAGCTTTGAATTCAGTAAATTTCAACTTTATTTCTTAAATAATTTCCTCCATTTGTAAAAGTAAAATTTTAGGGCTTCATACATTATAGAAATCAGTATTTTGGTAGTTTCTTGGACACATTTGACTATTCCATAAGAACACATTTAATAGCAATAAAAAGAAGGACATTGCATTATTTTGAATATGTGAGCTTCAAAATATTTGGAAATGAAAGAGGTGCAGTTGATTTCTCAGTTTTCAGACACCAGAGGGTCAGTGTTTATCTACCTTTATCATGTCACATATAAGTATATCTCTAATGTGTTCCTATGGGAGGTGGTTTGCTATAGCAACCGTATGAATAGAGAGCACTGGATTGAACATCAAAAAGTGAACGTCATTGGCCATTTTTCTGACAACAGTTCAAAGCGTCTTTAGAGATGCATTAGCCAAAAGAAAAACGTTGCGAAGCAAAGAAAAGAGCAGTAGAACGATGTACAGGGTCAAAACTTGTAAGTATCCATTCATCACACATACACTTTAGAATGAACAGAAAATTCTATGCAGCGAGATGACACGTCTAAAATTTGGCCGCAGAAAATGAATAGAAAAGCAAAGGCAAATCTTAGTAAAAGATTAAATGTATTATAGCTACACTGATTGTTGTGTATTTCAACATCACTACTGACATGAACATGCATCAAAAATCCTCTTTTTGATGTTTGCACAGGTTTGTAAATTTTTCTCAATAGGTCCTACACCTCAGTCTTTCCACCAATAAGTACCACCAAAGAAACCAGATCTAAACTGGTCTAAAACAGGACTATTTTAGGCCAAAACTAGATCTAAAAGTGGATTACACCATTAAACAGAAGTAAAACAAGGACTAACCCAAAAAGGACAACAAAAGTGGATAAAACTAGCTCCAAAAAAAAAAAAAAAGAACTAGACCTGAAGATGAACCTCACGCACAACAGTTGTAGAACCACTGACCCACACCATTGAATTGTGGACCTTCAAAAACAACTTGCGGGATGAAGAGAGAAATACAAGACCTTTAAAAAAACTTTTCAAGGACACAACGAGACAGAGAATCGACTTTTGCTGCTCTTTTCGGCGCCACGCTCAGAGGAAGTACGTGGCGGCCCCTACACAGACTCCAGGTGGTCGCACAGAAGAGGGCCCCGAGGTGAGAGAGGAAGATCAGAGAGCCCGCAGTCACTCCTCTCCCCCCCTCGCTCTCTTTCTCTCTCAGAAATGACAGAAACTTTTCAGCCCGGCGTCTTTGTCCGAGGGGCTGTTGTTTGCGAGCTGCACAGGTGCAAAAGCCTCGGGAATGAGGTTGTCTGGGGCTGTTTTTAACCTTGAGATTGGGGAAGATCAAATTGAAGAATGGTCAAAATTTAAGGGGAATAGCTGATATAACTGGTGAAAAGTTTGAATGGGGGACTTTGAATTATGAACAAAAATACATACAAAAGCAGGCATTTTGACACTTCCAGATCACCACAGTTTTGTGCTTTTTCAGATAAAGAACACGTCTGTACTCACTTCACTTTAAGCTGTGTTCAAACTTGATCCTGTTCCAGTCCAGGTTTAGTTCTGGTCTAGTGTAAGTTTTAATTCCAGGTTTAGTCCCAGTTTATTTGCTGTCTTGATGTGGTTCATGTGTAAGAGTGAGCGCAACCATAGCAACTAATGTGAATGATACACATAAAGAACAACTCCATCCAAAGACAATTGATCCCTGGACTACTACATTTATGCCACATTTGACTTACATATTGACCATTGCGAGACAGGACCAGTGCCTGTTTAAAAACTTTATTTAAAAATTATACATTTTTTAGTAATTCTGTGATTTTATGTAATTTGATCATTTTTTGCTCTTACAATATCTGAAAACCGTGGTCAAAATAAATGGCAATGCCCAATAAATACTCATTAATTATTTTAATTTTTTTCATATCAGCAGCAAATCATGTATTCAAACTCTTTGTCACATTTTAAATCAAGGCAATTAAATCCTGCACTGGCATATGCAAACAAACAGAAGAGTCCTTAATGTACTGTAATGCCGTTAATCTTTGCATTCATCATTAACAAAGAACAAATATTGTGAATCGTACATACAACTACATCAGAAAAGGCTCATTAATTTCTTCAAATGTTTGCCCCTGCATTGTAAAGAGCCTCATCTGTGAGCCATATGCTAGCTTTATGTTAACCGCACAATACACTATAGAGACGAGCGGTCCTGCTGTCCAAAGGCGGCTCGCTTGACTCCTTCTGGGAAGCGTGACATGATTGGCTGCTGCCATATTAAATTAACATACATTTGGTTAATAGATGGTTATTTTGCCTCGGGGCTTTTCTACTCTGTGTGTGGAGAAGTTCCCCAGGGTGAATCAGTGCAGTGGTCATGTGCACTCCATCTCTGAACATGTGACCAGTGGCCTTCAGCAGGACGGTCGTAAAAGCAATGTGACAATCTAATCCAGTGTCTTTTGATGGATTTGTGTGTGTAAAACATGAGAAAATATGTGTGGAAGGATTACATTTTAGTAATTACTCAAAAGTTACATTTTCTTTACAATACGGGATACAACTTTTCTGTTTTGTATTTTACAAAAGACACATTTTTTGAGCCCCTCATGACCGATCATTATTCTGATTGTTCGGTAGACAAGAACACAGTTAAAGCAACAGAGTGTTTACTTTACCACTATGATTAGTATTATTTTGTCTTATGTTAGCTTATTTTTATAATTTTTATTTTATTCATCTTTTTATTTTAATTTTAATTCTAATTTAAATTGTATTTTATTTATTTTTTTCTCTGTTCCCTATTAATAATATGAGAGGTTCTGCCCATAGGAGTTTTGTTTATAAGAGTTTTTTTTTTCTATTAAGAGTGTTATCTGTTCTTTTCTTCTGTATCTACTTGCGTTGCAACACCGAAATTTCCCCATCGTGTGGACAAATAAAGGCATATCTTATCTTATCTTAAGTCTCAAAAACAAAGTGGCATCATCCATGTTTTCTAAAGGAAATACAGCAATGTGCAAAGCTAAAGGAACATTCGTTTGACCCTGCTATTTTGGAAGCTCCATGTGGTTAAACCCAAATGAAAATTATTGGGCGAATGTTATCCACTGGTTGAATGGTAAAATTAAACCTCTTTTATTTTGAGTAAGTAGGCCATGCTAAAATGACCAGGGGTAAAATAGCATCGTACAATCAGGTCTCTTGGACATCTAATTGTATTCCTACTTTTGACTTTTTTACATTCTGGAGGACACTTTAGAATCCTGGCAGTTCCCAGCACTCACACTCACTGGCTTTTACGCATTTAGGAGCTCCCTAATTTCTCAAATGTGTGTTTATATATCTGTCCACTTGCATAAAACCAGCTGCTGTGCTCTGAGCGGGAGAGGACTCAGTTTGGGAGCACTCTGGATCCATTATTTATCGGCCCCGTGCGCTGTCTTTCCCTTTCACTCTCATCAAATCCTGCCTCTGATTGTGGGACTACGAGGCTATGTCTCTTCTTCAACTCTGCTTACCGAGGCAAAGCATGGCACAAAATACCCGCGGGCTGAATACTGTCTGCACATTGGAATGAGCACACACAAACTGAGGAGAATAGTCTACAAATATCATTGTTTCCCTATATGAATGACAAGAGTTAATCAATAACTGTGATAATAGATGTCACTTGAAATGTATAAAAGAAAAGATTGGAAGCAGATGTATGTGATGTTAAATTATTCCTTATAAGCACTTATTAGTCTGTCCCATTTTGTTTGTTTGAAGATGCTTTTTTGAAATGCTTCCTCAATTTTTAGTTATTTTGTCTTCAGCTGTGTAAGGTCTTTTTCTTATGATTTTAGGGTCATTTAAAATTTAAACAACCCAGAGTAGAACAACAACACAGTGTCTGTGTATGTGCATTCAAACTGTGGTTTAAAGGTTTAATGGGGCACTAAAGGAATGTCCAGACATTCATAATTTTAGGGCACAATTTAAAAGGGAGGAATTCAACCACTATTGGGCTTAAAAAGGGTAATAAATGCACTCAAGGTGAGCATTACTACTGTAATGTGCTGTTCAATAATAATAACACTTTCATATTAGTATTGTTTTGTGTCACAGGGAGGTGTGGGGGCTCATAAGGTCACACTTCCCACTCCTTTTTGAACACAACAACCACATTTCTCACTGATTGCTAAGCAACATTGTAGGTTGAAGGCATGTGTTTGAAAACAAACAAACTACTTAATAGTTGTGTAGAATGACTTTAAAGTAACCCAATAGTTGCCTATTTGCCACATCTGTCCAAGGCCATTAGACAGCACATGGGATTCCTGTAGGCTTCCACACAGATCACATATTTGCATATTCACTTGCTCACATAAAAGACCAAGGTCAAACAGTGTGTCTGAGCCTCATTTTCATAGTCATTGAAGCACTCTATGATGGCGGGGGCCAGTGGTAATTAACTACAATACGTCTAATGGCAATGCAGATAGTGAGCTGGTGAAATAGCTCCGCACTGACACAATGTTGGACTTGATGTGGCGTTATGTATTAGAACTGAATTCATTTCGGTCTTTGTTGTTCCGTGTGCCGTATTGCGAAGCTCTGTGTGGGATGGGGAATATGTCTATGGACCCACACTAATTACGAGGAGGAATGGAAAGTGTGTAATGTGCTCTGGGGAGGTAATTGACATTGATTTATGTTGCAGAGGACTATGGAGGGGCTCTATCAAAGCGGGCAGCCAGCAATCACAAGTCCGTATCATTAGGCTGAATTTGTGCGCTCGCTAGGACACGCACAGATTTTTATTTGAGCTTTTTTGACAGAGTGGTCCAATGTAGAAACCTCACACATAATTAGACTAAGCTGACAGAGCGCCGCGTTCTCTTCTTTACACTATTGTAAGCCCCAAGAGTCAAAGATGGCAGCTGCTCATATTGAACAGTGAGCTGATCATATTTGTTCTTGATTCCCGATTGATTTTCATGCTGTTTGTCCAGCGTTAACTCTGACGGTTGCTGCGATTTTTCATTCAAACGCATGCAATACATAACAGAAACTATTTAAATGTATTATGTCACCTTTTAATTTAAGAATTGTCTGTTGTTTCACAGCAAATCATTTAGAGGACACATTATTATTATGCAAAATCGTTATTTTTTTGAGGTTTTAGGCATGATATAACAAACCTACAAGAAGTTCTGTTTTGTTTTAAGTGCATCTATCATCGCAAAATTCATTCTGAGCATTTCTCCCATAAAATCGCACACATTATAACTGGGTGTGCATATAAACATGGGGTCTAGTAGCGTATAGGTGTAGATTTACATATTTTTCATTGTTCATTCCCAGTACTGCCAGTAGGTGCCGTGGTAACACCAAATCACAATTGGGAGCCCATCTGGTAGAACATGATGTGTTTACATAAGCATTATTCTAAGTTCTTAAACATTAAATTCCAATAGAAAGACTTTTATAAGTTTAAAAGAGCGTGTTTGAAGGCCAAAACCACAAACAATGCACATGTGTCCTTTAGGATGATCCAGTTATATACCATGTTATGATATATTTATAGTTCGACCACCAATCGCGGCACCTATAGTCAACCAGCACACTTCTACAACCATGTCTTTGCACAGTGGAAGCATAAGAGACCACAGTCTTCACAATCTTCCATTAGAGAGAAAGGAGAACTAATGGCTTCTCCCCTGTGCAACTCAATCCTGTTTAAATCAATGATATAGAAAAAAAAAACCGACTTCAACATGCACATGTCAAGATAATAGTTATGAAGTCGTTTAGAAAATGTCATCAGTATGAGGATTTTAGGGATAGAAATTGAGTCCCCCAATTAGAATGGCTGAAGAAACAAATAGTCAGCGGTTTTGGAAAACTACTTTGTACTATTTATTTATTTTTTCTAAAGCTTTTGACAGAGGAATTCTTATAAATTGTGATTTGAGGCTTTTCGGGGAGACTTCTGACAATTTGTTACAGGTTTTGACTGCTGGTTTGTTTTAAACTGACATTTCTTCTTTCCTAATTGGCTTCCCCCAAACTTCCTCTGACACAGCCCCTTAAATCATGACAACTTACAATTCTGGCAATTACCAAATTCCCATTTATTTATTTATGTATTATTATTTTCTAACTTTTCCTGATTACTATTTAGTCTCACTACTGGTGACTAGCTGACACCCAAACCACTGCTAACAACACCTACGCTTCAATAGGAAAAAATCTGTGATGTATATTGGTTCCAAAATAATATAAATTTGCAAATGAATGGCAATTTACATTATTTAAAAAATTCTTGAACCAGTTATTTTAGTGATACACAACAAAAGTAACTCTAAATCTTGTGAACATGTTGTTAAAGTAGTAATAATCCAGGTCATTATTTTACATTAATTTACTCTAAACCACAAGATTATCCAAAATGTCTTAAATATAGAAAAAGGTCTATTGAATTTTTAAAACTGCATGGTCCTGTCTCTTTGTAGTGGCATTTCACTGTAATGAACAATGTATTTTAATTTGTATTGTTGAAGAATGGCTATGTGACATTATGGACATGTTTGACGCAGAGTCCAGAGCTGTGGGCGGAGACAGGAGGTAAGTGAAAACAGTCATTTTCAGAGCGCTCAAGCTTCAACGCAGGACAATTTCTTGAAGATGCATTCATCAATTGCCATACAACTTTGAGCAAATGACGAGGGAACACCATTATTAACATGTTTAAAGCTCATAAAAGTCAATTTGACATAATATGTAACTGTTCAACAAACCAAAGTTATGATCATCTTTAAGTTGACGGCCAAACATTTCATATGATACATCTACTTTGTTAGTACTGAGCTTGCCAACTATAAATTATGCTTTAATGTGGAGGCCCTCAATTTTCCTTACTGTTCTGACAAGCAACATAGAGGCTATATATACAGACCAACTTAAGCTGCAGCTCACACACTGACATACATTTTCAAGACTCCTGGGTCTACCCACGCTCAATAAAAACGCATGTGGGTTTTTCTTTTCATAAGATTGCCCTGTTTATGTTATCAAACTGCTCATTTGCATCGAAGCAGCTTGAGAAGAGACATAAGAGACAAGCGGACCGAAGAGTGGGAGGCTATACATTAAAAAAGCCTTTGACGATGAAAAGACGGGGGATACTTTTCTCACTCCGATCCAAACTTCTCCGCTGAGGGTTGAAAAAACAGACCTGGACAATTAACCACAGAACAGAGAGCATGCTGGGTAATTAGCGGGGAGTCAAGGCTAGAGTTCCCCTGGAGCTAGCGTGCTTTTTTGATACCCTCAGCCGTCAACAAACATGTGGTTGTGGGGAGGGACCCTGAGAGAATCGGCTTCAGAGGTAGACAACAATTAGCGAAGGTCAAATTGTTGCGGCGGCAGTGACAGAAAAGTGGTCAGAAAATGATGCTCCGCCGAGGCTGTCGGGAAATTTTCAAAGGATAACAAGCACATGGATGCGGTAATGGTCTCATATTTGCTTTGAAAAGAAATGTGTAATATCTAACTTAAGAAAGTATTTCCATCTATATGTGGCTTAGCTTTGCTGATTGCTGAAGTGAAACTTGATCTCTTCCGCTATTCCAAAGTCGGAAAGAGAACATTATCTTCTTTATAGTTTGTTGGAATGATGAGAGAAAACTCGGCTTCGGCACATCTCATAGTCAGTGCAATATTAGAACTTTATTGACAATTTTATCATCAATAAAAACAGATATGGATACTTTAGGAAAATACAATTTAAAGTGCTCTATCAATAGATCAGTTCACTTTTATTATTTATACTTTATATCACAGCCGTTATTGGGCCGAAATCTCTCCTCGGTCTCCTGTAACCCCCTGTAGATCCTGTCCCCATAGCAATGCATTTGAAAGTAACCTATAGCTCCTCCTCTCACCGTTGCATTGCCGAGCTGCGCCTCCAGATAAATTGAGACGCGGCAGGGCTCTTGGCGATCCTATTTATCCCTTCAGAGCCGGGGGCCACAGCGGAGGGGGGGGTGCATGGATGTCCCTCCCGCGATCCAAGGCAGAGATCGAAACTAGCATCAACTACCGCACTAGGCTCCGGTACTTTCAGTGAAAAAAACACTGAAACAAATGCAGATGAGCTTGGCATCTTTGGTAATATAGCTTGTAGTGTTAAATGCATCCATGTCTCCAGTCTTCTTCTTCTTCTTCTTCTTCTTCTTCTTCTTCTTCTTCTTCCGTCTATTTCCTGGCTGCTATCCTCGTTAAATCAGAAGAGCTCTGCATTCATCTGCCCTCTACAGTCCAGGGCGAACAATTTAAACAAAGTTGGATTTTATTCTCTTGAAACTGTAGGTGTAATCCTCCGCGCATCCACGGCTGTTCCATAATAAAAAAGGTTTGAATCAATTTTTGCTACTAGTCTTTCCCAAATATTTCCGGCTGTGGTTACATGCACACTCAAAATCTGATTAGCACCAGATTTTTGGAGTTGTAAGATCATTAAAATGACCAGTTAGCAGCAAAATACGATGATGAAGTAATAATATTTCCTTCTGATTATGGATTCCCTGATCATGGGCATGTCAATTAAATGATCTTAATGGTTCAGAAATCAGATAATAATTGGATTTTGGTGTGCGTGTAAACATTAGCAACACAATCTAACTTTCTCTGATTATTTATTTCCCTTTTTGGTCATTGCTGGTTGACTGACGCCCAACCAACCAGCCATGGAAACTAGTTTGTGGAGCGACATCACTGACTAAAAAAAACTAATTCCCTCTCTGGTAAATGCATCCATGTTGGACAGTCCCCAATCTCCTGCCTTTCCCCTCCATCTCCTGTCTACAATCCTCTCCCCAAAACAATCTGCTTCCATCACCAGGGCTCTGCATTTATCTGCCCATCCAGCGCCATAAACCATTCCCCTCTTTTCTCTTATATCCCCCCGCCCCCCCTGTCTGTTACCCTGCCAGTCATCCCGGCCCTGGGGTGTTCTTAGGTGATCAATCTTCATCCGTGCGTTGTTGTCGCGCTGCGGAGTTAAAAAAAAACAAAAAACACCAAACGCGCACGCCCCCACACCCGCATAGACACTCGCATTTAGCAGAATGTAACAAGTGGACGTCAAATGCCAAAATTTACATATGACGTTACGTTGGGGAGCGGTTCCAGTCAAAGGAAGAAGAGACACCGGAAAGCATCGCAGCAATAATCGCTTCTCTTTCACAGTTCACACATGGGCTCATCATCTCTTAGCTGCTAGTTTTAATGAGATGGAGGACAGAGAGTGCCAGCTTTGGGGATGGTGTGACTCTCCCTAGCTGCACACGCTTGGCTCCGGACCCGCTCGCAGGCTCCAGCAGCTACCGCCAGCCCGCCCAGCCTCCGCCATCGAGCCATCCCGGAGAAGAGGCCTCAATCTGGGCTGTAGAGGGTGGAGCTGGATGGTTGCTGCATGCGCTGCTCTGGGCGCCGTGCTTTGCTACAGGCGCCGAGCCATGCCCAACCCCACCACCTGAACATGACCAAATATTGGCAAGAAAAGATAGCGCGCAAAAGCGACTGTGTGTGTCTTCATCTGCGGCGATAAAGACAGCAATCAGACTAATATAAAAGAGCATTTGTACATTAGACAAAAAGACGGCTCCATTTAGACAACTTGTTAAAGCTGGGTGACGTAGAAAGATTCACAGCTATGACTAAAAACAGAGTGCATATAGGGAAATGTTTTAAATTAATACTTTCCAAATATTTCTTGAGTGCTGTGCTTTTGTATTGAATGTATCTTATGCCAGATGCCCTCCCTGGAGCCCATTAGCTCCGACACAATCAAAATTTCATCTATGCTGAGACACAAACAATTATAAACTTAGCATTTTTATTTAACGACTGGAAACAAAATAAATAAATTAATACATATATTTTATTATACATTTAACAATAATGATTATTGAGTATTTCAGATTGAAAACAAAACTGTTATTTACTTCCATTAAGACATTTTATTTTATGTAAGGCCTTTTTCATTCAATCTGATACCAAAACTTGGCCAAAAGTATCGCAGTATTGTTTTGATCCGATACCAAATACTTTTTAATGCTTTGAATTGTCTCTACTTTAAATTATTTTCCATTGGAGTTGAAAGATTATACTTTTGGGGCTCCACGCTTGCTTGAACTGAATTGAAGTAGATATATATATATGTGTACACAAACTGAAATATACATCGTGAATTTAATAAAGAAAGTATTAAAATCAAACGAAAACATATTGCAGTATTATAGTACTTCTGAGGATCTCTTTACTGTAGCCTGAACTCAAATCAAGCAACACTTTTTACGTTATTTGATTTCACACAGTTGCACATTTCTAGGCACTCAAAGCATGTCCCCGTTCTCGTAACTGCAATCAGTAAAATAACCATGGCAACACAGGTCTTTATAAACAATTGAAATAGCCGCTATATTTATACCTGTCGTGTTTCTTGTTTCACACAAGGCGCTCTTGCTTCCTCTCCTCCATCATGCATATGACGAGAGCACGGGCGCAGGTTGAGGCGCGGCCCTGAATTAAACATGGCTTTATAAATAGTGCAAAGGGGCCCGCACTCAAGGGATCTTTTCCGGGGACCGTCGGAGCGGTACTGCCCACCCCACGCAGCAGGAGAAACACAACTACAGCTAGCGAGGGGTAACTGTTCCAAGTGCACTAGTGAGCATGCTAGCAAGGGAGGATATATGTATACAATGTAGACGGGGCCTGGCTCTCTCGGCATGGCTCATGAATAGTAATACTCCTACATGAACGCTCTGCTCGCCCGGTAAGCGTTCTTTGTGTGCAATGGTCTGTGTTTCTTGCTCTCTCACTCCAGGTGGCATGAAGAACGAGCGTCGGCTCCTGGGGGCCTCTGGTGTGAGGTCTGCTACATGATGGAGTACTAAATTCATTGTTATTCGTAATGGATGACAGCGTTTTGGTTGTTAATGTCAAATATTAAATTGGCAGTGTCGGCTGTGAATTGCACAGTGTAAACAAAGCCAAACAGAAGTATTTCTTGTCTGTGAGACGCAGTGTGAACCAGTCGCTGAGGAGGAAGTGGTGTTGAGGCGAAGTCAAACCAAAGCGCTTCAAGGTCTTACTGCTTTGCTTGGAATGTTCCGCGGTAGGACGTTAAACTTATTCATCGCCATGGAGATAAGAAGGTGATGCCTCAGATCAACAATTTTGCACAGTAAAAAAAATTAATGTGATTTAATGAATACAAGATATGATGAGGTAAATTGCAAAAATAGATACCTTTGTTTGGTCGAAAAAGTATTTACCGGTATATATACATATAATAAAGGAAAATAAAGTCTGGTGGATTTGCTCAAAGAATAATTGTTGCTATGTGTGTTGCTACTGCTATGTTGATTGCAGTAAAATACATTTGGAGTTTGAAAACATTACTATAAAACTAAACCATTAGCCTTTAAAATGGCACTAATCTGTATTTGCAAATTAAGTATTATGTTTAATGCAAAACAGTGGAGAATTCCAGGCAATGCAATGTAATCTACTTATATACCATACTGTGTAAACAATATTATCCTAGTGAATTATAGGCTGTAAAGCAAATTACTTTTACTAGACATAAAGCCTATAATATTGCAAAAATAGAGTAATCATAATACACTTTATGGCCGTTTTACCCACCATATTAGTTTAAATAATTTAAGCTTGAGCCTATTTTAGCCATCTTCCAGGATGTGCTGTGCCTCAGACTGGAAAAAACATTTTGAACTGAAGAATAATGGGAACAATATAAAGTCACTCAATTCTTAATTTATCAAATGTGGGCGTAACTTTACTATTGTTAACCTAATGTCTATCAAGGCAATAGAATATCTTTGTCTCTGACGTGCCCACAAAGGCAGCACAGTGCAGAGCCATGTAATATTCATAATCCTGTTTGCTATGTCACATCATCAATTTTTAAACCGGGCTTTGCAGGGACGTTGTGAGACAGCACTTTTGAGTGGTTCATAGTGTAAGAGCATAGCTTTCATGGCTCCTGGTTTTAGCCGGCTAGCGTTAGCACTGATCATAGACAAGGCATTTATTATTAGCGGGCTTAAAGGTGATCCATGTAACATTTCTTGTGGAGGGTTCACCACCCACTTATCTACATGATCTACATTGACCATAAAATTGCCAAAATGTCCTGAATCAAAACATGCCCATTTTGGTAAAAACAAACACCCATAATGCTGTTTTTGCACTTGCAATATATAATTTCTGGGCATGCCCACACTTATTTTGCAAAACAGCACTATTCAATTTATTTTTCTTTAGCATTCCTGGTAAAATAGGCCTAATCACAAACAGTGTATTTAAATGTTGCTTAAATATAGCAGCTTGAAACACAAGAAAACATGCGTCTTACCTGGTCTCTAATGGGACATTGCTGTTAAGGACCCAGCTGTCCTGTAGCTGGACAGACTCAGGGGTGGTGGGCCCGTCCCCTGTGCCTGGGGCGGGGGCGTGGATGGGGTTGCGTCCCCCTCGCAGCGTGTTTCTGTTCAGGCTGTTGGCAGACTGGTGGGACACGGTGTGGTGGTTGTGAGGAGGCGGGAGAGGAGGCCGCAGTGTGGACTGACTGTGATGGTTGGCAGCCCCTGAAAGACAAGGAGAAAAAAAGCACACATAAAATTAGAATCCAGGTTTCTTTGTAAAATAAAATCAAAAAGAGTTTCTTGTGAACAAAGGGAATTCCAAGTGCAGACACAGAAGTGGAGCAGCCTCGTTCGAGCGTATACAGCTGTGGGACGACTTCATTATCACTGCATTATGTTCTGCTGCTGAAGCTACAATTACTTTGTCAGAGAAGGCCTATATTTCCAGGTGGCAGACTGGTTTTAGAGCCTCGTCTAGGGTGCTACAATATACAGAATCAGTTGCAGCCCAATTCTTTGCAAAATCAGACAAAGGTATATTTCACTCTGGCCTACACAATGATAAACAACTTAGAGGATTATGGACAGTTAAAGTTAGTATTAAATTGGATGTGCAAACAATAATCATATAATGTGAACTTGTTGTGGTGGAGATGAGAACGAATACAGAACGTCAATCAATACAAGACAATCTGATATTATGTCATGCTTCCCTGTTTTCACGGCACATAGACACTAATTGAACCTAATGTTACGTGTATGTGTGGATGCATGGATCTATACAAGCAACATTAGAGCAGAGCCCCTTATCAGGTTCCCTCAGACTTTAGGGAGAACATGTCAATCAGAACCCAAACCCAATACAAATGCAACCTCCAACACAGAGCTTAATGAACGGACCCAGGGCCAGACAGACACTTTCACCCCCCTACACGAAATCAGAGCGGGATTTGTGCCCGTCCCGCGCATCAGTCCTTTAAGAAAAATCTATAAACCACACACAAACCCATATGGGAAGAGGATTCTGTGTTTTTTGTAAGTGTACATGATCGATCCACAGCTCACGGCCACAGACTTGTTCTTTCAGAGGGACAGACGCAATGTGCTCAAAATGTCCAGAGTTGAGAAAACTAGGGGTCAGATTTGTCCAGTTTGACATGTGACATTTAGTTCAAAAATAAAGCGGTAAACATTTATGAATGGAAGCATATACTGAAATTCATAAATGCAGACCGTAAGCAGTAAAACGTGTTGTTGACCAAGACACTGTTAAGAAATACTTTTAATGATGCAACTGCGCAAGAATCCCTACAAGGAATAATGAGAGATAATCAGTGCAACTACAATTATGACTAATGATTATCAATTGGTTTAAGATTCGAACACTTTGAACACTGACTTGATCATTCTCTGATAATTCACATTTCATTTTCCTGATTGTCATTTTAATATTCATATCTACTACAAGACTAAACTAAGCTCGATCCAGGACCAAACCAGGTCAAGTTTAAACGCACCTTTACTGGCTTATTATATTTGATAAATGCTATTTTCCTTTTTTGTTTTACATCACAAAATACTTGACACATCTTAGCACTCACTGACTTATTAAAACAACGTCAAATTCATCAAAAACGGGAATAAGCTCAACATATGCTCACATAAGTCTGAAGTGACAGCCGCTTTTTCTTACTCCTTTTGAGCATAAATACAACATTAATGCAGCGCGCTGTAACCAAACGCACATGTTGCTCGAACAAACAAACACGCAAAAGGAAGTGCTTTATCAGAGTCGAGCTCCAAGTCATTTATCCATGTTAAAACTAAACACTGTTCCTTCATTATCTTCAAATACTCCAAGCCAAATTAACAGCAGTTTTCTCCAGATGTTATCCTCTCTGTAATGTGACCTGATTCCTCTCTGCTGCCCCCGGTGGGAGGAGTTGAGGGTGCAGGTATCAGAAGAACAGCTGTCAGTGAAAGAGGAGAGGCGGCGAAGGAGCCGGCCAGGGATTGACCTGTGACACGGGACAGACACAAACATCTGTCTGCACATGTGAAGAGGCTCCTGGGATGAGAAGCAGTGCACTGCCCCGCTCTCATCTGCATGTATGTACGCAGCACCTGCACCAGCTCTGCACCACGTGGGCACATTTAAATACAGAAACCTTATTTGATTGTATGTCCATTAAAGCCTTGATTGTATTTGGCACTTTTTATTTTATTGCTCTCATTTAAAGAGGCACCAACTTTTTTATCATTATTTTTTGTTTGTAAATGTGTAGTTTTTCCAGCCAGAAAGTGTCGAGACTAAAAAAAAAAACTGCTGCACGCTGCAAACTTACAAGAGAGAGCTATGTGCATCACTGCATGCTTTGGGATGAGAACTTATTGAATGTGCAAGAGTGGTGCACCCGGCTTCACTTTTCTGTCTAAAAAGGCCAAAAATGCATGGAAGTGAACAATGCGGATGTGCCAAAGGGTTTGTGAGAGCTAGGAGGAACAAGTTATATTTAAATACCTACTTCCTACTTTCACGGTTTGAAAATCCGGTAGCCCAGCTTTAAGTTCAGCGTACTTTTCACTGTCCCTGTAGGGAAATTTGTATTTCACCCACCAATGTAGCTGAGGCAACTGTCAGGTGAAGTGGGGGATTAGAGCGCAGCACCAATAGACCTTCTCCAGGTCATCCTTAAGATAGTTTCATGGTCATGAATACCTTGTTGGAGGTATTTTAGGCTGATGGAGTAACTGAAGAACCTGGCTAACCACTTCTTGTTAGTATGACTTTTAATTCAAAATGAACGTTCAGTTATTTTAAGTGTTTTCTGACTAAATCAGACAAGACTCATTGACAAAGTAACAGCAAAAACATGGTTTTATGTCAACTACGAGTTTGTGGGAAACTATTTAACCAACACTGCTATGGATATACATCTATTTTTGGAGCACTGAACCCCATTAGTGTAGTATATAACTATCTACATTTTAAACAATGATAACAATGATATTTGACATTCTTTCCTGCCATGCTGCTACTATACTTTTCACCCACCATAACGTTCTCAACAAGACCTGGGTTTAACAAGCACATGTGTTTAGAGAGAAGCTGGTGTGCAGGCAAACATCACAGGCTACATACAAAGAGCCACAAGTCACCAGCCTGCTACCACGACAAATGCATATGTTTGCCTCAGTGACTTTCCCTCCATAAATATTGAACAGCTTTTTCTTAATCATTTATGGATGAATAATAAATGGCACACCTCTGTATATATATATATTTAAAAAAAAAAAAACATGGCTTTTCAGCTTTCTTTGCTTGGCGCATATATGCAAGACTTTGGGCATTGTTTTACCATTAGGGAGAGAGTTGGCAAGCAGAATTCATCAATCCTCCAAATGGTACGCGGAAAAAATACTTTTAGTCAAGACTTGCAAAATGTGAAAATGTATGAAAAAAGATGCAAATGCTATTATGTTTTCTATTATCCCACAACCTCAGGCTATATAAAGAGATAATGTTTAAAAAATGTAAATGCCTTGAGTATTAAGTTGGATTTTTCCATTTGAAATCCTTTGGGCTTATTTTGTATGCACCGTCACCCCAACTGAACCAAACCAATTGTATTTTGATTTTTTTGTGTTGAATCAATATTTGTTGAGACTGAAAGGGACTCGAAATGTTGAATGAAAGTTGCGGCCTTCAAGAGACCGCCGATGTCTCCGCAAATGTGGAAATATTTAAGATCTCACACAAATTGCTTTCTGTCTTTTTTAAAGTAGTTCAGGTGGAGACCTCAGATCCATCAAAAGATTGCAAAGAAATAGCTAAACATATAAGCCAATAAAAAAGTATTGTGCATCAAATGTAAGAATGGCAAAGGTGCAAGGATGTTTCATTGAAGGCAGAAAACAAAAACTTTGAACTAATTTCACCTGAGATCAACTTGGGGGGAAAAAAAGCATACACCTATATTTGAAGTTGAAGGATGAAGCTTTAACAAAGTGACCATCTACTTAACTGCACCAACATTGCTTTAACCAAGATGGATCCTGTATCTTCAGATCTTCAGCTCCTGTGTCTTCAACTTGAGTTATAGAATCTCACTTGTTGGATGTAGACAAAGTTTTATTGATCCATGAGAGATCTTCTGTGCTGTTTTAAGTGAATAAATGAATGCCAGACAGGTTTTGTTTATTTCCCCTTGGTAATTCCCTGTGCCGCCAGTAGATGGAGTGCTAAAACTAAAAACCAAATGAGAGCTAGCCTCAAAGATTTTCAGTACATTCGTTCAAAACAAAGGTACTAATACAAATACTACATAATGTGTGTTATTTAAGTATTGGACGAATGAGAAATGACTCTGAAAATGATGCAAATAAAGATAAATACTTTTTATACCCTTTTGAAAGATTAAGATAAGATAAGATAATCCTTTATTGTCCCACATGGGGAAATTTCATTGATGCAATGCAGTAGATACAGAGGTAGATACAGAAGAAAAGAACAGAGTCCAAGGTTATCCCATGATTACAGCACATGTTTGTTACATTGTATTTTTATTAGCTCTTTTTTGCAGCATTAGATTAAAAAAAAAAGTCTAATAATAACAAATATATCTGTTAAATGATAATCTGAAGTACAGACACTTACTAGATGCCAAATTGCCCATAGCCACAAGCTGCAGGAAGCTCTAATAGGAACAGCCGTTTTACCTGGAAGCTAGTCTGATAAAAGACAAAGCATGCAGCGAGGAAACGGCACAATTAGGGAGCAACCAAGCAGATCACATTTTATTCTACTTTATCTTGCACCCCTTTCTTTCCACTCATCTTACCCACTGCATTGTGGGTAAACAGCAAGCATGAAATGATTTTCTCAACAGTTTTTGTTTTGTTTTTGCAAGCTACTTTTCTGGAAAAAAACCTTTTTTTTTGCCTTTTTTTGCCTGACCCAGTTTATTCTGTCCAAGGTCTCCCATGACTGCAAGAGAGAGAGAGGAGAGAGAGAGAGAGAGAGAGAGAGAGAGAGAGAGAGAGAGAGAGAGAGAGGGAAAGAGGGAAGGGTTTGGATCTGGCTAATCCCTGGAAGTTCATTATGCTCGCCAATTCAAAAGGATCCAGCCTCTCTCAGCACAAGTGCATTAGCCTGTCTGCTAACCTGGCTCCCCTCTGTAAAGTGCACTGCGGCGCGAGAGGCAGGGGATCGCCACAGCGTATTAAACCCACCGTATAAGCACGTGTGCGGCCAACTGGCAGGACACGGGCACAGCGGAAACGACGGGGCAAAGGATAAACGGGTGAGGACATGAAAACAAAAGTGGTTGGTTCCAAAACGGGATCATTTTCGACGACTATTCTAAAAGAAGATGATTAGTGCTGTCACGATACAAACGTTTGTATCGGGCTCGATACGCGATACTAATTTCAATCCCACAATAATGACATAATCACTTTTTTTGAGGAATTTGAATGTAATTTTCATCAACATGATAGTAGTTTCTTTCATTTTAGAATTAAATTAGTTCATATGTAGACCAAGACCATGTTAAAACTAGGTCCAACTTTGTCCTGTTTATGTTTATGATACTTTTTCAACTGAGCCGCTAGTTTGAATATAATTTTTAGTGTTGATCAGTATCTGGCTAAAGATTTTTTGAGACATACAATTTGTGTTCAGTTTTTGGCAAATGTATTAAACACTTTTAAACCATGGACACATAGTGGGCATTATATGTACAAACATGTGGCTGAATGTGAAAGTGCAAACGACACCTATACAGCTAAAATATAACTATTTTATTAGTTTCTATACAGTTTGGTTTTCAGTATTATGGAAGGTATGCAACATAACTTGCAATGTAAACTGAAAGTTAAGGTAATATTTTCTGCAATGACCTCAAAATAAAATATTGATGAATGAATGAATTTTGTTGCAGTTTTCCAGCTATAAATTGAATACATAAAAACTATTCAATATTTTGGCCAGAGTTTATGCTTTTATGAAAAAATTAGTGTTGCTTTACTCTGTATACAAGCAACAAGAGCATGTTGTAGCGATGTACGCATTTAAAAGTGCTTTTTAAAGGTTTTGGTAGAGTAGCCTTCCACATCTAACCTGCTGCACATTTGCTAAATATATTTCCAAACCCTATTGAGCCATCTCTCCTCTCCTTATTCCTCCGTGTGGGAATAGCACCAATGCACTTTCCTTTGCAGATCGGGTCGCGCAAACTCTTTATTGACATTTTCTGTGGTTAACTGAAAAAATCGCAGGGGCAGGACGCGTCTGTATAAGTGTGCGGGGCAGGAACGCTCCATCAGCATTTAAAAAGAGATCAGAGAGGGCCCGTGCGCTCACCCCTCCCCTGCCCCTCTGCTCCTCAGTCCCTCCATCTTTTTATTTCACGGCCCATATCTTCACATCCTTTCAAAAAAAAAAAAACCTGTCCCGTTGCATGCCGCGGCGAGCTAATTGAGATTCTTGGGGAGTTTTGAGGTGGTATATTCCCATGTGTCGTACGTCCTCCGTCTGTGAATGTCACCCGGTACTCATTTGTCATTCTTCGCAGAGCTCAAAGCATCGGAAAGAGAAAGGAGAGGTTGAAGCTAAGGCAAGGCAAGGCAAGGCAAGTTTATTTGTAGAGCACATTTCATACACAAGGCAATTCAAAGTGCTTCACACAGCAGGAAAAATGCATTCAAATCACAAAGAAATTACAGAAATACAATAAAATTAACTAAATTAAAAATTATCAATCCAACTGATTTTCTAAACTAATAAAATCACAAACAAAAGAGAAGAGTGCAAAGAAAAAATCCCTTCAGTCATATGCGCAGCTAAACAAAACTGTTTTTAGCTTAGATTTGAACATTGTCAGAGTAGAAGCCTGTCTCACATCTTCAGGAAGACTGTTCCAGATTTTAGCTGCATAAAACTGAAACGCAGATTCCCCATGTTTTGTCCTGACTCTGGCACCAGCAGGAGGCCGGTCCCTGAGGTCCTCAGAGTCTGAGATGGTTCATATGGCACTAACATGTCTGAGATGTACTTTGGTGCTAGGCCATGGAGAGACTTGTACACAAGCAGAGCTGCTTTAAAGTCTATTCTCTGAGCCACAGGAGCCAGTGCAGAGACCTGAGAACAGGACTAATGTGATCATACTTCCTGGTTCTAGTCAGGACCCGAGCAGCAGCGTTCTGGATGTACTGCAGCTGTTTTACAACTCGTTTGGAGAGACCAGTGAGGAGGCCGTTACAGTAGTCTAATCTACTGGAGACAAACGCGTGGAGCCAACAGGCAACAGGCAAGCGCTAAGAAAACTGACTTTATTCTCACATCTGGCTTTATTCTATACATTCAAAGTATGAATAGGCGGTGGAAAAACAATATGTATGAACAACAGAGGAAAAAATGCACCGTGCGGATACAGTAAACCTGTGTGAAAGTGCTGAAAAGATGGAACGTGATGCCTAGATTCAAAGTTAAGAGGTCATTTTCAAGTGTAATAAAACATAAGAATAAAAACCAAGACTTGCACTTTTCACTTTTTTTCAGAAGCCAAATCTAGTTTAGTGAAATAATATTATTCCATTCCTGCTTGATCAAATTCTCTCAAGTAATTTTCATTTAAAGAAAATAATGAAGAGAAAAACAACAACCAACAACATTATTTGACTCCCAAATAACTCCCAAAACATGTTGTAGTTCAGGAGTCTATCCTCTTTACTAAAACATAAGCCTACATCTCACAATAAAATATACTAAAACCAAAAACATTTTATATCGTTTTCCTCTAAATAAAATTAGGCAACAATAAAACAAAATTTACTGCATTCAGTATATGCAAATTGTTGAGACAGCTTCAACTGAAATGAATGTGCACTTTTTTTCATGAAAACACTCTTCTTCAGTAAATGGATCGTGTATTTGGTTTGCAAATATTTCCACCTTGGCTAAACAAATGGAATTTCACAGAGCTGCTGGTTAATGTTATAATTTTTCATTTACCGTCACCCATTTAGAAAGAATGACTAAGCCAAAGCCAACCATGCAAACGTCACCATTACACAAGCACTCACAGGGCCACCAATATTTGCACACAATAGGGAGACACATCTTTGGTGTCTCTTTGTTTCTCTAGATTTGTTTCAACAAACCATTAAACATTCAGCGCACCAGCAGTGACTTGAGGTGGCTTCCCTGGCAAGATAGCAGATAGCTCGCCACTTTGAGAGAGAAAAGGGGGGCAGACTCTAAAAATAGCTTTTGCGTTGTTCCCCATGCATAATGAATGGCCAGAGACAAGCGCTAACGTTAGCTCTTTCCAGGGGCGATCTGCTACGCTCCGTTTGTTCGTCTGCAGGCCTCACGCCGTTTTTTCTGGAGGAACATACCGACGGCGAAGCGTTGCAGACAGGTGCTATGAGCCAGACAGTATTCCCAGATAAACATGCGGAGACCGACCCAATTCCCATCCAAACGCCCTGCGCCCGTTCACCCGCCACGCTTCGCCAGCAGCACAAGTCAGGCCTGTCCACCTGTTAGCTTAGGTAATGGCCGACTACTTTGCTACACACATATACAAACAGCTTGAGGATTATTTCGCTGTGGTCAGTTTCTGGTTGGCTTGGTTTCGTTCATTTCCTGCCCAGTCTCTAGTCTCTACAGGATTCTACAGTAAAAAAAAAAAAAAAAAAAAAAAACGTCATATTTCTCACTCGGCACTGGGCTTAGGCAACACATGCATAAATCGCAGTGTAGAAAAAAATGAAGAAAAAAGATTGTAATCAAGCAGAAGTGATATGATGTCGTGAAAGATATCATCCGTCTCCATGGATTTAGAGCCAAAACATCGGCTATTATTTAAATAATTGAAATGCAGGGCTGCACTTACAACTCTAGAGTGCAGCAGCATAATGAGGGACATTATACACTGTAGAAATTCAAATGACAATAGACTACGACACAGCAAATTATCCCCAATCCCTCTTCCAGTATTTTTAAAGTTGTTCTGAGAGCATTTGACATGGTGGAACAAGTGATTCAGATTTAGATTTAGACAACTTTGTGAATCCCACCAGGGGCAATTAGTTTGCGGCATAAGAAAACAAAGCACATAGGGAACTGCCAAACATGCAAACATACAGAAACATACAACACGTAATGAGGCGATTCTGAAACAAAGACGAGCTCTGCGGTCATCAAATATTGCCCAGAAGAAGACATTGCATCACTTAAAGTTTACATTTAAATGATGAATAGAAGAAGGCACTACATATTTCAGACATCTCTTTGGTTTTTGAACATTGAACAACATATTGAGGTCCTGAGGACAATAAAGAAAACTCACTCTTTAAAGTCTCTCTGCCGCACTCTTGATTTTTGAACTTTATACAGTCTTTGATTAAAATTATATAGTCTACCCTAAAGATAAAAATAAAATGAAATACATATCATATAATTCCATGAAAGCCAATGTACTTAAAAGATATTTGAAGGGTTATAACGGTAATGCATTTATAGCTTTGAAAAAATTACAAAAAATTACAAGGAGCGCATTTTTTTATGTTTTGAACTTGACTTGAAGTATTAACATTCAAAAGAAAATTCTTATATGACCTATTAAACTAAAATAAGTTGTCTTTAAATCCAAACTACAAATTAAACATGCTTCCTTAGGGGAAAAAAAGACACAATATTTAGTTGTTTGTGCCGATTCAAATCCCGACTTAATTTCAGCATTTGTTTCGCCCACATTTACAAACATGTTGAGGATTATTGCCGTGGTCAGTTTCTGCTTGGCTCGGTTTGGTCCATTTGGTGCCCAGTGTCGTTCCTCTCTCACACCGAGTTGGATTTCAACAACAGAAGCACAAACAGCGAGTGCTTATAGGTGCTTTATTTCCCCTCAGCTGTTTCCTGTGTGTTTCTACATGCCAGCGTGTATTTACGCTCAGCCAGAACGCCACTCTAAACTCATTTAGGCCCATTTTAATAGACGCCCCCAAGCCAAGCGCTCTCTCTGCACCCATTAGATCAGCGGATCCTGGCTGGGAAGCACAGCGCATTTACAATTGCATCTCAATATTGTTCTCCGTGTGTCTGTCCAAATAACTCCGTTTCACCCGCCGTGCTCCTGTCAACTTAGCCTGTTTACAAATACAGTTCCAAGGAAAGAAGTTGGATGGAAAATAATGGAAATGCAATGGGAAATAATGATTTGGAATCTCATAAAAACGTTCTGATCACAGTGAACATAGGGATTGTGTCGACACACCTCATATAATTTTGTCCGATACCAAATTGATGTTATTAAATGTTTATTAATCTGCACTGTCCCTGAAATAGTTAAATAAATAGATAAATAAATAGATAAATAAATGTCTGCGACGAGTTGGCCACTGTCCAGGGTGTACCCCGCCTAAGGCCCAAAGTCACTGGGATAGGCTCCAGTCACCCGCGACCCCGAAAGGGAACAAGCGGTAGAAAATGAATGAATGAAAGATAAATAAATGTGGATTTTAAAATGCCAAAGACTTCATTTGGAATCCAATCAAAAGTGTTCCGGAAACAAAACTAAGCAGTGTTGAAACAAGTTAATTGATTAGTGAAAAAAACGTCAGCTAATTTAGATAATGTTTCTGGACTACACATAGAGGACGCTTTATGAATCAGATCGAGCCAGAATTGGAAGAAGCAAAATTACACAGGAAGTACAATTTGTCTGTAAATACACTCCATCACCATGCCCCGAAGTACTAGTTCCATTAGTAGTAGTAGCAGTAGTAGTAGTAGTAGTAGTAGTAGTAGTAGTAGTAGTAGTAGTAGTAGTAGTAGTAGTAGTAGTAGTTCCATCGCAGGCAAATTTTGTCATATTCACCAGCTTTACTAATCCAAACAACTAAAAGATTAATTGAAAGGAAAATTGCTGGATTAAAAATAAAATAATATTAGTCGTTGTTACCTGTAGTGACCTTTAGCAACATTACGGATTTATGTCTGTTTTAAAAAAAAAAAAAAATCAAATTTTTCAGTGGTAATCTTAATTGTTTTGTACAGTTCAAGTTTAAAATTGAACTTGTTAATCAGGTGTGATATTGTTTTTTTTTTGCGTTTTGTTTAATTCTTCTTAAAACTATTAAAAAGGGGATTTGTGCTGGGACGGTATATCAGTGTCGTGTTCATTCCAGCGATGCACAGTTTTATGAATGGAGTCACAGTCCATCCAAACTCAAGATGTTGCTGCTGGATTTGTGCACGTTTTATATTCGAACAAGATTGATATTTTTTCACATGGAAAATTTTTACAATGTCCCAACTTTTCTGAAATGACGGCTTGGGTATTTCCTTTCCACTATCACTTTGTCTCAGCTGCCTTCTCCATCAATTTTTACTGGCACACTTTGAATACTCATTCCCCATGCAAGATGTCTCATTAAACAACTTAAAAAAAAATGAAAGTTTGGCTGTTTCCATCTCTGTTCCCATTTGCCTCTTTGCCTCTCGTCTGTGTTTTTTATTCTCCTCCCCTCCCTGCTTTTGTCTGTGCAACTCTGTGTACACACTCGCTCAGCCAAGGCACAGTGGAGGAAGAAATAAACGAAAGAAAGAAAGAAAGAAAGAAAGAAAGAAAGCAAAAGCCCACGAACAAAACGTGTGGGTGTACTGCGAAGAGGAAGAAACAGCCTCCAACTCTCCTGTCTTTGCCAGCGTCTGCCATTAGGGTGTCAGTGGCAGAGTGAATTTATTTGCTGTGCGGTTACTGGGCTAATGATTGATGTTGCCCCAGCAAACAGTAAACCAATTAGAAGGCTGATGTAACGTCATTTTAAAAGCGTCCTAATCGCGTTGCTCTTGAACCTGGGACCCGGGCCTTTCCCTAATGAAGATTTATACTGGATCAAAGGAGAGCCTAACGCCATTAACAATAGATTGTATTCCACCAAAAATCGCATTAGAACTTCTCCGCGCTCCCCTCCTCCGCTACGCACACAGCAGCCTCCCATCAGACTTTGGCTAAATATATCTGCTGATTACAAACAGAGGAAGTGCAGGGCTGGGGAGGGCGGCGTGGACGGACGGAGAGGAGTCGAGAGAACATACGAGAGTACGTTCAAGCACAATGTCATAATTTCACATCAGATTCAACACAATAAACGCCCAAATGTTCAGCGACTTTAATGGAGATAAGTTTGTTATCTTAAGTTCGGGAGCAGGACCACGCCCCTTCCTACGCCCCTTCCTGCGGCTACACTACTTAATCATCCAGATCACACACACTTGTGTTCGTGATTTCCGTGCACACGCTCCATGGCGGCGGCAGCCTCGCTTGAAAACACACTCGTTCCCGACCTTTCTATGGATCAACTCGACCTCGTTCCTTTCGATGCATCGGCCCAGCACAGGCGAGCCACACCGGGCCATCCTCCACTGGTGTCCCACTAGGACCGGTCCGGTCCCATCAGCTGTTCTCACAGGCTCAGCTCTCGCTCACGGCCAGGCTCCCGTCAGCAGACCGGCGTCCCACCTCGCATCACTTCTGCTAGTCCGGTATTGAGATCGCCGTGCGTCCTGCGCCCTCCTCCCAGCGCTCCGGTCTTTCCAGCGCCCGCGTCATCCCAGCGCTCATCCCGCGGCCTCGCTCGTTAAGCGCCCACCGCACGCGCTCGTCATTTCTCTCTACATTGACCGTCCGCGTGGACGGCGGCGGCAGGTCTCCAGACCACGGCACCGTCATCAAATCATGATGTTTTAAACTTCTCTTTTGCGCTCACAATTCCCGTTAACTCTCGTTCCACTGCGGAGCGCGCTTTGCCCCGCCCACTTTCGCGGGCAGGAGCGGCTCCTCCAGGTAAAGTATCCTCACCCTCGTCTCCTTCCTCCTCCGTCGTTTCCTTCCTCCTCCGTTGTCTCCTTCCTTCCGCACCGAGCTGCCCATCACTCAAGCCTTGGAGCCAGAGACTCTCACCTCTTTCAAGAAATTAATTCACCTTACTCGCTCACCCTTCCCGCATCGCTCAAAATAACAATAAATAAATACATACAACGTATGTATGTTTATTATAAAATAATAATGAAAACATATATTTAAAAAAAAAAAAAAAAATTACCCTGCCATCTCTCCCCCCTCCTCTCCTTCCCCATCGTTAATCTTCTGGCACCGTGTCACCAAGTTACATAGTTTTATCGCGTTGCCACGTTCCGGCAGGTTCTGCGCTTTATCCTCCGACACCGCGTTGCCAGGTTCTGCGTTTTATCCTCTGGCACTGCATCGCCAGGTTCTGCGTTTTATCCTCTAGCACTGCGTTGCCAGGTTCCTGCGGTTTATCCTCTGGCACTGCGTTGCCAGGTTCTGCGTTTTATCCTCTAGCACTGCGTTGCCAGGTTCTGCGTTTTATCCTCTGGCACTGCGTTGCCAGGTTCTGTGTTTTTATCCTCTAGCACTGCGTTGCCAGGTTCTGCGTTTTATCCTCTAGCACTGCGTTGCCAGGTTCCTGCGGTTTATCCTCCGACACTGCATTGCCAGGTTCTGCGTTTTATCCTCTAGCACTGCGTTGCCAGGTTCCTGCGTTTTATCCTCTGGCACTGCGTCGCCAGGTTCTGCGTTTTATCCTCTAGCACTGCGTCGCCAGGTTCTGCGTTTTATCCTCTAGCACTGCATTGCCAGGTTCTGCGTTTTATCCTCTAGCACTGCATTGCCAGGTTCTGCGTTTTATCCTCTAGCACTGCATTGCCAGGTTCTGCGTTTTATCCTCTAGCACTGCGTTGCCAGGTTCTGCGTTTTATCCTCCGACACTGCGTCGCCAGGTTCCTACGGTTTATCCTCTGGTACTGCATCGCCAGGCTCCTGCGTTGTATCCTCCGGCACCGCGTTGCCAGGTTCCTGCGTTTTATCCTGTGGCACTGCGTCGCCAGGTTCCTGCGTTTTATCCTGTGCCTCTGCGTCGCCAGGTTCCTGCATCGTATCCTCTGGCAGTGCGTCGCCAGGTTCCTGCATCGTATCCTCTGGCACTAGCGGTTTATCCTCTGGCACTGCGTCGCCAGGTTCCTGCGTTTTATCCTCTGGCACTGTGTCGCCAGGTTCCTGCGTTTTATCCTCTGGCTACGTCGCCAGGTTCCTGCGGTTTACCCTCTGGCTTGGCGTGCCAGGTTCCAGCATTTAATCCTCGAGCACTGCGTTGCCAAGTTCTAGTGTTTTTTTATCCTCGAGCTCTGCGTTGCCAGGTTCCAGCATTTCATCCCGTTACCGCGTTTTGGCCTGACTCAAAGTTGCCAGCTTATAGCTTTGGTTACAGTCTTTACCAGGTTCTAACGTTTCCATCCTTGGGCACCGCGTTGCCACGTTCCCGCATTTTATCCTCGGGCACCGCGTTGCCACGTTCCGGCATTTTATCCTCAGGCACCACGTTGCCACGTTACGGCATTAAATCCTCGGGCACTGCGTTGCCACGTTCCGGCATTTTATCCTCTGGCACCGCGTCGTCACGTTCCGGCATTTTATCCTCGGGCACCGCATTGCCACGTTCCGGCACTTTATCCTCGGGCGTTCCGGCATTTCATCCTCTGGCACCGCATTGCCACGTTCCGGCATTTCATCCTCGGGCACCGCGTTGTCACGTTCCGGCATTTCATCCTCGGGCACCGCGTCGCCAGGTTCCGCCGTTTTATCCTCTGGCTTTACGTCGCCAGATTCCAGCGTTTCATCTCTGGCTTTACGTCGCCAGGTTCTAGCGTTTCATCTCTGGCTTTACGTCGCCAGGTTCTAGCGTTTTATCCTTTGGCTTTACGTCGCCAGGTTCCAGCCTCATTCCTTCCATTCCTTTTCCTCCCGTCCTTTACCCTCGCTCTCGCTCACCCGCGCTCTCTTTCTCCCCCTTCCTCCTTCTCCCTCCCTCTCGCCGGGTTCATGCCAGGCCCCGCTCTTATCCAGCGAAAGGTTGCAATTTTCTCTTCCTGGATCACTAGGCCTCACTTTTTCTCATTTATTTGAAAATTAAACCAAATCTGAACAAGTGTCTCTTCTTCATGCCCCCTCTTTCATGCTCGCTCTCTACCCCCTCATGCTCTCTCCCCCAGGCACCGGGATGCCAGATCTCCCCCCCCCCCCCCCTCTGTCTCTCATCCTCTCCTGACACCGGGTTGCCAGGTCTCTTATTTCCCCCTTTTCTAACCCCCCCTCGGCACCGGGATGCCAGGTCGACTTTCTTTCCCCCCTTCTCCCCTCGGCACCGAGATGCCAGGTCTACTTTCTTTTCCCCCTTCTCTCCTCGGCACCGGGATGCCAGGTCTACTTTCTTTCCCCCCTTGGCACCGGGATGCCAGGTCTACTTTCTTTCCCCCCTTGGCACCGGGATGCCAGGTCTACTTTCTTTCCCCCCTCGGCACTGGGATGCCAGGTCTACTTTCTTTCCCCCCTCGGCACCGGGATGCCAGGTCTACTTTCTTTTCCCCCTTCTCTCCTCGGCACCGGGATGCCAGGTCTACTTTATTTCCCCCCTTGGCACCGGGATGCCAGGTCTACATTATTTCCCCCCTCGGCACCGGGATGCCATGTCTCCTCCTTCCGTGAGGTTCATGCAGCCTCTTCGCTCCTGCAGCCTCTTCGCTCCTGCAGCCTCTTCGCTCCTGCAGCCTCTTCGCTCCTGCAGCCTCTTCGCTCCTGCAGCCTCTTCGCTCCTGCAGCCTCTTCGCTCCTGCAGCCTCTTCGCTCCTGCAGCCTCTTCGCTCCTGCAGCCTCTTCGCTCCTGCAGCCTCTTCGCTCCTGCAGCCTCTTCGCTCCTGCATCCTCTTCGCTCCTGCATCCTCTTCGCTCCTGCATCCTCTTCGCTCCTGCATCCTCTTCGCTCCTGCATCCTCTTCGCTCCTGCATCCTCTTCGCTCCTGCATCCTCTTCGCTCCTGCATCCTCTTCGCTCCTGCATCCTCTTCGCTCCTGCATCCTCTTCGCTCCTGCATCCTCTTCGCTCCTGCATCCTCTTCGCTCCTGCATCCTCTTCGCTCCTGCATCCTCTTCCCTCATGCCGCCTCTTCCCTCATGCCGCCTCTTCCCTCATGCCGCCTCTTCCCTCATGCCGCCTCTTCCCTCATGCCGCCTCTTCCCTCATGCCGCCTCTTCCCCCTTCGGGCACCGGGATGCCGCCGCTTCCCCCTTCGGGCACCGGGATGCCGCCGCTTCCCCCTTCGGGCACCGGGATGCCTCCTCTTCCCCCTTCGGGCACCGGGATGCCGCCTCTTCCCCCTTCGGGCACCGGGAGGCTGGTCTGCCATGTTTTGGAGTCCTCCAAACAGCAGCTGGTTATACCAACTTTACCATGCAGATCATTCCCTTGGGACAAGCCCTGCATCTCCCACCTCCCAACCCTAACGTCTTCGGTTCATCACTCCAAAGTGTCGTCATTCTCATCCAGTCCATCAAGTTGCTGCTGCACTTTGATACACCGTTCTATCAGCCGGTTTGGGGGTTCTTTAAGACCAATGCTATAAGGATTGCTGTCTTCCTGTCGGGCCATTCATGTTCATGGCCGTCCAGTCCGATGACCCTGTATCATCAACAAATACATTCAGAACATCTACTACCGAGGTGGAACATCGACCCCAGTTCCTCCAACCTCAGCTACCACGTTTCACACATAAGCTCCGCTTCAGGTGCTTCAGGCCTCCTAGACCATCCAGCTCCGTTAACGTTCCTTCCATCATGGTTTCGTTCTACCCTTACCACGTTTAACATTAACTAATTACTTCCCATTCACCTTCGACTACCAGTCACATTGCAAGTACTCAAGCCTACCCGAGTGGCATCGACGTCTCTTCAGGCGCGTTCCCCTGCTCAGAGGCCGTCTTGTCCACAATAGTTCTCCTCACCCCGGCATCAAGGACCTCCAACCAACGCTTAAGTCTTCCCCTAAAACAGCAGGACTACTGTGGTAACACAATCTATTCTGAGCCCCTTTGCAATCCGTCCAGACCTTGTGCACTGGTCGTCAAGTGGCACTTCCCAGCAGGACTCAGGATCTGGTTCATCCTTTACTTAAAGTCGTTCCACGCCTGGTCCCCACATTTCCTACCAAACTTTTCCCACATTGGCGCTGCCACATCTGCCTCCAGTTAAGGCGTCGTTGACCGCCTCATTATATTGTGGAGCACTGGTTCTCCATGACTTTCCAGGTCTACACACACCATTACCTCCTCGTCCTCCATTCTGCCAATCCGCACTGCCTCGTTAAGCTTCTTTTGGGGGTATCGAGGCCCGGGAGCCTTCAGCCCTCATCGCAAGAAGACCCAAAACGGCATCAACTTTGTACATTCGTGTTGTTCATGTTTCTCCCCTGCCAATAAACACCTTGCATCGTATCTGGGGTCGTGGTCCTTGCTAGTGAATGGTATTTTGGTCGGAAAACCTTCTTTCTTCTTATTCAGTCTCATAAAAAACAGCAATCGTCTGTTCATGCGTTTCAGCTTTTATACATTTTTAGGACCTTTTTCCCCATCAAAAGATATACTATGTGGTTTAATTGTTAATCGCTATGGTAATGGCCCTAGATTCTCATCATTTTGAAATGTCGTGGATTAATAATACAACAAACGGCATTCAATCATTCATTTAAAGTTGCACCAATTACATATTCTGCTGGATGTCTGCTACCCGCTGGTCTCCATGGAGATGTAAATGCTTTGCCTGGAAATGTCCACAATAAGGCTTTGAACTCACTTATCTTGCTTTTATTGAATTGCACATTTTTTTTGCTGAAAATTACCGTGCAAACTCTATTCTTACTCTGAGTGGGCTTGCCTTTCCATAGATCTGACCTGTTGGCGTAGTGGCATCTCCTGCTTGTCTACGTAGAGATGGATACGACTTTTGTACAAATTTGATTGGTTAACCTCTATTTCTTCGCCAAAAAAAGCTCTCAAAAGCTACTCTTTGTGTGGCCAAATGTTTTAAACTTTCAGAAGCACAAACATTGTAGAAATTTCGGACATTTCAAGTGCCATTAAGAACCGTCAATCTTTGTAATTCACTTCCCTGTCAGGGGTCATAACGATTCCCTCAATCAGTGCCCTGTCTGTAATGAGAAAGTTACAAGTTGCTGATACAAGCGCGCACCTGCCCACTAACAACCATCGAGAGAGCGGCCATTGATGGAGGAAAAAGAGCTTAGAGCCAGGGAAAATAACTAGTTTGTCTATACTACAGTGGTTCTCCCGCTGGCACTTAAAATTCATCTTCCCCTTACCTTTCTCTTTCTGCCACAATATTAATGTCATATGGAAAGTACGCGCCGACACACCTTCTCCACGCAGCCGCTCTGCTCCCGGCTCGGAGCGCGGCTTACGTTCACTTGCATCATTGTTTTTTTGGCACGAGGTGACAAAGGTGGGAAGGGTGCTTTTTAAACGCAATCCAGTAACACACGTAACCGCGCGCTCATAATACCATTTTTTTTTTTTTTTTTTTTTTTTTTTTTTTTTTGTTATGAGGAGAGGAAAACAAAAGGTGTGGAGACAAAGAGCAGTTCGTTTATTATTCTGTCGTGTTAAACCTTTGGGAATTTTGATGCATACAAATCTTACTCATTTTGTATTCAGGGTCATGCATAGCCAGAGCAGGTTTTAAAGTTTACATTAAGGTAAAGGAGAGACAAAAGAATGGACTGGAATTCAAAACGCAACGGTGGAAGTTTGTTTTGATGCCGTATTTCCATCAAGAGCCGAGTGCGCCTTCAATTCATCAAGGAAAATAGATACTTTGGTGTTCCTCCTATTGGAAATTATTCACATACCGACTGCAAAAGCTCAAACTACTTAAAAACCTAAAGACGAAACTGGGGAGAAAGGGACACGGGAGGATCGGGAGTGGTGAAAAGTGATAGGCGTGAGACGTGCATCAGTGATTGACTGCTGCCAGTGGTGGACGCTCACTTCCAAATGCCAGAAAGGTTTGGGATTTTGGGTGTGAGTTACTTTAAAGCGTTAAGTAAAGCTTGACTCAATACGGGTCGTAAAGCTTCTATAGGATTAGCTGTGCAGTGTAGTTGGTGATTTCCAGAGCCGTTTCTAGACTTAAGAACATATGAAGACCTCAAGTTGAAATGGTGACTTCTTTTTTGTTGCTTTTTGCTTAAAAAGTTGATTAACAGTCAGGGTTATGATATGTAAAATGTTGCTTTGAAGTGGGCATTTTTATCTATTCTCTTTACATGTCTATAGCTCAAATAAGGCCTTATGTATCACTCCATTGTATTAATCTCCATTTGTCCAGAGTAGAAAAGGTTCAAAGGTCATGATCGGGCAAGGATTTTAAAATTATCTCCAACCAAAAGTCCTTTACACTCCATTGTACATGAAAAATACTTTGAGAAGCATAGCATTCCAGCAGTAATAATTTCAAATCACCTGTAAATGATTTCAATGATCACTGGTGAAGCTAATGTTACTTTATTATAGTTCTAAACTGTATATGTTTCCATAGCCAGCTGTACTTGACACATGAGTTTCAACAAGAAAATGTAGACAATTAAGTAAATTATAGTCTCCCCATGAATCCATTATGCGTAATGAAGCACCATTTCTACTGTATGATTTATACCTATGCAGTCCAATTATATAATAACACAAATTTGCCGCTTTTTGGTTTGGTTCCCAGCTTCACAAAAGAATTGAGGGAAAAAAACAAGACTAAACTTTCAGTCATAGTGCTGCTTTACAAGAATTGATTGGTTAAACATTTGTAAAGATGGTGAATTGACATTGAGACGAATGAATGAACAAAATAGAAGAGCTGATGAAGAAATAGGTTGTGTTTGTGTTTTAGAATTTGGTTATGTCAAAGTTTCAGGTGGAGGGAAGGACTCTTTTGTAAACAATATGTATTAATTTTACTTTATAAGAGTGTATACCAACTTTAATTGCTAAAATGTTGAGCTCGTTTGATAAATTAGGTTCACAAATGTACAATATTGATCTGTATGAACACAAAAACTTAATTGGGACCTAGTAATGGGTTTTAGTAAGACATCTGTCCATCTCAGTTCTGTTGGAAGACTGTATATTGAAATATTCAATAATATTTTCATAGAGACAAGCATACGCTCAACCAGAAAAGTTAAAGAAAGTGCCTTTAAACTACATACTTCAAAAATGTTAAATCCTTTGATATGGCGAATTCAATAATACGGCAAAGTCCATATGGTAGATGGCCACAGATGTTTTATTTCCTAAATTTTTTTCATTTTGATGGAATATGCTGGAACATTCTTAGCAAAACGTTTGATTTCCTCAGATAGTGTGTTGTCACGGGACCAATCACAGCCAGAAGGGGCAAAGGAGAAGGAACGGTGCCCCAATTGCATGTTTTTGTCATTATTTCATGATACCATCTTACCCGTTGAGGAGGGCTGTCCCCGGAGCAGGTAGGAGTCTTCCGGGTGGGGCTCGAGGTGTGAGTGGGTGGAGTTCTTCTCCAGGAGGGGCACCTGGCACTCCCTGATGGGCGGGGAGGGGCCGGGGGAGGGGTGGTGAGGGGCGGACAAGGACGACTGGTGGGACGGAGGGAGCAGGGAGGAGGAAGAGGTCGGAGGGAGTGGGCGACCTACAGACACAACATAGAAAGAGAGAAAGAGAGAGAGAGAGAGAGAAAGAGAGACATGAGGGTGGGTTGATGTCGGTGATTCTCAAACTCATAATATCAAGTATCTGCCTTAGAAAACACCTAGCTTTCTAAATCAGGACTAAACCAGGGCCAAACTGACCTATCAGACTAAGGGTGCCTGCACACTCCTCATTATTTAGTTGGTTCGGTTCCGTTCTAGTCCTTTTTTACGCTTGATCTAGTCCAGTTTTCGTTTTGGGGGTTTTCCCTGGTTTAGTCCAAGTTTTGATGTGCTAAATGTGCAAGAGTTTGTGCACTAAACCAGCACAAAAGCAGGACTGATACAGGGTTCGACAAGGACTAAAGGTGTGTTCAAACGTGTTCCATTTGGGAGCTGGTTTGAACAGAGTTTAGATGCTGGTTTAGTCCTGGTCTAATTATTATACCAGAATGTAGTTCCAGTTAAATACCAATTCTGATGTGGTCTATGTGCAAGTGTGAACAAAATACAAACTAAACCAAGCTAAAACCAGATCTATACCAAGAAAAAAATCTCAACTTAACGTAGGCACAACACAGATAGAACCGACACAATAAAATCAGGTTACAAGTTAAATTAGGGCTAAAACCCCGGTTCAAACCAAGACCATTGAGTAGAACCCACTCCATCTATGCGCCGACATTGGTCCCCATCCTCCAGTTTGAGAACCACTGCGTTAGACAAAACAAATGGCAATGACTGACAGTGATACAGGGCCCGTGTTCCCAGAAGCAGGTTTGGCTTAAATGTATGGGCTTTGCTGAGTAGCGCTTTGGTTCATTTCCAACTCGTCTGGCGGCCGTCCTCAGCAGATAGTTATAGCTGTATTTGTGCGAGTTGCAAAGTATATCCTCCCTCTTCAACTACAATAGAGGTAAGTAGCATTTAATTTGCAGCGCTCACCAAAGTCAATAGCTTTAAATCTGTCGGCATTTTGCTCAGAGAGATGAAATGCCTGGTTTTGGCTTTTAAAACTACTCATACCATTGCTTTTAATGCTCTCAACAAAGTGGCCCACTGTACGAACCCACTTTTCGTCACAGTCTTTTGTTGCTTGAATAAAACCGAACCACGTTTAACTGATTGTGGTTGCAGAGTCAAACAATGGTTGTTGTTGTTTTTTGTATCTACTGTGAAGCCAATGTTCTCTTACAGGGCCCATTCAATTCAAGCGTTTGACTGTAGAGACTTGTTGTGTTTGTGTTGTGTTTTTTAAATGCCTAAATTGTAATAAACTTTACCAGACAGGTATTTTTTTGTGAGTGTGTTTAAAATCAACATTTCTGCAGCTTTACAACTGATGGGGTATGTTTTTGACTTACAGAAAATATACAATTTCATAGGATTTTTTTGGGGTTTGTGGGTTTTGTTAGACAGTATAGAGTGAAATGGGGATGAGACTGGGGAAGGACATGAAGTGCACGTGTGTCTCCCACTGAGCAGCACAAACATTTCAGCACTTTTCTACCTGGGCACTGACTTTATCTTAAGCAACCATTCATACACAGTCATACAGTAGTGTGCAGTGAAGCAAGGTGAGCAAAGTGTCTTGCCCAAGGACATAATAACAACAACAGTATGCACTAGGAGAGGGACTCAAACCATCAACCATCTAGTGATCAAAGCTGACTGACAAATTAAGTTCAAGGAGTTAGTTCATTGTAGCGTTCAACGATAATCCAACAAAATTAGAATATTTTTGGCCAAAATGTGGGTTCCCAATACTTTTAAATGATCCAGTTACATTTCTGTTGCTGCTTTGCTTGAAATGTCCCACAGTATGGCATTAATCTTGTCGGCTGGCACCACATGGTTGAGTTACAAGTCAGATCTGTGGCGCGGTTTACCCCGTTCACAGTAAGAATGCATGTTTTCATCGTATTTTTGAGCAATAAAAACACCTCTGATCATTTAAATAGACATTTTAAGTTTAATGCCATGCTGTGGAACATTCCAGGCAGAGCAATACTGACGTTGATGTGAACTGCTTGAACATGGCTGTTAACTGTAGAACAACACAGTATTTAGTCCCAGCATTTATCCATTTTCCCAACAGACTAAACAAAGCAGCTTGTCTCATTCATTTGAACATATTCCCACTTTTTAAATGCCACAGATTTGGGTGGAGGACCTAAATCCACTGTATATCTGTCCTCTACACGGCCAAGACAAAAGAAAGTTAACAAGCAAGTCTTTAAATAGTGTGAGCCCTGGGACGCGTGGACACAATCAGGCTGTCCCACACACCAGGGGAGCCGGAAGGGAGAGCAGAGGATTCATCGCACTCTCTGCAGATTTGGGAATCAAGGACAAAGACAAATCTAATAAATTCTATTTGGAGAGAGGGCTCAAAATATAGAATAATTACGTCTGATGTATTTGCGTCTCAATCAATCAACAATATGGTGAAAAGGAGGCCACTGGGTCCAGTCTTAACCACCTAAGGACTTAGGTTATTACAACTGCTAATTAGGTACTCCAATGCTAACCACTTATTTTGGTTGTCATTCAACGTGCTCTTGGCCTTCATCTTGGAGAGTTAAAACAATTGTAGACCTGTAATCTTTAGGCCAGACACAATAAATAAATTAAAAAAAACACCCAAAAAACGATACAAGCCTGCAGGCACGGCTGTTTTGGAATATCGTTGAATTATGTGTCACACTTATTTTCTTTTCTTTCTTTCTTTTTTCTTTCTTTTTTCATGATACACACTGCAGTACTTTCTGTATTCAGTCACATCTTTATAAGGTTGGCTTAGGTCAAATGTTTGTCCTTTTTAGTACGTTTGTTGAACTTAAAGGTGCACTATGTCATTTTTCTGGTGGTCATCTGGTGTCATTTTTAATGTTATGGCTTTACCAGGGATGTTGCAAATCATGACATTAAATTTGTTGGTAATATTTTAAAAATGGTTCCTATAAGGCTAAACAATTCATACAGTATCAATAACCCCAATTTATTTCTTTATAAAAAGACATTTACAAGCATTTGTCACATGGTCATTGAAAATAGTTTAATAAACAGCATGTTAATGCTCTTGAAATATTTTGTACACATTTTACACACATCTTTGTTTTGTTATTTGTCAATGGTTTTCTAAGATTTAGTTAGTTGAAACTAGGTAGAAACCTCGGGGAGAACCACAGTGAAGGAGAGATCTGACTCCCACAGACGGACAGACCTTTCATTTGCAGATAGACTGTGGAGCCAGAACCACTCAGGAGAAGAGAGGGTGGCTCATCAAGCAAGACAGTTCATCCAGGCAGATGCAGATCTGTTCATCTAGAATGCATGAAATCTTGTTGCATAGCACTGCATAGTTCAATGCTTTCTCCAATTTTTCTACAGTACAGGGAGAAAATTGAGGCTCTACATTGGCAGAGCTTTTGAAAGAACAAGTTGTTTTCTTCTTGTTTTCATATAAAGGAAAGGAAAGCAACCAGACCTTGAGAGGGAGCACAATGCTATTCACTATGCATCAATTTCACCGCTTTTTACTATCGCCGTCCTTCAGTATAGAAATGGCTGGTTTGACAGCATTCACCTCCCCATCGCTGCTATTGATACAAATCAAAACTTGTAAAAGCTGTAATAGATGGGAAGCAGATTTGAGGAGATGGTGGCGTATTGCTTGTATCAGGGAAAGAGTAACAGGGCAGAAGCTGTAGAATAAACAAAGCTTTGACCTTAGAGTGACATACAAAAAGTAGGGAAAAGGAAAACTCAGGATAAGATTGTAAAATGTATAACTATACTACCACTATAATCTTGATAATCATTTGTACAAAAATACATAGAAAAAACACACAAACAAACAAACAAACAAACAAACAAACAAACAAACACATAATTGGTCTGGTTTTGATCTATATCAGAACTAACATTATGAGGTCTGATTAATCAAACTGATGCTATTCTGTTAAAAATCACTAAGCATTTTCTAATATATATATATATATATATATATATATATTTTATATATATATATATATATTTTTTATCATCATTGTGGTTTCAAAAACAATCAGATTTCCCTTGGTATCAAAATGAAATTAGTGTTTGTATCATAAATAACATAGTTTTTTTTTTTTTTTTTTCAGATAAAGTTTGTGGTTGGGTAATTTTCTGCCACTTTTAAGGCAAAAACAAACAAACAAACAAACATGGAGATAAAAAATTATTGCCCAGTGACCCTGAAGTCTTAGGTATTGTAAGAAAATAGCTAATTTGAGTTCGACAAACATTGCCAGCTTTATTTGACAATGTTTTTTCATGCTAGCCACTATATAGAAGTGAAGTCTGAAAGTAACGGAGGAGGAAAATCAGCAAACATTGACAGTACTGTAAAAACCTTCAAATCTTCCAACAAATGGCATTTATCAGTATTGCACTTTTGACCCTCCGTGACACGTAAAGACACGCATTTTGACAGAACATGTGTCTTCTTCTTGCTGCCCTGCGTCATGGAAACCGGAGCCGGGATCGATCGCGACGTTAACTACACCCCGGAGAGAGGCCAACCTTGTCCTGCCCGCGTCTAGGTGTGGAGCCGCGTGATGAGTGCGTATGTGTGTCCATGTCCAGTCAATCTCATCAGGGCAAACACGCGAAAAATGGATAAACAATTGCAATCCAAACAGTGCGACCTGACAGGGGAGAAGAGGGATGGAGAGGGAGGGGCAGCAAGGTCACGGGGGTATCCAAATGAGAGGCGCACTGACAGGCAGATAAATCAGGCCACGCAGAGGACATGGGAAAAATATAGCACAGAATATGAGCTGACAAGTTGCGTGGACGCGGAGTGATGGAAGGGGGAAAAGGGCAACCGGATTTGGGAATTAAATTTGGGACGGTTTTGAAAATGGGAACAAAAGTGTGGTTTTTGTGACTGGACGGGCACAAAAAGGGGCAGAAAGTTGTGCTAGACTCAAAGATAAGATCAATCAGGAAGGTTGTGACATTGAGAGGATCGACTCAGGCTGTTACTGCTATAAAGTTAGCTGTTTGGCTCACATATGGAGAGAAAATGACACTGTTGTTTTTGGGTGAAGAAAACGTATATTTACATTTAAAGCACGTTCTGGAGATGGCAATAGGTTAAAACCATACTTTTGAACATTTCTCGCGGGGATAAATAAGTTTTTATGCCTTAATGTGGAATATTAGCGCTAAAAGACAACAACTTCTTGGAAACAATCAAATGAAGGCTCCTCCAGTCCAAGTACGAGTCAGGTTTGTGGAGATGCAAGTCACACAGTAAGGACGCATGTTCTTTCTTTCTTTTGTATTATTATTATTTTCATGTTTGATGCAAAATAAAAAAACAGTTTTGTGTCTAAAATGTTATGTAATGGGGCTTTATGCAATGTATCGGGAAAAGTCAAAAATATGACATAAGATTTACCAAACAAAAGGAAAGAAAAAAGTAATTCAATAGATTTTGAATCAATTCGGAATATTATTCATTTAAATAGTAAAAAAACAAAATTAAACTGCATCTGAATTATGTGTAAAAAGTGTTTATTTAGAGATACAAATCACTGCATGAGTCAGAAACACTTTTAGATTAAGTTCACTGTTTGGGTTTTCAACATTCCTACTACTGCATTTATAGCACGGGATAAAGACGTGGCTGCAGACTCAAGCCGGACACCCACACGCGAAGCCATCGATCCAGATAAATCGATCACTTACGTCAATAGACCGGAGCGAGAAGGGGGACTGACCATTTGCATATTTCACTTACAGCGCCGTAATGAGCACTCTGGCCGCAGCAGACGGCGAGGGATGCTTCGAGCTGCCTGCGTGGGAGTACAGGCATCACATTACACCTTAAAAAGTGTTTTATGGCGCGTATTTACATCGCGTGCTACGGTAATGCGCGGATGGAGCACAGGCGGGACGCAATATTAATATTTTAAATCACGTTAATTACGGAAAAGAAAAATTGAACTTGTTGGCCAAAACCAATTAAGTGAACTTTAATCTCCTTAGCAATTACGCCGTGGTGCATCCTTAACTCATTTCTGCCCGTGACGTTTTTTAGAAAGGTCAGTGGAAATTGCTTTGTGTTATTGGAACAAAGAGTTGGCGTGGATTGCTCGCGTTGCTCGGTGGTTGGTTGGTGCGGTTGGTTGCCATTGCTCAGCCGCCTCCCCGGCCATCTGTATACATCTCTCAATCCTCCGCTCCGCGCTACTGTGTCTCTCACTTTGCAAATCTGCACAGCTTCTACAAGTGTTGATTCGTGTGAAGAATAATTGTATCAAGGGGTAGAAAATCCTCAGGCGTCTCCAGGCGATTTATAAAAAAAATACACAGACACATACAAAGAAAAAAAATAGATTCATTTTGGAGAAAAAGCTCAACCTGAAAGTCATTAATATGTGGCGTGACTACAAAGTCGGCTCTCCATAAAAGTTACCGTAGATATGATTGTCATGTCTGGAATGGTACAACTTTGAATTATTTTGTTCGCATTATAACTTCATAAAGATGGAGAAACTACTACACGGTATTCTCCTGTTTTCCCCCAAATTAGATATTTTTTGGAGAGACGGTTCATTCTCCAAATAAAATGTGATTCAAGTCAGTTTTTGTGTGCGAAGCAAACAGCTCTGCAGTGTGCAAAAGAGGACAGGACAAAACCCAGGAATCAGGTCACGATAGTGAGCAAGCAACCTTTGTCAGTACCGTATTTTCCGCACTATAAGGTGCACTGGGTTATGAAGCGCACTGTCAATGAATGGTCTATTTTTCATCATTTTTCATATATAAGGCGCATTGGACTATAAGGCGCATTAAGCGAAACAAATCGTGTACCACACAAAATTGCTCAGGAAACACAACCAGAATGAATCCATATATAAGGCGCTGGATTGTAAGGAGCACTGTCATTTTTTGAGAAAATTAAATGCTTTTATGTGCGCCTTATAGTTGGAAAAATATGGTGTATATGCCCAAAAATGTGTCATCTTTATCTTTCACCTTATTGGCTTGAGTTGATATTTTATCTTCGAAGCACCTTCTTTCACAAAATACTAATACAGTTTAAAACCTCACTTTAAAACCTCGCAGATGTTTTATGTTTTAATTGTGTAATTCCTGCCTTTTCCACTGAAAACACCTGTAGCATTCCAGCACTACAGAAGTCCTAAATGTGACTTGTCTCTTCTGCAGTCACTTAGCAAAAGATATGATTCAAATCTGATTTAGTGCCTCATACGAAAAAAGCCAGGGTCACATAAGAAGAAGAAGAAAAAGAAGAAGAAGAAAAAATAAATAAAACAGATTTGGTCAGTTCACACTATCAGAAACAAAATCAGATAAACGTCAAATTTGTCTCCACAAAAATCTGATTTGTTCCATTTTGACTTGATATCTTCTTATTATTCTTTGGTTTTGCTGGATTGAGTTAACCATATTGCACATAATCTTTATCCTTTCCAACCAGCAATGACACAATATGATAGGAAAAGATTCAACAGCAACCAACAATTACCTTTCTGAGACAATTCACAACATAAAAATCCAACAATGTAGGGTCAAAAGTGTAAGCATGCTATACATATGTCCATGGACTATATTTATTACAGACAATAAACACCAAGATACAGCTTTTCGAAACAATTGACACATTCCTACACATTTCTGTACAAAGCCAGCTTACGCACTACAATGCCAGCTCGCACCGTGCTGCTGTATTGTATTCCCACTACAATCTTGGTGTCCTTGTCTCCTTCTCCCCTCTCTCCTCTCACTCCCCCCCATCCATCGGTCCACCCATCTGTCCGAGGTGAGGAGAGCTATAGGCTGCGGAGGAGAAAGACAGCTGGAGCCCAGTCAGACAAGAAGAGACAAATTACCCCTTTAACGAGACCCATTCATCATCTCCTCATCCCCCCTCCCACCAAAAACCCTCTCATTCTCTCCACACCTACGACACGGAGCACACCTGGACGCCCGCCTTGAACAAAGCTCACCGCGTCAAAGCTAAAGGTGGCTATCGACTTGATCTGAGCCATTGGCAGGGTAATAGTGGGCAGTGGGGGCTATTGGAATGCATGGATTTGAGGGTTGGGTTTAGCTGACACAGGCGAGATAAACGCATGGCAGGTGACTTCTACTCCTCGGTTAAGAGTCTTTTCAAAGTGGGAAGATGGAAGTTGTAGATCGCGAGCGGTTATTTTTGCCTCGGCTGATACCTGAAGACTTGTTTTCTCACATGTTTTAATGCACTTATGTAAAGCACTTTGGTTCGCTTGTTACTTTTGTAAAGAGCTTTCGTTGATTGTTTGACGGGAGGATTCGCCTAAAGTTGTTGGAATCCGTGTCATTTAAATGCAGACATCAGTTTAGCTACAAACTTTCCCCTGCATCGCAAAGTGGTTGAGGTTCAAAGAGGTTGGGGTTCAAGGTAGACTTGTTCTGCAGTGGCATCCCACACAAACAGACTATACTTATATGCAACATCGGACTGTATACAATAAAAGGAGGTAAAGGGCTCACATGGCGCTCAGAGCTATGTCGAGGGCAAAGTCAGGGTTATATTTTGAAAATCGGAGCCATGTACGCACTTTCTGAATTGACTTGGCATTTCCCACCGATGTCCCTGTGGCTTTTCATTCACCACGGACATTAGGGCTGTAGGTCTTCAGCCCATACGTTGATTAATCGGGCGATGGGATCTTAGTCCAGTGGTTCTCAGATGCGATCCACAAATGACAATTGTTGACATTTGCAATCCCCCCAAAAAAAGGCTGAACTGCAAAATGACATGTAAGATTTAAACATTTTCAGGATCTAGGCCTAGATATGTATATTTTCGTGAGCCAACAAATTGGAATCTACATTTACCACTGCATTTGAAGGGTGTCAAACCTGATTTATGATTATTGCTGTATATAAGTTTTCCTATTTTCCCCGTATCATCTCGAGACCCACCTTACTTGGGATAAAAAGATTTGGGAGTAAATTGTAAAATACCTTGTGTACTGCAAAAACAGTTATTCTCTTCTGCGAAAGTTTTTTGAGTGTGGTTTGGATTGTATATTTCCTCTGATCATAGATACTCAATAGTTTTTGAAAGCTTAGCCTGCTCCACGTCTTGTCTCAGATGACTGACCAATGCACAAGGCTTGTCTTTAGTCGACAAGGACTTTCTTTGTCGACTACAGCCCTTATGTACATGTAGATGAGGTGATAGATGTGGAATTACAGTTCAAATAACAATAATACAGCAGTTACTGTATGTGCAGCAGTTTCTAATTAGTTCCAAAGGTCCTTAGGTTCTCAGCTATTCAGAACTTCTAGCATAAAAAAGCAAGACAAGATAACTGAATGAATACATCCCACAGCATACAACTGCACTCTGAACATTTTGTTTATGTGATTCACTCAACTATGCCCCTCTTTGCTGCACACCTGAACAACTGCATAAACTCCGAACCTCCGTCCTCGCCAAAGCCTATTATCAGTTTAAACGCATGATGTAACGACTTCTTTTGCTGGCTACATTTATTTCCCATGCCCCGACTCCCGCTCTTGTGCTCGTGCCCACTGCCACTGCCGCTATTAACGCCATGGAGAATAGACAGAGGAGGCAGATGAGCGAAAGCAGGCAGACGTATAAAATGATTGAATGCGCGGTACACAGGAAGCAGAGAGGAAAAGCCGCGGCACACCCATCCTGGCACACGCCGAGATCCATTACCAGGGCGGCTGTCAGCGCAGATGTGCCTCTGGAGGGGGCGCCGTCACTCACTTCATGTATCTATGTATGGATATATATATCTATCACAGTGATCTGAGGGCTATTTAGTAATGACAGCTGCTGACACAATGGCCCTTTCTCTATTTACCCGCACAGTGCAGTCTGTCTGCGGAGGCTCATCCTTCTTCCCGTTTCCGCCTTCCCTGCTTTGCGCTTTTTCTTTAATAAGTCACATTTAGCCTGTGTAATAAGAAGTGAGAGTGAGGGATTGAAAGAGAGGGAAATGTTCTTTAGCTCAGTTGGTAGAGTGCTCGATGAGAACCGTGGGCGGTTCAAATCCCGCTTTCGGCATCATTAGTCCATTAGTATTATTTAGTCTTATGCTAGCTATTTTTACTTTACTTTATTCTATCCTATTCTATTCTATTCTAATATATTCTATTCTAATCTATTTTATTTTATTTCATTTCATTTTGTTACGTTATGTTATGTTATTTTATTTTATTTCATATCTTTATTTTATTTTATTTTTCATTTTTTTGTCCTCCATTCCCTATTAAGATATGAGAGGAGTTTTTTGTTTTGTTTATAAGAGTTCTTCTATTAAGAGTATTTTTGTGAAACTTCCTATAAGTTATCTGTCCTTTCCCCCTTTATCTACTGCGTAATTTTCCCAATGTGTGGACAATAAAGGATTATCTTATCTTATCTTAAAACATCCTTGGCCATTTTCACAAGCCCACAAATTGTCGGTTAGATTGCGCTTCCTTTAGGTGAATAATTTAGTCATGTCCTTGGGCAAGACACTTAACCTGTTTCACCTATAGTGTCCACTAGTGTGAATGAGTGAGTGGATGTGAAGAACGCTTTAAACATTATTAACCATGTGGATTTGTCATCTGTATTTGACCCATCCTTTCACCTTCGCCACTGGGGAATCTTTGGGAAGCAGTGGGTTAATCCAGGATCAGATTCCGAGGTGCAGGGTTGACCTAATGCGCATGTTTTGGGAATTCAAGTGCCCTCAGGAAAGCGACTCACATATGGAGAACACAACTCCAACAAGACATTATTAGAGACTGAGAAAATACACAAATGACTCCAATATGCACCTTCACATCACACTGAATAGTCCTCTTGATTTGTGCTCTTAAATATCCATTTTTCCCATTTAGTCTGAAAGTGTTAAAACCACACACTTTTTTGTTCCGTGAACGTGTCAACAAATTAATACATGGTTGGATAAATAAACCTGTCAAAATGAGGCTAATTTTCATAATACCTTGGATTTGTCACTTCTTATGCTAAAATTAGTGATGAAAGGCTGTATATTAAACAAAGCATAATTTAAAATAAGGAAAACCCAGCCACACGACACGATGCTGTCTCTTATTGTACAATGTCTGACCTAAAGGATCACAGTGCCTACATTATTTGTATATATGCAGCTGTTTCATAATTTATTATAGCAGCCTCATTTTAGAGTCATTGCTATTAAAACAAAGAACGGAAACAAAAAAGTTTGCCAGTGCAGTAAAGAAGCTGAATTGTGCACATAGCCTCGCTCTGACCTAAATGCCATATGGTTTGTTGCGTCTTGGAGGGCTTCCACAAACAGGTAGGAGGTGAGACAAGACACCTGGGAGTTGTAAATAAACAAATCTTGCACAAATTGTTACTACACAGTTCATTAATCTGTGGGCATATGGCAACAGTAGCTAGACGTAGTAGAAGTCGGAATAACAAATAGTGGATTTTGTACATTTTATACAAGCAGGACATGTTAAATCAACATGCAATTGTAAAATAGTGGGTAAAGTGTATTTAAGATGCATGTTTTGGTTGAATTGAGGGTTCTAGAACATACCCAGAGACTGAGAGAACATGGAAACAGAACTTCCTTTGCTACATACAATAAGATAAGATTTTATAATAACTAAACTTAAGTATGAACAAAGACTTCATTCACAATTAACAAAATGTTTATTCAAATTGATTCAGGCTTATTAACTACTTCATTAATACCCGAACTCCTAACCCTTATATAATTCTTAATAAACTACTTGTTCATCAAGAATTAAGGTCTATGTTCATACTGTAAATAAATGGAAACTTTTCCGCTTTTAACGTTAATGTGCGTGGTACGACTCTCAATACAAACTGTACAAAGGGTCCAATTAAACAACCTTGAACATTGCAGAATTACTGCAAAATAATGATTTGAAAAGACAGAAATATAATGTACATGAGCAAAGTGAAGGGATGAAAGGAGCGATAAAGACCTTCACCCGGTATCATCTTTTCACTCAAAAATCCATTTGTGGCTCTGCAGAAGATGGCTTTACAGAATGTGGCGTTCAGCTGAGTACTGGTCACATCATAACAACGCCCTTTGACCTTTATAGAACATGAGGTGTATAGACTTAATGGCAGCTTCTTACCCACATGCACAAAATTATCAGAGATGTGATGAGTGAGAGCGGGCATTGTTAGGGCCATTTCAAGTAGATCCTTTCACGGGTACTTAACAGAAGTTCGGTTCAGGGTAAATCACTGTAGTCTAACGCAGAATAACTATTACTACTCTATATATACGCACTTTAACATTTGCTGTCAAGAGTAGCACAGAAGGTCATGTTTAGGGTCAAGAAAAAGGCATTAAAGCAGCGCTGCCAACGATTTCTGGAGCCGGACGAGGCAAGATTCCATGCAACGTGAAAACCAACCTTTGGAAAATTCCCCATGGAGACAGATGAGTTATATACTGTACTGTGGAACATTCTAGGCATAGCAAGGACATCTCCATGGAGACAAAATGGTGGCAGACCCGTCACGTTAAGTTACGAGTCAGGTCTGTTGAGACACAAGCCCCATCATAGCAAGGATCATGTTTTTCATAGTGGAATAAATGCCTTTGTTTTAGTCTGAACAAATATGACCCAAATTCACTGCGGTCATTATTTGTTCACTGGTCATTTGGTGTGATACGTGTAGCCACAGCTGCCCTGGGGTAGACTGATGAAAGAGAGACCTGTCCTTCACCATTTACACACACCGCATTCATATTTGGAGAAGAATCTTTCCCAAATATGTTACAAATACGTTTTGTCTCTGTGGTTTCAAATCAGCGTGATTGACAGGTGGATTAACCAATCAGAGGCATGATCGGTTTGTGCCTAAACAAAGAGGGCGGCTTACGAGTTAAAAAAAAGGGAAAGACGATAACACAGAATCAACGAGCGAAGCACTAAACTCTTCTGAGGTAAATTAAGTTATATGTTTTGTTCTGAGATTATTCTTCTGCGTTTGTGAGACACGTGTTAGAATGTGTGTTTTTTTATGCACTTTAAGCTCCGACTCCAGACTCTTCTGCATCCGAACGGAACTAGACTGGACTGGCTGCTGTTTGGACTGGTTCCAAAATGCTCTGAACACAGAATCGCTGCCACAATGAAATGCATTGACTCGATTTGTTTTTCTATATTACATATTTACAGCTGCTATTTGGCGTGCCACTCAGACCTCAACTGCAGTTACCACAACTGTTTGTTGATTCAGTTTGAGTCACCAAATTGTCCATGCCTTGATTCAGCATTATGTATTTTTTTTACAACCTACAAAATCGAGACCCTGACAATATAATAGTATAATTTGCCATGAAATGAATCGTTGAATATTTGAATATGTGATGAGAATGGTCCGTCTTGTGCTGACTGAATCGGCTGACACATAGAGATAGAGTACATGCTGACACAGAGCTCTAAACCACACCTTTTGACCCAGTTGCAGAAGCGCGCCGCAGCACCTATCTGTTTCCGTTAATTGAAACATGGCGCGGTGCTACCGGGAAGTGCAAGATTGTGTATTTGTGTTTATTGTGTGTCCTCAACTATCTATAGCAGTGGTTTTCAAAATAGGCTGCTGGCGATACCTGATGTGGCGTGTCTGATTTGGAGACTTTTTTTTTGGAGACTGTGTTATTTGAGAAAGTTTTGATGCAGAGCAGGTGCCTGGTTCTTGTTCAGTCCTGGCTAGTTAGAATTATTTTTATCCTGGTTAAGGTTGTTAGTGGTTTAGTCAGACGTGATTTATTCCTAGTTTGGTCATGATTTATGCACGTTTAGTCCCATTAGTCCATTCCGAGTTCGTGCTTGGCCTGATTTACCGTGGAATTCGCCATTTAAGTCCAGGTTTACAGGGTAGAAGCTAATGATTATTTCAGTGTTTGATTTGTCAGCGATAAATGTTTCGATTAGTCGGCGTGTCAAACCATTATTTCTATTGAACAATGAGACAGTATCAACAAAATAAAGGTTGATATGATGAAAATCACAAAAAGTTGTTTTTTTCACTTAACAATGCCACCGGCTTTGTTTAAATTTGTTTTATTTTTGCATGTGTTTCAGACAATTAGGATTATTGAAACATGATTATTAGTATTTTTTTTAATAGTCTAACTTGTCATGATTAGTCAAGTAATAGTTGGAGCCTCACTGGTTTAGAAACAAATCCTTCTAATCCGTCTTGATCTTCAATATTAGATGGTCGATGCAATTTCAATACATTCATAGCTTCTGCTTCATGTAAACTCTACTTTTAAAAGCCAAACATATCCTGAGGAACCATTCAGGCTGTGAACAGTTTGTAAACAGCTGATCCCGCTAACATTGCGATGCTCTTGGTCAGCGATGTTGCTGTCCATTGTCAGGGATGTCCACTGCATCACTGAGGGCCACCATAGACGCTGCATTACCATATAAATTACTTCCACGTTGCTGGTGCTGCCCTAGATTGATGCTATTGTTATGGATTCTACACATCGGACCCTCATTGAAAACAATCAAAATAAATAGCCTCCTCCACCGCTCTCGCATGAATGCAGGCGCACGCTCAGTGGGAATGACACAAACGTGACACACAGGTGGAGAGCGATATGGACAGCTATCCGCTCTCTATTACCTCTGAACATCGGCTGTAATCTGAGAAAGGAACGGCGTGGCAGGAGGTGAAAATATGCACGCATGTATGTCATTGTGTTTTCGCATGCAAGGCAAAAAGCAGGAAAAGGGTGCTCGAGATGTTTGCAATTTGTGTGCAAGCTTAGTTTTGCTTATTGAACAGAAAAAAATATGAAAACAGGTGATGGCCTCGATTTGAAAGGGATTTATTTAAACCTAGATATACCTTTCCATAGGGCACAGCCATTGTTTGCTTATTTGGTTGTTTTTAATGTTTTACCGTGCACTTTGAGCTTTTTGTATATGCTTTCCAATGTAATTTTCAAACTACAAATGGCAGATAAATAAGCTGGTTTATGGAGTACAACTTTTTCCCATTAATGCTTTAACTAAACGAGATGCACTGCGGTTAATTTAGCAGCAAGGAACAATTAGAACAAAATTTGCTGTGTATCCATCACGTAACCACATACTTGTTTAGTTTTAGTCGCTAATTAATTTGAGCATTAATTCTTGCCACTGTTTTCTTAACAAATCCTGCTATTACGTGGTCACATAGTCAGCTGGGTGCATTGGTGTAAGTATTTGTCGGTTAATTCCGCTGCTTTAGATTATCCATTGTTTTCAAACATCAAAAGGCCAATACACAGTCTCCAGTGTTGTGTGCTGATTACAAAAAGTCCCCCGACAGTCATAAAATGCGCGAATATTTAGCCCCAGCGTTGATGAGTCATGTTTAAGTGCAAATTAATTAACATGCTTTTTGCACCAGATAATTTTTATTTTATGAAGTGGCCTTTTCACCTTCCCAATTAAAATCACTGTTTGGCTGGTTGTGTCTGACATCAAATACTGGCTTTTCTTATCTCTCCGGGTGTTAAAGCACATAAGAACACATTTTCAGAGTCCCTTATTATTTCTGTTTACAATACATTTAATTGTGTTGCACGGCTCCTTCACCCCGCACATTTTGTCCCATAGCATCAGACAGTTCTTTATACACACACTCTGACTCGGTGCAAGTGTGGGAAGTTATTTCCAAAGAAAAAAAAAACTCAAAAAGGATTTCTCATTTCTGTAAGTGCCAAGCCCGAGTGCAATCTGAAGTTTTCACAGAAGCTGTCCATATGTCACTTCCACACTAAGTGAAGGAAATACGCACCATCCGACATCTACTCCACACTTTAATACAGAGGACACTGCCAGACGTTGAGATTCCATCGAATTCTGGTGCAGTTTTTACATTAAGATGAAATTATTGGGCACTGAATGAGTGTCTAATAAGTAAATAAGTTAGCTGAGCATTTTTCTTACATAAAAATGAACCTGCCGAGACCAAATCAAATCATCGGCATCATTAAGTTTTGTTTTTTTGGTCCTTTAATGTGTCAAATTAAATATTTCTCATCCACATAATATGACATAGCAGGTAGAGGCACAATATTTATGTTTTGTTTATTTATCCCCCCTCTTTTCCCCCCTAACCCCTGTGCTGTGACAAACAACTTAATCATTTACATTTACAATGGATTTTCCCCATGTGGGACAATAAAGGATTATCTTATCTTATCTTACATTGTTTTCTTCTATATCCTTCCTTCTCTTCCTTCTTCTTTCCTTTTCTATTTGTGTACAACCCATTTGTCCTTATTTGGTCCATTACAGATAAATGCAACAGAATATATGGCACTTTATTACAGTTCCCCTTAAAATGTTCTTTTTTTGTGCAAGATGCAACACTGTTTGAACACATTTTAAATATCATAGCATTCTTATTTTCATCATATGTTTTAAATTTCATCAGCATCATTTTGAAAACTGATACGAGAGGAACTTTTCTGGAAGTAGTTAGATGACAAGAGACACTAAAGGTGAACACCAGAAGCATAGAAATACATATATATTGCACATCATCCCAAAATCTTCTCAAGCATTTAGCTATTCCGTTGCTATTGCTAACTCCCTAACATAGCATCCTATCTCCATAAATCTTGCATTGTTCTCGGGCCACAAAAGGATGTATATATTACCACTGTTAAAATAGAAACTGCGATTTCTGCAGCTCAAAATGTCAGGAAATGCAAAAACAAAAACTGCCTCTCCCACAATTGCCAAACATTTGAGTAGAACTGCAACCATCAAGAAAGCTATGCATACTGAACAACAAACAGGCACATGCACGCATACGGATTGAACGATGGGCTCAAGTGAAACAAAAGTACACAAATCTATGACAATACTGTAGGTACAAGGTGAAAATCTAAGCGAAATTAGAAAATAAACAAATGAACCGAACAGAGAGAAAGGGAGAAGATACAGCAATGCATCTCATTTGCTGGTTGCGCACATTACCAGGCGCGACCTTGCGTAGTCAAAGACACCATGCCATATTGTAATCTCATGAATAAACTCCATTTCAATTATGTATACTTTTGTGTGGTGATGCATTATGGGAAACGGTAGGAATCTCGAGGCCCTGAGTCAGCAGTGACAATATGCACGTCAACACATTAATGCTGACAGCGTTGAATGGGGCAAGAGCCGGCCTTGGGATCTTTAACATAAACATTATAGCGGGACAAGAAAGGAGGTGCTTTTCAAGCGGGCGCAAAAGCCCGGGTGGAAATGGTACATTTTATTTTGGCATTGAGGAAAAGTTTAAAATGTTCAAAGCTGGATTAGAGCCTCCTTTCAAGGTGAAGAAGCGGTGACAGTGGCAGCACACATTCAAAAGGAAGTTTGCTATTTGGCGGCTTGGGGAGAGTATTTTGAAATAGCCATCGCTTTTTAAGTTCCTTGCGACCTGTTGCTTTCAATGGCTCCTTCCATGAATTTTCCTTTGATATATTGCATTTAATCCTTGTTCAGGCTTTCAAGTTTGAGGACAAAATGTTCACTTGTCGCTCCAGCCCTTTTGTCACTTAGTTGATGGTGTCTCGTCTGTTCAACCACATTTTTTTGTAAATCAAACAAATGTTTTTTTTTTTCAGGATTAGAAAGGTTTATGTTGACCACAGAAGAAAGAAGAAAGCCTGGGGTGATTTCACTGGAATTTTGTGAGACAGTTTTATCTTATAAAAGGTGCTGTTTTTGTACTTCTCTGTATCCATAGTTGTTTCAATCCTAATCGTTTTGAGAGTTTTTGACAGCACCACGCCCCTCCTCCTTTACTCACTTATGCACAGGGCATCTCAGCACCAAACCATTCATTTCTTTAGTTGACTACAGCCCTATTTACTTGTGGTCTAATATATCCCTCCCAGTAACCCGCTGAGGAGAGTATCTGCACTATTAACTTCATCTGTTAATGGTCATATTATTTTGCTTGAAAAGTGCACAGTTTCACATTGGGACAGTCTTGGCTTTTAGAGTTTTTACTTTGATATTTTAAGTTCTCATTACCGCTGCTGCCTGGGCTTTATAAATAGGTAATTATCACAATATTGTCTATAATAGACCTTCCATTTCCTCTAATTGTGGACTTTAGTTAATAGAGTTGACATTTAAAATGAATTTTCAACAAAACGGGTATTTTTATCGACTCAAATCCCACTGCTAACCCTTTGGAGCTCCTCATCACTCACACAACGTGGTTGGGAGGCGGTCTGATAGCTGATTGCGTTATTAGTTGTCGGCAGCCTAAATCATATGTTAATTACATGCAAATTGCACGTTCAGAAAGACGGAGAGGTAAGGCACAAACTTGAGGTGAACTTTTCAGTGGAAGCAGAACTGGAGTCATTTGCTGTATAACTTCTGTGATAGGATTCTTGTATTTATAAATGTGCACATGGAAATAATGTATGCGTAATAAAGGTAAATACAGGCATAATGATTGCAATACCATCCACAATTTGCATTCACACTTGCACAAAGACCAAATCAAAATTGGGATAAAACTGGGACTAAGGGTGCGCTCATACTTGTATTTGCTGCGTCCTAGTTTAGTCCAGTTTTAGACTAGGTTTGGTCCTGTTCTAGTCCGGCTTTAGCCCTGGTTTATTCCAAGATTAGTTTCAAATTTAGTCCCAGTTTAATTCCAATTTTGCTATGGCATTATGTGCAAGTGTGAACGCAGTCTAATTTCAGAACTAATCCTGTACTAGACCAGGACAAAACCAAGACTGGAAGAGGACCAAACCAGGTCTACATCTGGACTAAATTGGGCTTAAACCAGAACCCAACAGACAGTAAGTGTTGGGTGCAGATTAGAACCGGTAACCTTCCAGTTCCAAGCCTCACGCCTAACCCACTGTCTCTACTGTATCATTGGTTTACAGTAGGTTCTTATATGAGAGGGATAAATCACATTCACCTTACATAAAAAGGTATAAACAAATGACCAAAAATTGTTTTCGCTAACGATTTTGTGGCATTTACCCTGATATATTTGAATTATTTTAATGAATTAAACATTACGAGCAACACCCAGTCTAACAATGATACAATCTTCATCAAGTGCAATCCCTTAGAGTGATTTTTAAGCTTATTTGCACACCAAGACAGACCCCAAACCGCCGCATTAGTCACATATTGGTCATATCATTTGTTGAGTCATCCCTTTACTTTTTTTTCCTCTCCGTAAACACATGCCATCGTCATACTGCCGCACAATTAGCCCCGCTTGCATCAGCTGACATCAGGTGACTCGGAGGAATAAGGAAGTCCCCGCGTGGTGGACTTCGCAGGCAGTTGTGTGTCTGGGTGTGTGTTTTGGAGCGCTTGTTTGTGTGCCCGCTCTGCACAAACACTCTCTCGCAAACGTGATGCAACTCTCCAAGGCGCCACCTGCAAAAGCCATTCAGAGCATAAACAGTCGTGCCGGGCCAGACCGAGGAGAATCAACACGGAGCAGACCTGACCAAAAGTTACCCTTCCATATGAGAAATGAAAAAGCTAGAGTGTCAAATTTACACTGCCATCGCTGCTTCATTGGCCATCAACAAAAGTGGCAATAGACAAAATTCCTAGTTAAGTGTTGGTGTTAAATTTTGAGAAATAAACACCTTTTCTACTGGTTTTGAATGTTTTTTCACACCTTTGCCAATCATAAAAGTCAGAATCAGAAATCAGAAAGGGGTTTTTAGCCATTGTCAATGAACAGAATTCACAAACATAGGAACTTGTCTTGGTGATTCGGTGCAACATTAAACAATGAACAATGAATAAGTCAAATTGAAACAATTTAAATCTGCTATGGGATAAAATAACAATAAGGTTTAAGATAAAAAATCAGAATAGAAATAAAAAATAGGCCTAATATGTACAGTTGAGTCGAAACGCAGAGGCAGCCTTCAGCGGCGCCATCTTGGATAAGATAAAAGTGCGCCGACAAATTCAAACCATGGCTTGAAATCTTCTCAATCCCTCTGACAAGAAAAAAAATGCAAGAATAAATTGGTTATATTCCGTAGTTCCAACATAGTTATTACATTTGACATTGCACAGCTCTAACCTCACTCTAAACCGCCCTGAACCATACGAACCGTAAGACCTCCGAGATAAATAATAAATGCTAATCTTGGGATGAAGCCAAGTCGGTTAGTTTAAGCTGAGAGCGACGGATGAGATTTTTAATTACTGTATGACCTGGGGTATATTAGCGCATATTAACGAGGATCATTAACCTAGAGGTAAGTAAGGCCCCACCTTCTTAACTACCACTGATTGCAGCTCCGTCTGACACGTGTCTCGGCTGCTGAGGCGTTGTGCATGTGTCGCGGTGTGTTTAGAAGCCCGTCTCGGCCACCGAAAACAACTCCGGTCTGTTTCTTTTTTTGCGGCGGAAGAAGTCGAGAGTCCAGAGCCTGAACCGTGGGTTAGAGATGCTCCCGGCTCAAAGCACAGCCTCGGCGTGTAACTTTAATGTCTGTTTGGGAGCAGATGAAGGATGCCGGATGAGACACCAGGGAGGTCTCGCTTTGACGGGGAGGAATGGAATCAGCCGCAGGTCTACGCAACATAGATCGTGAATGAAAGAAGATTTTTTTTTTCTTTCTATGAATAGGTTATTCAATTATATTATCTGGCTGTTTGGGCATCGACTATTTATGAATGTGACATAAGATCAAATCCATCATTTATTTTGTTGGAATATATTTAATAAATATGTCATTTTTGATGGGTATTTAGTGACTATAACATTTGGAGATGTATTTTCAACTCCATCAACTCTTTAAGACATACGTTTTTTTTTTTATTTGAGTTGATTAAATGTCTTTTGTGGGTTGGAAATATTTTGTAATGTAATTGGAAATAATAATGTATCGTAAGTAAATATTAAGAGGTTCTATTAATAAAAACGAACGATAGTAACATTTCATGTATAAGTGTTTTGTTATCATTCATTATATTTTGATTGATTAAATTATGTTATTATTATAAACAATCATTATCTTGTTTTGACCAGCAACTGCGACTCGAGTGCTCAGAAAATGTCTTTAGTTCATCTACCCCCTATCCCCGCCCACATCCTTGTACTTAGCTGTGATTTTTAAAACAATACAAAAAGCAAAAATAGAGTTCTCAAATGTCACGTAGAGACTTTTCAAAAATGAAAACGTGTGAATGAAAATGTGTTGCTCGTTACGGTGAAATGCCACTAAGAAGAGGCGGGACTTATTAGTTTTGAAGTCCATGAAATCGGTTCTATTACCAAGCCGTTTTAGCTCAATACTGCGATTTAGAATGAAACAAAATGTAGAATAATGATCTACTTATCTTATACTTCCTGAAATGAGAGCATAATACGTCTCTTTAAGTGTGAAAGATGTAAAAGAAGAAAGCGTTTCATTTGGCAAAGGTCAAGCCAATTCCTTGTACAAAGATGAGAAACAACAGAAGAAAAAGTATAGTTTTTTTCTTTTTCCCTCCTGCTCTTGGCGAGTCGAGGATGGAACATACACGGGGCCCTCATCCTGCCTCCTGGAGCGTAAATGCCAGCGATCGGATTGACGTCATTTATTTATCACTCTTTCTCCCTTCTTTTTCCCGTTCTGCCCGCGCTCCGTGTGTCAGCTCCTGTAGTCCCATTAGCCTGAAGTCTCAGCGGTTCCATGCTTTTATCTCCAAAAAACCAGGGTGGTTCCGGCTGTATTTTTGGCTTGTATAACGTTTGCGCAGCACTCCGTTCGCTCACAGATGCCTAACTCTGTTCATCTCTCCCTCTGTCTCAGCAGTTTATCCTTTCATCTTTACATAACTCTGCGCTCTCTCTGTGACCTACTCCAAAAGCAGTGGTTCCAAGACACACGCAACGCCGGCTTTTGGCTGGTTAGGATCAGGAGAGCCGCCTTCATAGAGTCAGTAATAACAATAAAACCCGTTGACGCTAGAAAATAATTCATATGGGCCGCGGGGAGCACACGCTTTGAAATATATGTAAGTATCTACTATGTCCAGTATTTGAAACCCAAATAATAGTAAACAGTTTTGTCTGTAGTTATTATACCCAGACGAAAAAATGATGTTGTGACAAGATGGCTGACGGCTTTTTGCCAAAGTGGCTTGTGCGACGCTGCCAAATTCTACGTGTCACTGTTAAAGAAAATAAATACATTTCATTTGGGTAATTGAGAAAACAATTATAAAATGGTTAAACGTTAATGGGCAATGACCTTCTAAATAGTATATCTAAAATTCACCAGAATGCAGGAAATCACTTAAGATTTCTTCAAAGTTTCTGCAAATAACTTGAATGTTGAACTATGTCCTTTGGGTGCTTTGAAGCTGGAAAAGTGCTATATTAATACACTGTAATAATAATGTTTGTATTATATATTGAATTACTGTTTTCGTCACCCAAAAGAAGCTTTTAAATATTTTGGAGCAATTGTTTTGTTCTAGTGAAAGTAACTCACAGGGGCAAAAAGGTTGGAGATGAGACGAAAAGAGTTTGTTTTAACACTATTACTCACGTTTGCGCAATGTCATGTAAAAAAATCAATAAAAAAATACATACATGCATTTTTTCACCCATTAAATTATGTAAAACAGACCCAGGTATGAGAATTGTACACAAATGATGATATGGGGATCAGAGATGTGAGGACTCCATTGTACAGAGATTTGCCAGGAAAAGAAATGCGCTGAGAGTTCTGGGTGGTTACATTCACAAAGCAGCAATCACTTGAACATCGTGGAATAAAAAGGCATAATACAGCGCTTTGTAACCGCCGCGCAATCTGATGTGAGTGCATATGAGTTAATGCGCCATGAACTAACGCGCAGAGCTGTACAGCAAAATGTACCCGAATATAAAAGTGGTAGTGCATAGACAGGAAAAAAAGAAAAGTAATCCACATAAATTAAATTATGAAAAGTCAAAACTCCACTCAATGATGACAAATAAAGTGTACTAACAGAGTCAAATAAAACCCTGTAAATTGAAAACAATACACCAGTCTTATCAAGTGCTACAGTCAATTTACAGTCTCACAGGTGAAATTAGTGTCTAGCTCAAGAAATGAACATAAACATAACCGACAGCCAATATAATAGATGTAAAAAAACAGTTGTGCTGCATTGAGAGTGGATCTGCAGCTGTTGTGTTACTCTTGTGTGTCTGTCTTTGTGTCCATTGTGAAGTATTTGCAACTGTTTGTAGTCAAGACCAAGTTTCCTTTAGGACAATGAACTCTGATTTCAGATTCTAATTAAGTTCATAGCAAAAAAACATAAAGGGAAAGTAGGGGTTTAAAATGCACACGCAAAGTTACCATTATGTATACTTTGTCTTATTTTACAAATCTCATGCATACATAGAAATAGATTGGATGAAGTGCCTGTCCCAATGACACAACGACGTCAAAGCATCAGTTTTACAGTTAACAAGTGAACATATATAAGTAGATAGTTTAGCAGAAAATTGTATTTGTTTCTTCCATCAATGACAGTTGTGTTTTCAGTTATTTCAGTTCTACAGTACTATGTCATACTGTTCAAAGGTATGAAGTGCCTTGCCCAATGGTTCAACATACAACAACAGAAGGCAGGTACTGGGCATCAAACGGTCAATCTCAAAGTTGAGCTGACAAAAAAACGTTGTGTCACTTTCACCACCGACTGTTTGGGACTCATGTGTTACGTTTACACAAATTGGCGTTCATATAATAGTATTTCCTTATGTCATTTGCAGTTAAAATGACACAGCACTAGTATGCTGAGCAAGCACTGCAGGTCAAACCTTCAATCTCAACATCACAGAGTCCATCCATCTATTTGTAGTCTTAATTTGTTTCTTGGGCTCTGCAAAGACAGATGTGTTACTTTTATGTAAATCGACCGAGCCGGCTTGCTGCGCGGCGCGTGTATGTGTATGGAGTATGTCTTGGTGCATTAATTGCCATTCCCAGCGGTCGTCAGCGAGCAGCAGGATCCTGCGGGAGCACTGCACCTTCATTAGACCGCACTGATCATCTCTCGGCTGCACCAGAGAGGCCCCGCTCCCGATCTTTCATCACTCCTTCTGCCGGCTCCTCTCATCCCTCTTCCCTCTGTTTCCTTTCTCAAACGCGTAGACAAGTCGTTCTGTAAGGTTTTACGTGAGGTATATCAATGCTGCTGTGTCAACGCCGGCGAGAACGGGGAAAAGGAACGAAAGGATGAGTCATACGGATCGGATCTGGGTCATCGCGAAGTGTCCTACTTAAAAAAGCTAGTTCAGGGATAGAGGAAAAGTACATCAATGCTTGAAAAATACATTAAGATCTTATTTACATAAAAATTCAACTAAATAAGTGTACAGGATATGGCTGTATTACGGAGCAACTTGTTTCATGTTGCTAATAAGGCCCATAACAGTCAACTGACACAGATATGACAAAACATTTCAACCTTTAGGCCTTAACCAGGGCAAACTTGAGATTACAGTCAAACATCATATGAGAGTTTTAATGATTGCAATTAGAAAATGACATTGACTGCAATAAGTTAAGTTAAGTTCCTTTGCAAACAACTACATACCTAGTTCAAACCTCTACAAACAAGTTCTGAAATACATGGGATTCTTGTAATAGTTCAGCAGTTCACACTTATACATACTCTTATAAACTCAGAACAGAATCATACAATTAAAACATACATTTAAATCATATCGTAATTGTATTGCGTCAAATATTTCTGAAATTGTTCAGTCCAACTTGAGATGACTTTCTTGACTGACTTGGTGGCATAGGAAAGTGAAGAAAAAAAACGTGTTCATGAAAATTATTACATAACAAACCTGAAACTATACAATTAAGTACAGTTTTATATTATATGTTTTTTTTTTCTTTCTATAAATGTTGACTTTGCACACTTCCTTGCAATGCGTGATGGAAAAGCATGAAGCAATCCACAAGATACTGGACAATTATTCAGCTGAAGAGATGTTAGCACATACAGGAATACCAGACTCTAGACACAATGGCATGACCCAAAGAAAAGATATCATTCTAAAAGAAAGTAAAGTAATTTTGGCAAAAAGTTTAGTTCTAATTCACTTTTTCATTTAGAGGAAAAAGTTGGAGACTGTTCTATTGGAGCCACATCAGTGAAATGGCCCGTAAAGATCACATATTAGGGACCCGGACCACTCCGTCAGTCTGTAATATAACTTTTCTCCCTCCGTCTCCTCCTTCTCCGCTCCTCTTCCTCTCCTTCACACACGCGTTCATTTCACATTCCCATCAGCCATCTCTTCATCATTATCTCTCATAGTTAATACTCCGCCAGTGTGTCTCGCTCCCAAAGTGCAAGTGCTTCTTAACCCCGGGGGGCGGACTCTCTGCCGCACTCAGCGGACCCCCGTAGACATGTAACACACCAGTTCTAGCACCAACGTCTCCCCGATCGGTCCCACCTCCTCCGCCTACCCCCTTCCTCCATTTTTCTGCGGCGGATTCGAGACGCCAGCTGGAGGAAACGGAGAGAAATGGGCCCAATTACAGCATTGGGAACTCAAAGTTGGCTAATTAACTGTAATTCGCTAACAAACTGCTTTTTCACCAAGAATCATTTCTCTCCCTGTCACATGGTAAGGGCACGCATGAGAATCCGCAGTAGCGCCGCCATTGCCAAAAAGTCTTACACACACACACAAAAAAATAAAACCCAGACAAAATACACACGCAGGTACGCACAAAAAAAGACACAAAATGTTCCCACGCGCGCCTTATCCGCGCTCAGCTGTATTTACCGCTGGGGCAATATGTTGATTTGGTTAGAGAGGCTGATTATTGCGCAGTGACAGTAAAGGAAACAAATGTCTTTCATAGGCAGGCATCTATCTCGGCAAGAGGGCTGCTAGCTACACAGACCGGAGCAACCCAATCCCGCAATAGTGCACAAAGACGAGAGGAAGAAGGGCAAGAATGGGGGGAAAAAAGGGGGGAAATGAGGTGCGGGAAAGAGACAACGAGAAAAAAGTGGGAAAGTTAAAGGGGCGCCAGATGGAGAGGAGCAAATGAAAGATGGGGAATAGACGTTAAACCAATAGAAAGGGGAGATGAGATGCAGTAGAGAGGCGGATAAGGAGCATTCATATCGGTTTTAGAAGGCAAAACAGTTTTCCTTCCACGGCGGGGTAATGGTGGTTTGAGGCAAGAACAATGGCGTTATCGGGAGCGCAGATGCTATCGAGGTTGAGACACGAGGACACACACATTCAGCCTGTTTTATTACATCCGAACAGGGAATTACAGAGCAGGCAGCACTCAGAACAATAAGGTTGTCAATGTTGAATTATCGGAACAGGTGTCCGGTAGCAACGTGGCAACAACAAAAATGGGCAGGCGGCCACTAGGATTTTTGGATGAGTTGTGGTGATTATACGATTGACCAAACATCACGAGGATAGGACTTTGTGGTGGAACAGTATTCAAACCTCTACTTGTCATATGCAAATGCGACTAATGATAATTGTGGTGGTAAAGTAGGCAGCGATTGTTTTTAATTACGGTAGTCACATTTTTAAATACATTATCAGCCAAATAAAGATGTCTAGATAGAGAATATTTACAATTAAAGTGTATTATTGATTGTTGTAAAATGTTTAATGTGTTTTATAATCTGTGTAATGCAGATAACATGATGATTAAAAAATACATCACAATTAGTTGATTAATTGTTGCAGCCTTGCTATTTTTAATTGAAATTAGCACTTCACACCGGACGCCATTGTGTCAAGACCTTTTAGATGAGTTAAAAGTACTTTATTTGTATTTCAGTACTTTTACTTAATCAATTGACTCTGCAAAACAGGATCTGGCGTACAATTAATCAGAGTTTAGTTATTTTTGGTCCAAATTTAAAACAATTTCTACTTCAATCGTCACCAGAATGTAAAAATAAAGAAAGAAAGTACAAATAAAAACATACATGGATAAATACATATTGAAATTCAAATATTTTCTAATTGCTCGATGTTGTATTTGTGGTGTGGGATCTTTCTGAAATACTACAGCATGTACTTCGTCGCTGGCACAGTCTATAGGTTCTCATTGTGTGTCTGGACAAAGTTACTGTAGCTGCCAGCATTTGGAGGAAGTCAGTCAGTGCAAAAACAAAGACAGAACTCCACTCGGGGCACCTCACTGAAACATAACAGCGGCGATTGAGGACCTTCCATCACAAAAAAAGTCGGCAAATCCAATTCTCAAGTCCGGGGTTTGGAGAAAATCTACTGCACTTTGCTGTGAGTGAAATAGAGATGGATGAAGCCGCACAGCTCAGTTAGATGGGCCAAGGAACTGTTTTCACTGTACAGTAATTCAGATATGAGCGGCACTCACACTGGTTTTAACAGTGTTTGCTTCAGATTATACAAACTGTGTTGGGAGAATAGATTTATTTCCACATAGACGCACGTACTGAAAGAGAAACTAAACCATACACTTTTTAATGGGTAATTTAACATCATAAATTCAAGATTTTTTTTAATCTTTTTTAAAGCAACACTATGTAATTTTCATGTTGTGTCACATAATTTTACGCCATATTGTGGAATATTATAGTCAAAAGAACAAAATGTCCATAGAAACAAGCAAATGAAGGCTCCTCCAGGCAAAAGTTCAGTCAGGTCTTTTAAAAAAAACATTTTGTCCAAAATTTAAAAAAAATAATAGTGATCCTTTATAATACAGCATTCACCTAAAGCAGTGCGTTGATAATATCAACGCACTGCTTTAGGTTATTACGTCACATTCCTCAAAACTGAAGGGAATTTTATCAACCATACATGCCTAGACATAAAAAAAAGTGTTGAATCTCAAATTGGGGACATTGTTCCCATTTTGCACATCAATAACTAAATCTATGCCCAAGCACACTCTGGCAAGGACCAGTGTGAGGCTGCAGAAGATGAGTTTCCTCCCTGTGATCGCCCGGTCCCTCTCAGCCGCGCGAAAATCCAATGGAAATGCAATCACAATCAGTTAGGCTCCGGACAAGGACGGACACACACACACACACACACACACACACATACCAGCGCTCTCTATTGCATCAGCGCGAGGGACGCCATGCAGAAAATTGTTTTGGACACGGTGATGAAGGAGCGAGAGAGTGAAGGAGTCCACTGTAGTAAGTAAAGCATTAGGGAGGGGGATTTTTAATTTACATATTTAATGCAAAATATCATTCAAAGCAGGAAAGTTAGGCATCTCATTATGCCATTCCTTCAGTACAAGCGAGGCGCCGCGCGGAAATCCGTCCAAGTGTAGAATGTCCTCAAATATGCCAAAAACACAACGGCGTGTCGAGTTACCCGCTGAGGCCTCCAGGTTGGAAACGCACAGGGCTCATCCTCAGATTTAATGCCTCTGACGGAAATAATCTCGCCCTTCCTTCAAAGATCATGAATCATGTTCTCCTGGATCTGCATCTCGCACCTAATGCCAACAGGGGGATGTGGGGTAACGTCGTGGGGCGATGGGAGACACATTTTATGAAAGATTTTGGATTTGCTGGGTAAAGAAATGGTAGGCTGTGAGTAGCTTTGACGGAATATTACACCATATTTTTTAGAATAGTGGTTTTACTTCGTGTTTAGATTCTGTCCATTTATCCAGGTTTGGGATTGGCACATCTAGCTCATTGTGGTAAGATTATGCTCCGTGTTGCAAAAAATCTGTACAATTCAACGTGATAAACCTGTATTTGTCCTTTACATTTTCTCACTGTATCCATGTGCGTTCCTCTAAGTAGCAAACATGTTTTAATGCATACCATCAAATATAGAGCCGTTCAAACAAATGACAGTTTTTTTTTATTTTTGATGATTTACAGATTCAAAGCAAAAAAAAATAACACAATTGCTAAATCACTTTCCATTGACTAAAGGCTGCACAATTTGGGAAAAAAAAAAAGTCTCTAATTGTAATTTGTATCGTGATTGTGATTCGATTTGCAATGTATGTTTTAATAAAAGGATTCTGTCCAAAGTTTCTGTATTAAGCACGTGCAGTAGAATTGACAAGAAGACTATAATTGGTCTTCAAACTGACACCAATAAAACAATAATTTCAGGGAACGTTTGCACAAATCTAAACTACAGGGTTAGCAGTGGATATGCAAATCTCAAGCCTTTGTGATTTGCAAATTGCGTCCATTCACGTTGCGATTTCAATTTGATTGCGATTAATCTTGCCGCTATAATTGACAGCACTTGCATCTGCTAGTAAACTTTACTAATGTAATGTCTAATTATCAATTATACCTCGGGAAAAACACCACATCTCCTTTTTGAACGGCATTAAAAGTGTCTGAGTATTGCGCGGCGTGTTCTATGGTGGCACTCAGCCCTGTCAGAGTAAAGGATGCACTGAAACACAAGTACTCTCTCCCACTTGATTGCCCAACTCCCAGACTGCGCCGAAACATCTCTCCGTCGCACACTCAGGCATTTATTATGAAGAATTATTGCTATAAATTGTTGCCCATTTACACAGCCAGCAGAAAGAGCAAATAACATTTGCATTCAGGTAAGATTGGTGTCTGTGGAAACCTGATCAACACAAGTACAATTTTAACCCTCCTCCGAGCTCTGGGAGGCAATAAACGTTCTCATTGTGCTCCTTGAACAAAGTCGGGCAGGTGGCACACAGGGTTTAATAAAGATTTGCATTTGTTTAGGTGACTTTTACGAATGACGCTAATTATTGTAGCCAGACAAACAGGCTGCTAATGCACCTAAGCAATTTCTAATTTTGTGAGCTGAATTGTGCATGAACAAACAAAATTACGAAACAAACTTTTGTTCAAATGAGCAAAGGTGGATGTAATACAATCAAGTAAGACTTATCGCACCAAAATAACAAGCAAATTCAGAGCTAAAAGAAGACAAGAAACACACATATTACATTATATTTACATGATCAAAGTATGTGATGAAATAAATCAATAAAATCATAAATGGAAAGTTCCTATAATGGAAGAGTTAATACATTCTGGTGAGTTTGCTCTCTAAATATATAAGCTTATACCTGGAAACAAGATGATGGCCAATCTAAACCTAAAGTTGTTTTATTATTCCATTTAATCAACTTTATTTATTTAACAATTTAACTTTCTTGCACAAGATTTTGTTGGATTTTACACAAGCATTTGTTAATATCTAATTCTAAGCCTAAAAAATTAAGAAAATATTAGATTTTCTTCCAGTTTTTCAGTAAGATCTAGTTTACTCAAATGTTCTTACTTTTTTGTACTTTATTAAATTAAATTATATATTTTTCCATTCACCTACAGTGTCACTGTCTAACTACTTACATTTCAGTGAAGGAGGTCGGATTGCGAACTAATTCTGGATTTTGTATTTTTAGTAATTCTGGAAACGCCCACTGAGGCAACTGCTGTTTTTGTTTTTGTATTGGATTTAATTGAATTTAATTAATTCAAAGCCATTTTGGTCAAATTAAGAACAAAAACAAGCTTCTAATTTCTTCAACAGTTCTTACAAATCTTAAATCTGGGCACACTCAGACGGGCACAATCAGACGGGACACAGCCCTGGGTTGTGCCTTCTTTGAGGTCAAACCCAGTGATGCAATCCAGCGTGCTGCGGGACTCTCCTGGGGCCCCTAGTGGCCTGGCCTTGTCATAACACATCAGATCCGGGATGAGAGTGGGGAATATGGCTGTAACACCTGCAGGAGCCCCACTGGCCTCGCCTCTAATGTTATGTGTCTTTGAGAAGATACATCTGGAGCTAACCAAAGGATGACTTCTGCAACATCCACTAATGTTATTGTGGACCAGCCAGCCAGATGTGCATGTCAACAGTGATTTAAAATGTGCACTTAACAACACAAGTGTCATTGACACACAGTTAATTGAGCTTGCATCAGACGGACACATTCAATTGATGACTAATTAGGTAAACTTGTGATTTGTATGATGCTTTAGTGTATGTTTTAATGGTCCACCTAGGCTCGGGACCAGCATGTACTACAGTACTGGTATACTCATTACAGAACTGTATTTCCTTTCTTTTTCTTTGTTTCTTGCTTTGTGAAATGTCTTTGAGTGTCCTTAATGTTTTGGTTTGCACATAACCGGTTTAACAGAGGTGTAGAAAGAATAGTAATTAAAAACAATTCAAGCAGGATAAAACAAAAGCAAGTCTGCAGCACAAATATAAGAACCATCAACTTAACTTTGAACAGCACTGAATACCGCACGACACATGTAATCCCTCAGACAAATTTGATTGATGTCAATTTAGGCTACCCTTTCACGAGTATTAAAAACTTTGCCCAAACTTGCTGTAATTTAGATTCCACATTCCTTATCACTCCAAATCACAATCTTAAACCATCCGGATTTGTGTCAGCGCTGTGATAATCATCGCTGCTAAAGTGATCGCCTTGTCAGAAAAAGTGTAGTTTCATAAAGTAATACCACCACGCGGTCGGAAAGTGAGGCTGGCGCTGCCCTTCCTCTCCTCCGCTTCCTTCCCGTCTCCTTTCATGCTGCTTTTTGTCCTCTACATGTTCCATGCGGTTCTTAAAGGCTGAGACACACTCTGAGGGGGCCCTGATCACTACCCTGGACACACCACACACACAAATAGCTTTCCTTTGTGGAGAAGGAGAAAAAATTCCTTTTAGGAGTGTGCCTGTCAAAATGAAATTGCTGGCTGCATTACCTGCCTTTGAAGGTATTGAAAACTCATTTTTACAATCACCCCCACAGGTAGGCCGAACAGACCCGGGTATCTCTGTGTGGTTTAGACACTGTTTTGACTGCATGGGTCTTTATTACAGTCAGCGGATAATTCTCCTTTTTAGATTATGGCTTTTGAAATGTGTTTGTGAAATGTAAAATGTTATTGCAAATTCATGCCTCGAAGAAATGGCTATGGTTAAGAGCACTGCCTTTTCTGGTGGAGGGTCAGCCACCTGCTTGTCTCTGTGTTATGTCTTGTCCACAGTACAGCATTTAACTTGTCTCAATCCCATTTGTTTAATTACAGGTGTTTTTATTGCAAGAAATACTTTATCGCTAAGAAATACTTCTAGAAAGAACAAGCATCTTTTCTGTGAGCGGCGTCCCCTCGTCACCATGACTTTGCACCTAAGATAAGATTTATACCTTACTGTTTAATCTAAATAGAATATTGGGCTAGAAGTTCGAAAATTGCTCACCATAATAACCACTACTACTAGTTCCACCTCTAAAAATGACATTTCACTGGTTCGTAACTTCACTAGGATTACTGCTACGACTCTATGAACTCTGACTATTTTAAAACAACAATTACTATGTTTTTTTTCAACCTTCCTTATCCCCCATCCAATTTATCTACCGTTGATTCAATTACACAAAAAAAAATCGTACTGACGGTTCTGACCTATACGTCGGTGCCATACTGTGGTGTATTCCAGAAAAGTTACAAATACATTAACTGATCGGGCAAGAAGTGAAAGTAGCATTTTTTTTTTTTCTTACCATTATTACCATTATTGCTGCTAATACTTTCACTATTACTACCTAAAAAAATGAATGTTGGTTAAAAAATAGATAATCACTTTAGTACAGGGCTACTACTTATCTTATCTTATCCTCTTACTACTTCTACTACTACTGTTACTACTTTTGGTGCAGTCTTTTACATTACAGGTCCAGAACCTACTACTATTGCATCTCGGTCTACTACTATACAACTCTTCCTTTCTATGCCATTAGAGTCACAATGTGAGTCTTTCTTTCAGCCTCTTCATTATCCCTTATTTGAATTGTCATGGCCACATTGCGTTTGCGAAGCTTGATTCCACTCGTCAGCTCTCCTCCAGCTCCTGGATAATCCTTACCTCTTTCTTTTCACTTCTAACTCCAAGCAAAGTCATTTCTCCCGGAGACCCCCCACCAGGCAAAAACAAACTGTCAAAAGCTAGCCAAACAATGACTCACTGGTACGCTCAAATGGGCTGGCCAAGAAAAGACGGGCGCACAGACTCCCGCTGGGGAACATCAAGATGCGGGGAATGGACATAATGGCTTTCTAATAATTATTCATAAAGGTGACTTTTATGGCGAGTGGTGCTCTGCGGCGACAGAGTTGGTCACAACAATGCGAGCAGATGACCTGCATTATGGTCCGGCAAGAAGTAGACAATGTACACACTGGCAGATAATGGCATACCATTTCAGAGTTAATGCAGTCAATCACTATAAAGACTTTTACAGCATGAAGTGATTTCTGCATGGATTTATTTATTGTGTAGATCAGATGAGCCTCATCCAGCTTTGGTAAAGATGGTAAATGGTCACATTTATATAACACATTTCTACCTTTAAGGTAGCTTACATTAAGGAACAAGTCACCCATTCACACACCAGTGCACGCAGGGGCGAGGCATATATAGTGTCTTGCTCAATGACTCAACAACAGTATACACAGGTGGTAGCTGGGTCCAACCTATCAACAATGTTCATGTCGGGAGCAGGATTTGCAACTATGGACAAATGGTGTGCTCTCTACCAACTATGCTAACATTGTCTCTAGCACTTGTTTTCAAAGTATAACATTGAATTGAATAGATGGGTAGAAAAGGTTTCAAAAGTAGTATTCTGGGCACAGTTTTATAAATCAACATGTTTTGACTTTCGTCCAAAAGTCATTTTCAATCTGATGGAATTGGTTTATACTTTCCTGAGCTCGAATTGGTCCTGCCCAATGGGAGGAGCTAAATCTTAAACTTGCCCTTGTTTTAGGGTTTGACAATTGAACTTTTACGTCAAGGTATGAGGAAAAAACTGCACTGACCTGTTCAAAATAATATCCATCTGTCAATCCCATCTGTCAAACTATCTTTTGACAGATATCAATTATGTAATGATTGTGAATTTAACACATCAAAACAAACTGCGAGGAGGGCAGAGTTAGTCACAACACTAAAGGCAGACAATGGACATTATGGTCGGACAAAAGGCAGACAATGGACATTATGGTCGGACAAAAAGCAGACATACACCCTAATACTCGGGGCCATACGCATATGGACACAGCGCTGCTGCTGCTGCTGCTGCTGCACATTTGCACGCAGCACTGCTCCAGCTCATTGTTTCAATTGGCTGCAAAGGACAGCCATGCCTCCCATCTGGAGTTAGCACTCACACAGACACAGACAGAATGACAGACAGACCTGATGGACCTCCATGCTGATTCGTTTGGAGTGATTGAAAAGGGTGAGTAAAAGCAGAAGCAGAAATAATGGAAACTGGCCTTTTTCCAGTATATCATAAATTGAACTCTGGAACCCAACAACCCAGGGACTTCACCTTCAAGAAACAACCCATGATCCATTTTGTCAGAACTGTTAAGTATCTATTGTTCATTGTTTCATGTGCATTATTTAAAATGAATTCCACTGTATTCATTATAACTAGTGTTAATGTTTAACCTTTGAGTTGCATATTTGAGAGGCTTGAAAATTGCTATAGAAATGAAATCAATTGTTATTTTTTCATGTATTTGACCTTGAGCTTGAAGTCTTTACAAAAACCTTGTTTGAATGTTCCCGTCTTGTACACACTTGACACTGAATTCTCACGACATTTGGTTGGCATAATTGAAATAATTGGTGAAATGATAACGATAAAGAGAAGATGCAATCTTGTTTTTCCCTTACCAAAATTAATTATAACTATACTAATGTTCACAGAATCGCTTGTCTCAAAGTTTCCTGCCCCAACCCCCTTTGGCTGAACAGTTACATAACACTCAGTTTTCATGACAATATTTTTCTTATTTCTTCTTCTACTTGTACATTCTGCTTGAACCCAGTTTTGTTTATGAAGATTGTAGTCTTATTTTTTTTTTGCCTCACAACAGCAACAACTGCATCCGCTTGTCCCGTAGGACCATCCCGACACTGGAGGATGGGGGAGATGCACGATGATTCCACCCCCGAGATCCAGCCATAACTCATCCATTTCCATCTCTAAGTATTTATCCCAGCTCTGATTTCTTATCGTTCCCGTACGGAAGTCCTTACTGAAAAAATAAGATCAATAAAAATAGCGAAAGGACAAAGTACATTTCGGCCCGTTCCCCTCACGTTCACTCCTCGCCTGTTCTCTCGCGCTGGTGCAGGCTAGTAATCCCATTAGGATCAATATTCCAGGCGAGTGAGCATCCTTTCGCTGCGGCAATTACAAACCTTTAGAGACATAAAGGAGAGCATTTCTTCACAGCTTAGGCCATCAATCAACTATTTAGCTTCAGAGAGCCAGAGGATGTAGCGTGTCAGGGCCGTGAGAGCGTGTGCAAGTGCGTCAATTCCTGAACGATGCTGCGTTGTTTTGTCTGCTGATAATGACTGCTGGGATTTGGGGTCGTGCAAGATTCTATTATGGCAATATGAATACATAAAAGAGCTTCTTAATGTGTGCACTACAGTAATGTGCAAACGTTTCAGGTGTAAAGGAGGAAAAAGAAACCGAGTTGTAGTTGTTGTAGATGTAGTTTTAGTGGTATGAGTAGTATTGGGATTTAGGGTGTGTAAGTGCTAAAAAGGCCCAAAAACTTTGTTTGCATTCATCTAAAAAGGCCCAAAAAGGACTAAAAAGGCCTTGATTTGGGACCAAATAACATGAGAACAACTCCATGGTCCAGAAACTTACTAGTAAACAATGGCTGAAAAATTAATCGTATAAATATCGCAAATATCACAGATTAGATTGTTAACGTTTGAATTTTAAGTTAATATCTTTCATTTTTGATGAAAAAGTAGTACCGGTAGAAGCCATTTCCTCCTCTAACTTTAATTCAATACCTACTTTTGAAAAAAAAACAAACAAATTAAATGGTTTTGTTGAATAACATTCAAACAATATCTTATTTGTGAGCAGTAGAAGTGATATAGATCAATAAAGCACTCACCCATTATCAAGTGCCCAAGGACTCGACAACTGCGTTCACTGGAGGGAACTGGCACCCGAAAGTTCTATTGTGCTCTTATTTCTTATATTCAAGTCTTTATGTTTTGGATTATAAGTATGCCTCTCCAAAACTCTTTCAGAACTGTAGTCATTTTAGTCTTCATAATGCTAAAGCAGCCAGATGTCCCTTGTGGACGCATGTATTAACATTGTCAAAATTGAGAATTCCTGGTTCGGCTTAGCGTCCACATTTAGCTGCGGGTTAATATTTCATGCCACTGCATTATCTCCCTTCTCACCAGCCGTTGCCCGTTAAAAACCAAAAATAAACCATGCCTTTCGCACCGATTTCTCCATACTTCGCCAGCTCGCTAAACACTATATGCTAATTTGCCAATCTTTGAACCTTTCCCCGACAGCTTGGGTGCATGCTTATGATTGTAATGCTGGTCAAAGTCGGTTCCTCTGCCCACAGAAACACCGCGGCTCTGAATGGCTCCTCTGTTGCCGTGTGGATACGCTCGACACCTTTTTTTTTTTTCTCTTTCCCTTCCCTCTAATGAGGTAACGTGACTGACAGCGATGGCGAGGGCATATCACTTCTCATCTTGTCAGCGTTACGGCCACTTGTGCCCCTCAATGTCATAGGGCCTCCACTTTGCCTGGGGGGCCCCGGCTTCCATCTACCTAACAGCTCTGCACTGTAAAAGGAAAAGCCCCATCTGGTATACTCCCAGCTGCCTACACGCTCGGGCTACATCTGGAGGTGAAGCTGTGCCGTGGTACAATGTTTAACACTAAAACTATAGGAAAATGCTTTTTATCAGAGAGAGGCGTATATATATGTTCTCCGCAGAGGAATTTAATCTAAGCTCCAGCTGAAATTTGTTAGAGGCTGTAACAATTTAATCAGCCCTATAGCGAACAAGGGAATAAAAAGATTGCACAATGTACATCGGATTGAACGCTGCAACGCTGGCTTCCACAGAAACCACATATATTAAAGCCTACTGAACGTAAATTAAAAGAGACTCGTCATGTGATAATGTCCATCTGTATGAACATAATTTAGACAATAAGAGTTGAGCAAAGTGATGTATCAAAACGCACATAGCTGTTTGCATATCATATCAGAAGAAACACACAAGTTGATTAAAAAAAGAAGCCGTAATACATTCTCTAAATATCAAAGGATTAGATTCACCATTTACCAAAGCTATTTTAGAAGTGATGGCAATTTTTTCCAACAAAGGCAGATGACTTGAAATCATCTGGTTGTCAAGGATACAGAGGCAAAAAAGAAAAAATCAGGCGATTTTCTATTTCTATGTACAGTGTATGTCTATCCACACAAGTGCAGTTTATGATGTGCAGTTATCACCATCCTAAAATGCCAGCAAGATTATTAGTGTGGACTGAGCCTCATCCATGTTTGCAGAATTACAGACGTGTGCTAAAGAACACAGCGTCCTGGCCCTATAGGAGTCAGTCTGTTCCGTCTATTGTTGGTTTTTAAAAATGGGAAAAGCGTTGTGAGGGCTCGGCTTTAGACTCATCCGCATTGGCCTCTTCTCTCCTTTTCTCTCGCTGTTTCGGATGTAACAGTTAATCCGCTACCACAAGTGCCACCGAGCCCCTTCTGCCGCGATCCTCTCAGACAAGCTACTTCCTGTTTCTTTCATCATCTCAAACTGAGCACTTAAACTACTCTTTTTGTTGTATTGCGTTGTATAACTTTGGCACGGCATTGGCACCGGGGAAGAATCTCCAAAAATCTTTCCTCCAAACGAAATCTTGTATCCAACAATTGAAACATGAGACTGCGCCTAGATTTCAAATGTGTGCAAAAGTAGACAAATGGTTTCCCCAACTCCAACATTTTGAGCCAAAACGAACGCTTTTAGAGAGGCGTTTGTTAAATGGATCATCAGGAAATGAGGCGCTGCCTGTTAAATGAAGAATCGAATAATGTGCAGTTAACGATAAACACAACCTCATCATCAGCCGTCTAATGATAGTCTAATTGAATCTTTTTCATGCCGAAGAATTACAACAATCGTTTTGACAGAGTGAGCCACAGGCGACGATGTAGCTCCAAGACATCGATAAAAATAGCCAGCCATTTGGATCTGCCATTTTGAGCGTTCTGTTTATTGTATAGATGAAGAGCATGAACACTTACCGTACTTTTGGACTTTAAGCCGCAACTTTTTTTCCCACGCTTTGAACCCTGCGACCCAAACAACCGCGCGGTTAATTTATAGATTTTTACTGGTTAACGGCCACCGTGGGGCACTCTAGCAGGAAGCGCAAGCATTTGACACACTGTAGAAGACGATGTCAGTGGTCACGGTATTTAAAAGCTTCCAAACGATGTGCGTTTTATTTCAATCAGACTCATTCCCTGAAAAAGTAGTCTAATGAGGAAGTGAATCTAGAAACGCAAAGACACAGGTGGAGCGCGGACATGCCATATACAGCGGTCTGCAGTTTAGAACCTGCCGCATTGAAATGAGACTTTCTTGGCCAGACCTGATCCCTGCGTCACCACCGCGGAACATATTTCTCTCCACCCGGTTCAAAAGACAACCAGCGTGTCTAAATATCTCATGTCACAACGTGGGCACCTGCGGTAAATATCTTTTTATCGTTCTTTAAAGTTTTATATCTGAGGTCTCCAAAGCTAATCATCTCTGATAGCATACTGTGTTTTGCTTGTACAGAACATCATACATTTCTGTGCGTGGTGCAAACACAATGATATACACTAACTTCTTAACGGGCATGACAATAACTATTTGGATTCATCTTCCCCCAGTAAATTAAGTCACTGTTCTGCAAACGTGTCAAACAAGGACAATGCAGAATATCCAACCTCATTGACCAACCTCTGGTCCAAAAATGTTGAAAATCCCTGTAATGAACTGTAATGAGTTTGATTTACACAATATAAAGTTTACTACACTTTTTATTCTGAATCAGCTTTTTTGCAGCATTTTATTACATACATTTATCTACATTTCGATATATTGCCCACCCCTAACTAGAAGAATTCTAACACAACCAACATTTTGCAACCTTTAACAAGACAATGAAACATGAATAAACACACTTAAAAAGCTTTGACAATATCATCAGGTCAGAAAAGGCGTTACATTTTCAAGACTTCAGAATCACGCTCTTTATTTGAGCAGCACAGACGGTCTCAAACCTGCACTTTGACTCTATTTGACTTTGCTTGGCCTTTCCTTCTCTCCCGTCCTTTCTCTCCACAATCTCCTGACACGTCCCACATGCAGTTTCACTAATCCACACAACAGCTCAGGTCGCGGTACCGATCGCCCACCTCTTCGTCTCCAAAAGCCTCCCGAGACCGCCAACTTGGGCAAACAAGAGGACGGCGAGATGAAACAACACAACGCCGGAGGAAGAGAAAATAGCGGATGGAGGACAAGTCCCCCCCCCGATAAGAACCAAACTGTGCCCATTTTACATCCTTGCTCACAGACCTGCTCCCATAGGACATCAGTATGCCAAACTCCAACCCCGCTGTGTCTGTTTACTCAGCGCTCCAAGAGAAAAGAGGCAATCAAACTCATCTCACTAAAGGCAAATTACATCCTCTTTGAAGCCGGAAATCTTTATCAAGGCATTTTCGAGGAGGGAGCTACCTGGACTAAAAAGACGCCGTGGTCGTGAAGAGGAGACAAAAGGTTTATAGTCAAGCGCAGTAATTGTGGATGGCAGAGTTTGTTCTTTCAAAACACAGCTCAAATTGAATACACAGCATGATAGCTTTTAAAGAGCGCATCCCCACAGACAGTTACAAGACCCCGCAAGGCAATTCTGGTTCCACAGTGACCTCGGAAAAAACACGGGAAGTGAATGGATAATGTATTTTCTTCATACTGACAATGTTTGGAGTTTTATGTTATTTTCTCCGTTGTTGATCAAAATAATAGAATATCAAGTGTCTATTGAACGATAAGTTGATATAGTAATTATCCCGACAGGTCTATGTTTAGTTCATAGATGGGGGGGTTGAAATTGCTTACTGTTGTCGTGTCCTTGGGCAAGACAAATACCAGTGGATTTGTTTACATGCGCACCAAAATCGGATTATTATCTGATTTCTGCACTTTTAAGATGAATTAATTGTCAGGCAAAATGCAATATTTGATGTACGTTATCAGCGGGTTCATGATCAGAAAGAAACCAAGGGATTTTGCAGTTGACATATAATTTGAATATTCTTTTAACTCCCAAAAATCTGCAATCAGTGGCAATTTTAGTAATTCGATCTGTAGAAGTCGAAATGATGGAAAGTATTGACAATGTTAGAAATAGTATCAGTTATAGCTGCTTTTTATTTATTAATTAAATAAACGTATGACAATGAGGTGTATTTTAGGTGCATATATGATCTAAAAAAGTTTACATACTGAGCTAGAATATGACATTTGTAAAGGCTCATCCATCTCCACACATAAACATTACAATGTCAAAAGATGCAAAAAAAAACATCAGATGTGCATTTTAGTCACAAGCGATGTACTTTATTTTTGCTCAAATGTAAAAAAGAAAAAAGCAATAACCCCCTTACCCATTGCTGCGCACACAATTGAGCTAGAATAAAACATTGTTATAGTTTATCCATCTCCACACACCTCCCCATTACAATGTCAAGAGAATTGCATCTGCCAAAACAACAAACAATTTTTCCCTTTTTGACAACCGTCCCACAAGTCATATTTAGCCGAAATAAACGCATAAAAATTCAAACTGTGCTCACATGAATTGAATGCATTGTTTGTTTGCCCCGCTTGACTCTGAGTTGCAGTTGTACAGTACATAGATGTGTGCTGACAGAATGGAAGCCTCCGTCAGGGAGCAGTGCAAGGAGGACATTGTCTTTTACAGAAAGGTGAAGATATAAAGTCAAGACTCTTCCACTTCTAAATGATTGCTAAGATAGAATTAAGGTTTTTAATGTCTAAAAAATAACTCATTTTATATATCTAGCTGTTTGAAAATGCATCTATTAATATTCTTCCGTGCTTTCCCCCATTTCCCCGTTATTTTTAGGAAGACTTGTTTGAACATCGTACTACATCGTACTTTTTTTAATTTTTTTTTTTTTATTAAAACATGTCTATTGTAATGTACACAATAAAAAAAGAAAGAAAAAAGCATAGACTAGTATTGTGCTTATTTTTATATATCATTCCAAGCAAATAACATGTAAACACTTTTGTTGTTCATGGACAAAAAACATAATACAACATAACAATCTAGAACCAAAATGGATGGTGTTTTAATCGCGACTTGTCTCTGCAAAAAACTGTGTAGGTGAGTGGCAGGGTGTAATAAGAAAAATGACCTATTATTGATTGGCTGTAGAGACATGTCAAAGCTTAGCACAGAACGGGGGTAGTAGAAGCAGCAGCAGCAGATGTAGTAGCATTTTTTTATCACTTTTTGCTTTGGTCTTGTGGTTCAACCTGCGCTGAAGTTCATCCACTCAAACAACGGCGTCTTTAAGATTCAACCCATGCGTATTTTGAGCGCGTGACAGATAAAACATAATTATTGACGAATTATTATGGCGTGTGTTTAAGGTAACTGCGACTCGAGGCTCGCCAGTTATTACAGCCGTGTTAAACAGAGCAGGAAGTGGGCTTTCTCCAGATTGACAATACAATTAAATGACTGTGTGGCGTTAACGTCGTCCGTGGACCAGGAAACGACAGAGGAAGTGCGCTTTGTATTTGAAGGGTAGTTTATTACGGAACATAATACAGAGATGTTACGAGGACTTGAGTCTTTCTCAATCATCGTGTCATGGAGTTTACTTTAACCTCAATTCTACCTCTTCTGCCTCAAAGTTAGATTGAAATTGCATGTTTGATTTTGTTTTTTCCCCTTCTGCCCTTCTTGATGCCAGCTTCTCACAATCTTCCCATCTCCCGTGGTTGGATCGGAGCCTGTGCGTTCCCTGGTGTTTTTACACATTTTTAACCTGGAAATTTTACACCTGAAAATTCACACCGAATAACAAAGAATTATGATCCAAAATGTTGTTTGGTGTGGTTACATTTGTCTCTTGTTTTTCTTGTATATTATTTGTAGAAAGACAGTTACAAATACAGAAAATATTTGCTCAGTTCTAACTGGCTTCAAATGTATTTTATGAAAGCATTGTTTTTACATAAACGTATCTTGTCTTTGTTTGATTGCACTGTGTATTACGCACTACCATAAGTGGATCTACTTTCTGCTGGACTTCACTGTGTATTGTAAATGTCAGTTAGTTGGTTTCGCAAACGACTGTTGAATATATAATCTACATTTAGAAGACCACATTGTAACCTCTGGTCTATGGGTACTGGAAAAATCTACAGACATCTTTGACAGGAAGTGACACCAGGCAATTTCTGTGTTCCTTCTTCAAACCAGATGTATCTGTTTACATCCATATATGTCCAGCCTTATGGGCCTTTAGCAGACGTCTATACTGTATACATGAGAAAATTCACTCTTCCTTTTTCTACTATCTTCTGTACTGACATGAGTAACAATCCATAAACTCATGTCCTCATCTCATAGAACTCTTTCACCCTGCCCACTGAACTCATCCTGTTTTCAACATTAATGCCAACCAATGCAGAACCGTTGCTTTGATACGCACACAAAAGCTCTGTCCATCCCCTCAGTAGTATCAAGCTGAACCTGCATGAAAGCTCTGTTGGAACCCTGTCAGGATGAAAGCGCGCCGTTTGACCTTGTGACAGTGTCTTGGCTCTCGGTGGCAGTATACGTACTTGAGTGCGTCTCTATAGTGTGTCTGTATGGGGCCACCTTATCCGAGCCGGAGCTGAAGAAGAGATCAGAGAGGAAGTTGAAGGCCGCAGACACGCCCCGGTGTTTAAATGCCACGCGGACGATTGATTGGCTGAGCGACGCGCACTCCATACCGCATCATTGAACCGAAGCATCAAAGGGCAGCAAAGAAGTAGGTGGATGTGTTCTATGGCGACTACATACAATAGTTAAGGGTGTACTTTGTAACTTGTCGTTTCTTTCTGCGTTTTGTAAAGCTATTAAATACAAAAACACTTACAGAGGGGATTTTATATATCTTAGTTAGTACTTGAGTATACTTGCTTTGAATGAGATATAAAAAAAATTGTCTTTACAATTTGTCAGCCTCTGGTTAAGTACCATACGAGACCGTAAAGCTATGTGTGTTTACATTCTGCCTCAAAAGCTTATATTTATGTCTCTAAAAACAGCATTTTTTTTTAATGGCCTTCAATTGAAGTGTTTAATTCAATTAAATAATAAAACATCTTTCGATTCAGATTGGACGTGAAAAAAAAGTGTCTTGCCTTAAATAAATGCTACAGTGTTTAAGTTAATTACTAATTATTTTGTCAATGAATATAGACTAAAATATGTTAATTTACTCCTCTTGTCGTACTACTACTGGATTGATGTTATTGTGTTTTGTCACTGTTTAAAGGTCAGAGAGAATGAGACATTTGGTTTTATTTTATTCCCTATGTATCTTTATGAGCCCACCCCCTTCCCCTATAACTGATATCCATATATGTTTTTGTAATTATTTTAAATTTGAAGAGATGGTTCATTTACTTGTCCAATTTCTGTTCTTTCATTTTCCTCAAGGCATTTTCTGCTTATATCCTACACTTCTGTCATCAATGGATGATGGAATCCTGCTATAAAAAGTAGAGCTTTTGGGTCTTTTCTATGGGACTATTTGTGAACGCGTGCAGCCGGGTTCACATTATTGAACGGAGTTCACAAGTTCTTGTTTTTTTACAGCTAAATCTCATGTCTTCTTTAGTGTAGCGCTCGTTTTGGAGAAACAAAAGCCTACACTTTGGATACCCATGAATGTTTACTTGAAGGATTGACACATTTAGAACAAGACTATGCCAAGTAAAAAGAAGAAATGAACACATCGCCATGGGTCTTGAACATTTTGGTACAATTTTAAGACCATGTACTTTTTTGTTACAGTAGTAGTAGGAGGAGGAGTAAAATCAGTAGGAGTAATAGTAATTTGTAAAACACTTTTTTAGCATGGTTATCGACTATTTTATAAGATGTATTTTAGACATCAGCAGAAGGAATGACATGAGCTGAAGGTTTGGGGCCTGAATCATGAGTTAAATCTGCATCTTTAAATATAATTTCTGTATAAATAGTTGTTTTTTGCATAAACTCCTGCATGGTTTTGGTCTTGTGAGTGCAGTTTGGCTCAGATATAGAGATCAAAGAGATACTCCAAAGTTTTGAAGGTCTCTGCCAGTTTCACGCTACTGTCCCCTTCAGTCGACAGAGGGAAATGACATAAGCATTTATGCAAAACGACTATACAAGAAACACATGAAACCATTGTTTGCACTGATACGTGTGACACAGAAAAAGTCCACCTTGAGCAACGCCGCGCAAAGAGCAGCTGAGCGCCCTGAGGAGAAACATGTCGCGTGAGCAGATTTATTTGCTCACAGCATCGAATCAAGAGCTGGATGTGTCCGCGTTTTACCTTATGTTTCCTTACATATCACTTTGCCTCCTCTTATCTACGGGCACTTTCCTTTACGCGCCTTGTTTCCCCCAATATCTTCAACCGTGCAAACGAACCGTCTGTTGACCAATTTATGCAGAGATGCAGCGTCCCGTGTCGAGGGCCCCATTGTAGACAATCAAGGCTACCTGATGAGACCCGAGGGGAGATGGACGAGAGGAGGAAAGATGGAGGAAAGGATGCAAGGAAAGGTGGGATGCAGGCGGCGGAAAACAATGAAAATCAGAAGATAAACGAGGCACTATTTCAGCGGCAGGATTTATGTACTGTCAACATTACCCTCGCTATTAGGGGGAATCCAATTACTCCGTGCCTCTTCCTTCTCTCGCTAGGAGGGAGGGAACTGGGGAGCGAAGGAAGAGTGAAGGATGGAGGGAAAATGGATACGAAGGAAACTACACAGGGGGCCGAGCAGACAATAACACTTCAACGTGATTTATCCGATTTCAAACACATATTTAGATGTTAAGGAGACAAGCGTCGGGGCTGAATGGACTGGGTAAGCGAGCGAATGGGGCAGGAAGGAACGGGATGCACAAGTGTGAAAAGGACGCGCGCACAAAAAACACTAAAAAAGCTGTCGAAAAGAGAGAGATATGAAAGGCTGTGCAGGGAGCAAGGGTGCTGAAAAACCCTCTGGATTTAATTGCATGCACCTCCGCTTTTAAACGGCTGATAAATTATACATGAAGGATGCAAAGACAATAATTATGAGCTGTTTTAGCATCGGGATGGGGACAGACAGTAGTGACTCAGCCAAGAAAATGCAGCTGAAATCTCCGGAGAAAATGAAAAAGAAGAGCAGAGGAATGGAAACACTATATGATGATATTACCCGGGCTACACTTAGGTTTTATAGCGAAGCATCCTAACAAACGGCGATCGGAGAGGAGATAAAAAGTGCTCCCATAATACGCAAACTAGATTTCCTCTCAGTGCCTGCAGGTCAGCAGCTTTGGCCCCTAAGATTCCTGACTTTGTTTTTGGTGACCTAGCCTCGAGCGTGTACAGTATTTTACAGCTTTGTCGATATCTCCCCCTGAAGTCCGTATCCTGCGCTGAACTTGAGCTCTTAACCAGCTCAGACCAATAGACACAAATGTGGAGTGACTAAATGTGGAGGTAAATGGAGAATGAAAAGGCAACATCAGCAACAAGTAGCCGTAGTAAACTTAATTAGTGTTGCATTATAGATAAGAGAAGAGAAGATAAGAGAACCTTTATTTGTCCCACAATAGTAGTACAGCATATGGATAGAATATTAAGCCGGTAAAGGGAATTAAGTGTGTTATAATATTATGTACAATAAGTGGCTCTGACTAAGATTGTGTACGAATAAATAGCAGGTAAATGTTTAAGCATATCATTGCATATCATTAACAGTCATACATTGTCATTTCTTTACATTTAAAGAACGTTTAATTACAATTTAGATCATTCAGTGTAATACTTAAAAATAATACGCATATACATGTCACATTTGGCCTTATAAAAGTAACTACATCGGTTTCTTTAGGCAACCACACTTGAGAGAGAAAGAGAAGAACGATGTTTCATGGAGAGCAATTGAGCTCTCTATGAAAGTTTATTTCCCTTTTTTACTCATTTTGTTCCATATTTGCTGGTACTGTTTGAGTGCAAAAGTACTGTAAATAAATAGTACATAAATTAATTAGAAACTCGGTTAAACACTAGATAAATAAACAGCAATCTCTGTATTTTTGCCAGATACAAAAACAGCGTAAACAACATTTTGGCGGTTGAGACATAAAACATATTGTAGAGCCAGATATGTCTCCGTTTTCTTAAATATTGCATGTATATATTGCAGAGGTATGTATAATAAACTCTCACAGATTGTACTGAAGCTACACCATGAAATGCAAACGTTTTTTCTTCCAAGTCCCTGATCTCTATTGGAACAAACGGTGGATTTACGCTGCCAGTCCTGCCGTCGGGACAATCAGATTAGATAAAGTGACATGACGTCGGGTGTTTTCAAATGTAGATACTAGAGAACGAGTCAGTCTGCGCCGATCCTCCACTGAACCTGCCCCTTTTCTAAGCCCCTCATATCAGCAGTCTGCATCTCCTCCCATTGTCTTCCTTAGCCTCCTGATCATCATTATAAATCTCTATTAAACCCCCCCACCTTCAAGATAGATCGGTGGTGTCAGCGCACATCTGGCCCGCTCTGCCTCGCGAAAGACAACACTCGCGATCCATAAATGTGTGGGAGAGGGCGAAAAAGGAAATGAGAGAAATACAAATTGACAATCTAACAAAAACAAAAGGATGACAGAAAATCAAACCGTTTCCCTCTCTTTCTCTCTCCCCTTCCTCTCTTCTCTGAACCCCGCGCGTGTGTGTTCATGAGTGCTTTATCTTGTTTTGCAGAGCGCGCTCCAAATCTGTACGGGGGCAGCCGGCGATCGCAGCGGTTGCAGTTTTGCCCTTAAGCACAGCCACTTAACCCGGGCTAGCTCACTCACTCAATACAGTCAATACTCAGATGGGCAAAAATGGGGGGAAAAAAGGTAGAAAAAAATGACAAAAAAACGGCATGCGCTGCTTAGCATAAAACACTATAAAATGACAGCGAAAGAGAGCGAGATAGGGAATGCGCCTTGTCACATCGGCAGTAGGTAGCGGTGGATTTGCGTGTCCTTAGTGGCTAGCTTTGGGCACTGGCACTAAGCGCTTGAAGGCAGAAAGTATTCTTTTTTTCTCCCGCTCCAACCGTTCGCATACACACAAGCTAAAAGGTCACTGTCTTGCCACACAACTGCTCTGCTCACGAAACCCGAATTGATTGATTTGACTCGTCTCTACCCCAGGCTACGAATGGAGTTAAGAGAGGCAAGGGAGACACAGACGGAGGGAGACAGGGCAGAGGAAGGCCCAGAGAGGGACAGAGAGAGAGAGAGAGAGAGAGAGAGAGAGAGAGGGACATTATGAGAGAGAAGAGATTATGGTGTAATTTGGCAACAAATGCTAAGTGACGGAGAAGAGTGGCAGATCCAGAATAGTCTGATACTGGCGTTTGAAAATACTTCAAAGTGTTGTGTGAGCTGGTGTGATGGGCTTTCTGTCAATAAGGAGGAGGCAGGCTGAGCCACAGGGACTGGAAACATCGTACTGTCGTTTACTGTGGAGGCTGTGATCGGGGCGGAGTTTCGATTGGGGCGGAGTTTCGATCAGTGGTTAAAGAGCAAATTATATCTACATGTTAAGTGATCATTTTAAACTGATGGACAAAAGAAGGGCAGTAAATTTACTTTTAGTCATATTTCTCATAGTTTTATTTATAGTGCAGTTATTTCTTATGCAGTTGTTTCTTGTGCAGTTGTTTCTTGTACAGTTGTTTCTTGTAGTTGTTTCTTATACAGTTGTTTCTTATACAGTTGTTTCTTGTAGAGTTGTTTCTTGTGCAGTTGTTTCTTGTAAAGTTGTTTCTTATACAGTTGTTTATTGTAGAGTTGTTTCTTGCACAGTTGTTTCTTGCACAGTTGTTTCTTGTGCAGTTGTTTCTTATACAGTTGTTTCTTGCACAGTTGTTTCTTGTGCAGTTGTTTCTTGCACAGTTGTTTCTTGTGCAGTTGTTTCTTATACAGTTGTTTCTTGCACAGTTGTTTCTTGTGCAGTTGTTTCTTGCACAGTTGTTTCTTGCACAGTTGTTTCTTGTAAAGTTGTTTCTTATACAGTTGTTTCTTGTAGAGTTGTTTCTTGCACAGTTGTTTCTTGTACAGTTGTTTCTTGCACAGTTGTTTCTTGTGCAGTTGTTTCTTATACAGTTGTTTCTTGTAGAGTTGTTTCTTGCACAGTTGTTTCTTGTACAGTTGTTTCTTGTGCAGTTGTTTCTTGTGCAGTTGTTTCTTATACAGTTGTTTCTTGCACAGTTGTTTCTTGTAAAGTTGTTTCTTATACAGTTGTTTCTTGTAGAGTTGTTTCTTGCACAGTTGTTTCTTGTACAGTTGTTTCTTGTGCAGTTGTTTCTTGCACAGTTGTTTCTTGTGCAGTTGTTTCTTATACAGTTGTTTCTTGCACAGTTGTTTCTTGTGCAGTTGTTTCTTGCACAGTTGTTTCTTGTGCAGTTGTTTCTTGCACAGTTGTTTCTTGCACAGTTGTTTCTTGTGCAGTTGTTTCTTATACAGTTGTTTCTTGCACAGTTGTTTCTTGCACAGTTGTTTCTTGCGCAGTTGTTTCTTGCGCAGTTGTTTCTTGCGCAGTTGTTTCTTGCGCAGTTGTTTCTTGCGCAGTTGTTTCTTGCGCAGTTGTTTCTTGCACAGTTGTTTCTTATACAGTTGTTTCTTGCACAGTTGTTTCTTGCGCAGTTGTTTCTTGCACAGTTGTTTCTTATACAGTTGTTTCTTGCACAGTTGTTTCTTGCACAGTTGTTTCTTGCACAGTTGTTTCTTGCACAGTTGTTTCTTGCGCAGTTGTTTCTTGCGCAGTTGTTTCTTGCGCAGTTGGTTTTTTCATAGTTGTTTCTTGTGCAATTCTTAGACACCATCTTTTGTGGCTCAACTTTTTTGTCCGTCCAATTGCATTAACGTCAAATCATAATTCAGGTGTTAAATACATAATAGTTATTGTTACGATTACACTTACTTGAGGAGTAGTTTTCTAAATACGGTTTACACTTGAGTAATTTCTTGGACCACTCTTTTGTCCTTCTTATATTGAACCTGTACTCTTACTTGAGTGACATCTTTGGCTACTCTATCCACCTCTAGTGGTAAAAAATATATGTATTTTATTGTTGAATTATTTAGAAAACAACACAATTATTATCAAGTCTTGAAAAAGTTACAAAACAACTGTTCAGTAGTTCAGCATAGTTATATTTTCATCCAATTCCTTATAAACCTATCACTAGAATTGTATTGAACTTAAATCAAATTCAACCATTTGTAGCGGCATATTGTGGATACATGGTTCTCAAAGACAGGTTTTGTATTGTTCTTTCATCCAATCTGTTCCTGTCTGTTTGCGATCTAAAAGAGCAACACCTGAAATGTGAATTACATGCCAACAGTTCTGTCAGGATCTATTATCATCAGCGACACACACACGTGCAGCACCTTAGTGTGAAGCTGGCGAGTGAGCCAAGGTGTTATTGGATCACTCTATTATAGTGCTGTGCATGAAGGGGGATTTAGTGCGAACAGATGGTGTTTACCTACTGGCAGGTTGGTTGGACCACCTCGGCACCCCCGCGACTGACCGTACCATTAGAACGGCAGCCGGTACTGCGCCAAAATATAAAACTTTTATCATACCCAATGCCAAAGGTGCAATGAAAAGTTACTGTATGACATTGGTTTGACTAAATCTTCAATTTTCTGTACGTTAAAGGAATATTAAAGGACACTGGTTACGCAAAAAACTACTTTTTTTTTTCGTTTTTAGCCTTGTTCCTCCATCAAAAACATACATGGGGTTGTATTTAGATCCCGTTTAGTGAATCATCTCCCCTCTGAGCTTCAGGAAAAAACCTTTGTTTCCAAATTTTACGTTTTTTTTTTTTTGGAGTCCATAAATCATTGCCAGGCTTGAGCACATCTACAGTAAAATGAGCATGTCGGGGTAAGCTAGCTTCTGTTTATTTCCACTTTGTAATTCCCTATGCTGCCAGTAGAAGGAGTTCTAACTGTTCTTCCCACAGTAATGTATGCTTTCAGTGGATATAATATTTTCAGTTCTAAAAGATAAAATGTTCTCAATTTAAATTTCTAAAATTCTCAAAAGCATATATCTAATTATGCAAAATATGTATCTTTTAACACAATTCTATACGAGTGGAATTATTTACAACACAAAAACAAAAATAAACTGGCTTGAGTCCTATTTTGAGATATAAGTGTTGAAGGAGAGAGATTGTATCAACATTTTTGTTTCTGCACTTTCTGTCATTTGCCATTTGCCACTGAAACAAATCAAACACAACATCAAAGCTGTGACTACTTTTTCACAAATGCAATTATTTGGGTCACTACACAGAAGTTTATTTTAAAGTAACAATAACTTCCTTCACTAAAACTTTTGGCTCCTCTCCCCTCCTGTATCTGCTGCTCCTGACATCTGAAAAAAGGGCGATAACTTCCTGAGCCAGTGCCTGGAGAACGCAGAGATAAAGGAGCGAGAACGGGGCCAGTTTTGCTCTTCTCTGGTCTGTAGTTATGTAGGTCACTGTTTCCCTGCGACACTGGAGCAGGGAATTTGTAAATCTGACATAATAAGGCATTTGGCCCGCAGTGACACGCCAGAAGACGCTCTGTCTTTGCTCGGCTCATTTTGCCTGCACAACGAGCCATGCACTACCTGCTGATGGAGAGGAGAGGGTGCTTTACCAAGGGAAGACAATGAAGCTCCAAATGTCCACGCATTCTCAAAACATGTACGCACATCTGCGAATTGCTATTTCCAATTTCTATTTTCAACATCAATGACACAGCACTGAATTTCACTTCGCTGCTTCCATTTGGTGACGTCCATCCCTTGATTACAAAGAGAATGGATCAAACTGAAACCATTAGCAACATGTCAATAACAGACCGTAGGGAATTAATCGATTACTTATGACTAGTCAACAAATCCTAGTCATATCGTAGTCATTTTGCAATTGCTGAACTGTACACACTCTAAAACACATATAAAGCTGCATTATTAAATACAAATGTCAAGATATAAAACACATTTTCTGATATTTTAAGAATATTCTCGACCTAGACACCTTCAGTCACCATATTTCAAACTTCAAACTTTAACTTTTAACTTTATGTAGTACAATATTCAAAATAAGATGAGCTCTTGAGAGTAAATGGCCACAAAACCAAAGACTAATCAATTGTGCAACAAAAAACAAAAAAGTAGACTAGATATGGTTTGAAAGTGAAAGTAACGATAATATGTTGAACTATTAACATGATAAAGGGCCTTTACATGAAATAAATATGTTTGGTTTGCTAGGGCGGCGTGGCTCAGAGCCTAAAAATGACCAAAGTTACCTGGAATTTTAAACGAGAATGACATTTCGTGCTTGCTCTCTCACCCTTTTCTTTCATGTAACAAGCAGTGGGACATGTGCGACGCAATTCCCCATCTCGTTAATAATTCACCTGTGGCTTTGGCCTGTTCGCATGGGCACACAAAGGGAACAAAACTGGGAAAAAAAACAAAAACAATCCCTAGAAACACTGATGTCCTGTCAGTCTCTAGGTTCTCTCTTCATATATGCAAGCACAATAAGACACGAGATAAAATAAGGCCGAGTCTGGAGAGAGGAGCTGGATTCCCCTGGAGTGGGCGCTAAAGAAGAGCACTAAAAGCTAAGTGGATACGGTCGGGAGGAAAAAGCCCCTCTAGATCTGAAGAAGGGGAGATGATGGAGGAGGTGAAGGACGGGAGCAGCGTGCAAAGGAATCAAAGCTGGGTGAGAATGGGGACAAAAAGAAGCTAAGACAAAAGAGGGAGACGGAATTCAAAAGTTTCAGCAATACGTCTTTTAACCTAAAAATGATAGGGAATTACATGAATGAGTTTGAGTGTATACAATAATGAATGACACACAAAAAACCTTATTGAACAATCACGTTTTCTGATTCAATTTGATCTAAAATACACGGACATAAACAAGAAAGACCATTAATCTGTGCCACTTTACTAAAATAATTGGCTCAACAGTGATCGTCCACCGCTTGGTTCTGGAAGTACATTTTCGATTCATTTTTCAAAGAGATTACAACAAAAAAACTACATAAAATAAATGTTGGAGACTTGCTATGAGCTAATGAGCGTAAGATTTATAATATGTATTCAAAATCTCTTTCTGAAATGTTATAAACGCTCAGTTATTAAAACATTTTGCTGAATTTGAAGTTTTACATGGGATTTTTTTGCACTGAAAACAATCATGTTATGGCCATACCACATGATAACTTATTAACAAATTAACTAAACAAATAAATAAATATATTTACACAAAATGTATTTAAAACATCCTGGGAAAACATGGAAATAATGAAAAAAGTCTAATTTTACAAAGTTTCTTCAAGGAAAAGGGCACTTTTTGAAAAGTAATACATCACTCAGAAGTTGAAAAATAATGATGGTATTTTTTAACCTACAAATTAAGACATTGCATTAACAAGCGTGTCTTTTTGGTAGAAAATGAAATGTGTCAAAGAACTCATAAGTGATCCAGGGCGGTGTTGGCAGACGTTAATTTCCTTGGAATAATTGAAAAGAGACACGTCCTGACAGCGCCGATGAAAAGACAAATCCAACCACAATTTGCGCTAAAAGTCGTCGCTGTGATAAAGTGCGGTCACTATTCGTCCGGCTCTATATGCATTAATGGATCGTTTTGTAGATGATAGTGATTTTGCCCCAAAGTGTTTGTCAAAATATCTTTATCCAAATGACACGCCGACAAACGCTCAAACAAATGCGCTGCACGACTATTTGACAATAAGTGATATGACAGATATCAGAAGAAAACACGGCGATTCATTCAAGTGAATCATTCTTATGGACGGACGGGAATGTTTATCTGTTGTCACATTTCACTACACCGTCATTTGAGAGGCACGTTATAATTAACAACAGCCGAATTGAACTTAATTAATTCATGGAGCGTGGACTGTGAATATCGAAACGTCTCAAATCGAATCCAAAAGGGTCGTGGGAACCAAGACAACCGTTTAATCCTTTCATAGACGCTCGCAAGGTCTTTTGGTTTAAGGAGAAAATGTAGAAATAATGAAAGTAATACAAAGAGACAGAAGACTGCAAACAACCCCCGTATTCTGCGCGCCGTTTTGAATTATACAAACGCATACATCATTTTAAGTCCTTTAAGTGAAGAAGTGAATATGTATTTTGGTGGCGCCGAAGCCCCACTTTCTGAACTATCGTTTCTACAAAAAAAAAAAAAAAAAACGAGCGCGTTCTTTCGCCTTGGAGTTTTTGGAATGATGATTATTTGGAGGCATCTGTCACTTTGCACTTGAAGTCGCGGTAGCGGAACGCAGTCATTCAGCGAGAGTCGGTGTTTTGCTTAAGTTGTGTAGCACTTTACGAGTTGGAAGCTGAAGCCGTGGATAAACACATGGAACAAGGGTGTTACACTGGCAGCGCGGCACTCTCTCTCTCTCCTTTCTCTCTTCTCCATCCTCTGTTTTTTTTGTTCTTCTCTCTCCTCCCATTACTCAACCCTCATCTTTTCTCCTCTCCGTTATCTTCTCCGCCTTCCCTCCTCTCCCTGTTTCCTCTGCGGTCCGTACAGCGTGCATTCTGTTTTAGCTCCGAGTGTTTCTGCATGGCTGTCTCTCTCTCTCTTTCTCTCTCTGTTTCTCTTTCTCTCTCTCTCTCGTTCTCTCTATCGCTCTCCTCCTTTTGGTGTCCCATCTGGCCTCATGTAGGTACACTCCTTATCCATTAGCGGACATTGTCGGGCTGCCCAGGGGTACGGCGGAAATCGAAGGGACGGATTGTTGCGCGGTCCACTGTTGCACTCTGGTAACAACGGTACCCGAACTAAATTAGCATCAGAACATGAGCGTTTAATAATACAAATCAGTTATAGTCGGTATTTAGGTGGGAGACCGCCCGACGACGGTCTCGGCGGTGGTTAAAAAAAACATTTAAAGTGATTCAAATGGCGTTAGAGCTCGTTTTTTAGTCAACAAAAAACACATTTAAGTATTAGAAGTCTTACGCCAATTCAAAAAAGCGGGAGGTGAAATGAAAGAGCACAGCACAAACCACCTCTGAATACGAAACCGATTGACACACAGCTGTTCAGAATTCATTATAATACAAATCACAAAATACTTGCGTAAACAAAAATAATCTTTTACGCTTTTTCCCCCCCTTCTAAGAAATCACACACCTTTGATACATTTTCCTCGTGTGATTTTTTGCGCCGCAGTTGTTTTATTTCCTCGCGCATGACGGGTCTTCAAATTTACTGCGCCGCGTTAAATCTGGACGGCCTCGATCGGGTCACGCAGCTCGGCAACGCAAAGCAGAAGCGAGGGAGGAAGGCGCATAGTTACAAGTTCAAAAATACACTCTCTTATCAGCACAGGCTTCGGTGTCCGCCCGGGCTAACGTCGCACGCTTCCGGGCAGGGCTATTCTAATCCTAACAGGGGACAAACGAGAGCATGCGAGGCCTTTGCCACGCTGATGCTGCTCGGGTAATATCCTCGCCCCGACCCCCAGTGGGCTGGTTCAATCTCACTCGGCCAGTGTGAGAATGATGAAGCCAGATATGAGCGCATGTGGTAAATATATATATATATATATATATATATATATATATATATATATATATATATATATATATATATATATATATATATATATAATGAAAAATGTGGCTGTAAACAAGTGCAACCTGTTCAAGATGCGCGCGCGGGGCTGTGCGGTATGTGTGTGCAGAACAATGCGAGGGAAGATGGAGAAAACAGACGAGATGGTGGATTTTAAGAGCAATTGTTTGACTGGAAATGTGTTATTATTTAAGACATTTTATCGTTTTTACACATGCATTAAACCACTTCATATTTGGTTTTCAATACAGACCAATATTGGAATAATAACTGGCTAATTCATTACAAAAATGCTTTTATTAAGTATAGTTTTTGTTATCTGTGCTGCTTTATCTGGGAATGTATTCATGTTCTCCATTCAGCCATGCAATTAGATTTTTTATCTAAATAAATCGCAATTCAATTGGTCAATGATCACTTTTTACCCAAGTGATTTTCTATCCAAATAGTTACATAGTTACATTATCTGTCAGTAAAAGCATGTGGATTGATTTGATGTTTTTTTCTTTTCTTCTTTAACTGTACAGTAAATTGCATGAACTAATATTATTGAAAGACATTTAAATATTAAACTGTGCTTGATCAATATAAGAAACAGTTATTTTTATTTCCTTTTTTGCCCTATAGCTTTGCCCTAACCACTGACAGAACATATTCACCTTTATTTAACCAGGCATTAATTAACCATTGAGCTCGAGACCTCTTTTTCAACAATGACCTGGGATATTTAAACAATAATAATGCGACATACAACAAACAGACACCTGTACATAATACACTGTTGCACGTTATCAATGCGCGAGGACCCGGAAATTTGGAGCAACGGCTGCGAGAATAAAAGGACGCAGATGAGACGAGAGTATTTGAGGAGAAGCTGTGGCTCTTTAGTGCGAATGCTTTGTGTGCGATTGTGTAGGTGCGTTACGTATGTGTGTGTGTGCGAGCGAGGGGAAGAGCGGCAGAGAGAGCGAGGTTGAGCATTGCCACAGTCCTGTAGCCTCCCGTGAGACACCACTTCAAACAGACTACACAAGCACTGCCAAGGGTTCAGTGTGTGGATGAGCCAGTGCATATATCAGCTCTGCATTCAGCCGCCGCACTTTAGTTTTCAGAAAGAGCCTTTTACTGCACTTGGTGGGACTGTATTCATAGCAATGTATTGTTACCTATACATCTATTGTTGCGAGTATAGGTATGTAGCTGTTAAAGATGGCTGTATACCCGATTATTCACGCAATAAAGTATAAACAGATATATTGTAAACGCAGCTCTTAGGGTTGAAATGAGACCGCCGTGTGCTTTCTGCATCTAATTATACGGTTTTATTGACCAAGAGCCAGGGAGTAATGCTTATGCACTGTTAGCATGCTAGATGTTGTTAGTATTACAGCGGTGGTGGAATAAGTACTGAGTTGAGTTACTTGAGTAAAAGTACGGATACATGTGCAAACAAGTGATTAGATAAAATATTCAATTAAAAGTAAATGTAGAAAATGAAAAAAAATAAAATAAAATTAAGTAACAGTATTGAAATACCCGTTCAAAAATGTATTTTAAGATTGAAAAGTATTTCACACATTTTTTGAGAACTGTTAAAGCATTAAATGTACTGATTTTGATAACAATTGTGCTGCTCTTTTGTCAATAAAAGCAATTCGAATACATTTCTTAATTTTTCAAGTGAATTTTATGTCTATGTTTTTGTTTGATCAAAGCTGGGGCTTGAACTCAAAACCTTTAGGTAAAGTGCAGATATATTAACAACACAAGCACACTACTTTTACTTTTGTACTCCTTTATTGTCCACCACTTTATTACCATGATGGCAAAACTCCACTCTGGCTTCTAAGGTTGAGAAAAACGCGTAAAAACTCATGAATATTTAGGATACTCTGAATTTTCTTGTAAAGTGAGGAGTATACATTTTGGACAACTGCAGATTAAAATGAGCTAGCTCTGTTTATTTTTTATTTTTTATTTTTTTTATTTTTTTTTATCCAACTACATCATTTAGACAACCATTATTATGCATTATCTATGTTACTTCTGATACGAATAGTTTCAAATTATTGCTGCATTGTGTTTATAATATCGCACCATATTTCATTGCACTAAACACAGTGTTCACCGCTCTTGTGATACAAAATGAGCACAACCCCCGAAGCGCATTGATTTCCACTTTCCGGCTTTGACATTTCAGAAGTTTGCTTTATGTCTTCACTTATGTAACCTTCTCTTTTTCCTCACCCATAAACAATCATCAAAAGAAATCCTTGAAATAGCCCGCACTTCCTGCTTAACCCCCTTCTGGCAATCGCACTAGACATAATTAAACAAATCCATAGTGTCTATTAAGCGTGAAAGGCCTCCCCGCTGCGACAGACATATTAAAACCTGGATTAGTCCAAAACAATTACAAAATGCTACAGATAGTGCCTTGTAGTCCCAGGACGGTGCTGCGTGTGAGTGGATGGCCCTCCTGTAGGCATTCAATTGGGAGCACACACAGGTTGTTGTATAGGTTTTAGTGGAGCAATACTGTGAGCGTTTGTTGTGCACAGTCCAAAGGCAGCTGGGACTCTGGGAATACGCACGCACCACTAAATAAAACTCACTTTAAACATGGCCGTGCCCAGAAACCTCATTATGTACAGAATCGTACGTCATTATAGCTGAATAGTAATGCGCGCGGTGTAAAGAGCGAGCGCAGAAGGGGCGATGTTCTTACAGATACATAAAAGCAAAAGGGTAGAGTATTTTGATCCTATTGTAATATGTGTTTGTACTGTATTTTCAGCCTGCATTCACACTATGAGTGAGGGTGAAAGTTACTATAGTGACGATGATAGAGGATTCAATGAGATTCAGTCATGTCTAATAGTCAGTGATCAGCTTATATATATCTTTATAATCTTTATAGTTTGCTTTTTTTAAAGGTCGGTAAAGTCGTGAGTTCAGACTTTGCTGGAAGGAATTTTATTAGATTTTTTTGCATTTTGGAATAAATCAAAAGCCTTGTTCCTGTTTATTCCTTCTGTTTTTTTGTTTTTTGTTTTTTTAAAGAACAAAGCTTTTGAATAAAATGAACAGCGCTTATATTAATTGTAAGAAAAATATCTAAATGTTTAAAAGTATTTTGTTTTTTTTTATATATTGCCCAGGTTGTTTAAAGGTAGTAATAGTTTTTGAGGCCCTGTGCAACATATTTCAGTGATAGTCTTTACAAATTGAGAGATTTTCAAATTAGTCTCATGCCACAATCTAGCATCCAAAATCTGCCTGTAACATCTTGATGAAAACTACTGAACTTTTTTTCTTTTGATACCAGGTTTTGGGGGGTTTTCTGGCAAGGCCTTATAACGGCATTTGCATAGTCTGCCGATGCCAAGAATCAATGCTGGATGTAGAAGAGTTTGACCATTGAGAGTTACAGGAATTTACCACCTAATAGTAGTTCAGCATTAACAAACTTTACTTTCATTCAAATGTGTATTCATTTAAGAAATATTGAACAAACACAGAACAAATAAAAAAAAATAAACTGACAGGCATATTTTACAAGATTTAGTAGTAGAACAAACAAAAAGTAGTAGAAAAAGCTTCAGTTGTAGTCATCTGGACTCAGTTTGAAAAAATAGACGTTTCGACTCTCATCCAAGAGTCATTGTCAATAAAAGAATTTAGATCGAGAACTCCGATATTAATACTGTTCTGTGGTAAGACCCGCCCATTGGGCGGAGCCTTCCTGAAGTAGAAAGAGTTGTTTGTTTCAACAGAAACTCCCCCCTTGTATCTACCGAGCTAGCCTATTCAGAATCTTAATGGGCTATTAGAATCCTCTTTGTCTTTGTGAGACCCTGGCTCAACCACCCTGAGTACCTGATTAGCATCCGAATGTCCTTGTCCTGGTCCTCTACCTTTCCAGGGGTTCAGTAACCCATTATAAATAACAGGGAGATTAAACCTTAGCCCTCCATTTCTGTTTAAAGAAGGTCTTTCTTTTTTAACAAAAATAGCTTCCTTGACTCCTCTTTCAAACCATCTTTTCTCCCTGCTTAAAACCTTCACATCACCGTCTTCAAACGAGTGATTAGAGGCTTCAAGATGGAGATGCACGGCACTCTGAGGTCCTGAACTTGTATTTCTTCTGTGCTGAAAAAGCCTCTTGTGTAGAGGCTGTTTTGTCTCACCTATGTACCGTTCTTTACAGCTTTCTTCACTGCATTGGATCGAATAAACTACATTGCTCTGTTTTTGAGTCGGCAACTTGTCCTTAGGGTGAACCAGTTTTTGTCTTAAAGTGTTTCCTGGTTTAAAATAAACAGGGACTTCGTGTTGTCTAAAAATTCTCTGCAGTTTTTCCGACAGGCCAGACACATAAGGGATAGAAACACCCTTCCCTCTCTGTTCAGTTTCCCTTTTGTCCTGCTTCTTGGTTCTCTTCACTCTGTTGAGAGCCCAAGCGGGGTAACCACAGGCTGAGAGGGCATTTCGGACATGTTTTTCCTCTTTCTTCTTGCCCTCTGAGCTGGTGGGCACACCTTGAGCTCTGTGTTGTAAGGTTCTGATCACACCCAGCTTGTGCTGTAGTGGGTGGTTGGAACCAAAGAGCAGATACTGGTCCGTGTGTGTAGGTTTCCTATATACTTCTATTTGGAGTTTCCCGTCCTCTCCTCTGATCGTGGAACAATCAAGAAAGGCCAAGCGATTCTCCTTAGCGTCTTCTCTTGTAAACCTAATATGTGGGTCCACAGCATTGATGTGATCAGAGAAGGTTTCCAGCTCTTGTTTCTTAATTGTTACAAAAGTATCATCGACATAGCGGAGCCACAGTTTTGGGGCTATGCCTGAGAATGAGGACAGTGCCTTCTTCTCAAAGTGCTCCATGTACAGGTTGGCCACTATGGGAGAGACGGGCGAGCCCATGGCACAGCCATGAATCTGTCTGTAAAATTGTCCCCGGAATTGAAAGTAAGTGGTGTTCAGACAGATCCAACAGTTTACATATGTGTTCAGGTGTCAGTTTGGTCCTTTCCTGTAGGGTGGTGTCTTCCTGCAGTCTGATCCTCACCGCTGCTACTGCATCAGAGGTCGGGATGCAGGTGAACAGGGACACCACATCATCTGAAACCATGAGGTCATCTGGGTCCAGTTGGAGATGTTTCACTTTATCCACAAAGTTGTGCGTGTTTTCCACATGATGTACCGCAAAACCACCTCCTTCAAATATCACATCTGAAGAGAGAAAAGCACTTTCAGCACTGGAAAAAGATCATAGCATCAACATCCTCCCAGCAGACAAGGGACGTTGCACTGTGATTCTCAACGCAGCTGATTACGAAGCCAAAGTCCACACCCTCCTCGAGGACACGACCACATACGAGCGCTTGAAAAGAGATCCGACCAGTGGCTACAAGAAGAAAGTGATAGACTGTTTACAAAGGCTGGAAAAAGAGGAAGCGATAGACCGGCCTCTGTATTACAGACTGTATCCTGGTGAAGCCATGCCCTGCATTTATGGCCTTCCAAAAATACACAAAAAGGATGTTCCACTCAGACCCATAGTGTGCAGCACAGATTCTATCACTTACAATGTGGCCAAGCATTTAACAACTATATTGGCTCCGCTTGTGGGGAATTCGGTACATCATGTGGAAAACACGCACAACTTTGTGGATAAAGTGAAACATCTCCAACTGGACCCAGATGACCTCATGGTTTCATATGATGTGGTGTCCCTGTTCACCTGCATCCCGACCTCTGATGCAGTAGCAGCGGTGAGGATCAGACTGCAGGAAGACACCACCCTACAGGAAAGGACCAAACTGACACCTGAACACATATGTAAACTGTTGGACATCTGTCTGAACACCACTTACTTTCAATTCCGGGGACAATTTTACAGACAGATTCATGGCTGTGCCATGGGCTCGCCCGTCTCTCCCATAGTGGCCAACCTGTACATGGAGCACTTTGAGAAGAAGGCACTGTCCTCATTCTCAGGCATAGCCCCAAAACTGTGGCTCCGCTATGTCGATGATACTTTTGTAACAATTAAGAAACAAGAGCTGGAAACCTTCTCTGATCACATCAATGCTGTGGACCCACATATCAGGTTTACAAGAGAAGACGCTAAGGAGAATCGCTTGGCCTTTCTTGATTTTTCCACGATCAGAGGAGAGGACGGGAAACTCCAAATAGAAGTATATAGGAAACCTACACACACAGACCAGTATCTGCTCTTTGGTTCCAACCACCCACTACAGCACAAGCTGGGTGTGATCAGAACCTTACAACACAGAGCTCAAGGTGTGCCCACCAGCTCAGAGGGCAAGAAGAAAGAGGAAAAACATGTCCGAAATGCCCTCTCAGCCTGTGGTTACCCCGCTTGGGCTCTCAACAGAGTGAAGAGAACCAAAAAGCAGGACAAAAGGGAAACTGAACAGAGAAGGAAGGGTGTTTCTATCCCTTATGTGTCTGGCCTGTCGGAAAAACTGCAGAGAATTTTTAGACAACACGAAGTCCCTGTTTATTTTAAACCAGGAAACACTTTAAGACAAAAACTGGTTCACCCTAAGGACAAGTTGCCGACTCAAAAACAGAGCAATGTAGTTTATTCGATCCAATGCAGTGAAGAAAGCTGTAAAGAACGGTACATAGGTGAGACAAAACAGCCTCTACACAAGAGGCTTTTTCAGCACAGAAGAAATACAAGTTCAGGACCTCAGAGTGCCGTGCATCTCCATCTTGAAGCCTCTAATCACTCGTTTGAAGACGGTGAGGTGAAGGTTTTAAGCAGGGAGAAAAGATGGTTTGAAAGAGGAGTCAAGGAAGCTATTTTTATTAAAAAAGAAAGACCTTCTTTAAACAGAAATGGAGGGCTAAGGTTTAATCTTCCTGTTATTTATAATGGGTTACTGAACCCCTGGAAAGGTAGAGGACCAGGACAAGGACATTCGGATGCTAATCAGGTACTCAGGGTGGTTGAGCCAGGGTCTCACAAAGACAAAGAGGATTCTAATAGCCCATTAAGATTCTGAATAGGCTAGCTCGGTAGATACAAGGGGGGAGTTTCTGTTGAAACAAACAACTCTTTCTACTTCAGGAAGGCTCCTCCCAATGGGCGGGTCTTACCACAGAACAGTATTAATATCGGAGTTCTCGATCTAAATTCTTTTATTGACAATGACTCTTGGATGAGAGTCGAAACGTCTATTTTTTCAAACTGAGTCCAGATGACTACAACTGAAGCTTTTTCTACTATGGAACACGCCTGGACGAATGAGGGATTACACCGACAAACAAAAAGTAGTACATATTAAGGTCTGAGGTCTTCTTATTATAACGGCATACAGTTGTAAATTATCTGATCCCTTTGTTAAGTTGCAGATAACGCTCTGTGTCCTATTTTAAAGTCTAACATTCACACTATAAGTTCCAAACACAACTTATTTTTGTCCACTCTCCCACACAACATCAGGTCATGCATTAGCAACCAGCGTGTCACAGAGTAGAGTTTAAAATCTTACGTCTTGTCTATAAATCATTAAAATGGCTCAGCCCTGGAGACACAGGCCTGACTAGCTTCATACAATATGGAAGGAATCGGGAGCGCTAGGAGCTCCATGGGAACTGAGTTTGTTTGCTATTTCTGTCACAAGAACAAAGATTTGTAAATCTTCAGTGTGCCGAGGTTTTATAACTGTAATAAGCAGAGGATCTCAGGAGCCTGTGCAGGTATGGGAATATTTACTTTTCTTACCCTTATAAACATCAAAGTGTGTGGAAGAATTTGCAATGTCCATATTCTTTTTCTACTCACATTTACTTAAATTGACCTGTTATAAAACACATTTTCTCTGTTTTATGTTTATTTTTTGGTTCTCTCTACACCAAAAGTCTATTCTGGAAAGTGTATATTTGACAACATACTAAAAATATTGGTAAGAAATATTCGCTTGTAGGTCAAGGATGAAAATAAACATTACATTATGGCCTTTTATTTAAAAAAAAGGTAAAACGATTATTTCTTTTAGATTGATTGAAGTTTGCTTAAGCAGGAGACTTGCCCGACCAGCCAAGACCACACGCTTTGGAAATACTTTACAAAGATGTTTTGGTCTGGAATCATATACAGCCGCTCCGATTTACAAAGGGCGTGACTGACAGGCAGATTAACCCTATCAGAGAAACGCATGGTTCATTCATGTCTAAACAAACATGGCGGTTTATGAGGAAAAAATAAAATGGAAATAACACAGAGAACTGAGAAACTTTGCTGATATCTGCAGTAAACAATTGACGCACAAAAATCTGTAAATCTGAGACACAAATTAGCGGCGGTGGTTGGACCGGTTCATGCTTGGAGAGTTTTTTTGACGCCCCCCTATGGTCCGATTCCAGACCCTGCTGCATTAGGACAGAATGTAGGAGGGACTCGCTGGTCAGGAGACAATTCAATGTGGAAACAATGGAATCACTCAAGGTATAAATACATTATTGTATATTGTCTTAGAAAAAGTTTCAAAGGTTTTTCCACAATGAATCACTCCTGGACGAATGAGAAAATGCATTGGATTGTGTTTAAAAATGTATGCAAATAATTTATATGATAAAAAATATAATATGGCCCGAGCGCCACAAGCTGGCGAGAGGCCTCTTAATCTCGTAAGGCCGTGCGAAGCACGGCTGCGAAAGTGCGCACATAGTGCGCACGAAATCGAGCGCTAAGCGCTCGCCCACTTCCAAACACTCACTAACGCACTCCTTCACTCACGCACGCCCCGTGCATACTAATTAGTAGTAGGAAAATGGAACTTTACCGTTGTAAACGGGCGAAGCCCGTGCAAAAGTACGCACTAAACGAGCACTTTAAATTGGGATGACGATTCGCGGTCGTCATCCCCATATAAAGCACTCATTTGCGCTAAGTAGCTCTCGAATACGTTCCCCATATCTTGCATGTTCCGTGCATATAAGCATGTAATGCAAAAATTGAACATTATTACTGTATAGAGGGCCAAAAACACAAAGTGGGTGGAGCCCACTCAAAATTAACGAAAGTACCCGTCAGTGACCAGGGACCTACACCATGAGGTAGGAAAGCGCTTTCCGAAAATGTATAGTTCATGATATTTGAAAAATGGGAAACATTGTTTTCGCTTCTTCTTCTTCTTCTTCTTCTTCTTCTTCTTCTTCTTCTTCTTCTTCTTCTTCTTCTTCTTCTTCTTCTTCTTCTTCTTCTCCTTCTCCTTCTCCTTCTCCTTCTCCTTCTCCTTCTCCTTCTCCTTCTCCTTCTCCTTCTCCTTCTCCTTCTTCTTCTTCTTCTTCTTCTTCTTCTTCTTCTTCTTCTTCTTCTTCTTCTTCTTCTTCTTCTTCTTCTTCTTCTTCTTCTTCTCGGGACCAACCCCCCTATTTTTCACCCAGTGAACGTTGACGAAAAGTCACAAAAATTAGCACACCTCTAAAAATCGTGCCTCTCTACATTCTGCATTCGGCTATTTCCTTTTTCTAACCTTAAAAAAATTGGCGCGTCAGCGCCCCCAAATGTACCAAAAATGCATTGAGAGATGGGAAATGACCCAAAAAAAATCTGATCGTAGAATCATGAAATTTGGCGCAGAGGTAGATGGTGACAAGAGAAGTAAAAAATATTATTACGGCAACGCCGTCCGCCCAACCAAATGTCAGCCATATTGCTTCAAAAATGGCTAAACATGACTTCGGAGTTTTTCCAAACGTCGTACTTTTACGAACTCCTCCCAGGGCGGTGGCCCTAAAAAGCTGAAATTTGGTGAAAATGCTACTGAGGAGTGGGACATCAAAAGTTATCCAAATTACATTGATACCTGTCACGGTCTCTGTGCGGCGAAGCCGCAAACTGTAGCAAGAATTTCAGAAATCTCCCAAATTTAACATTTCTGCCGTTTGCGCAGATAAAGTCCGAATTGCGTCAAATTAGAATCAGTTGTTAAACTCTTTGCCCTAAACCTACTTGAAGTGAAATAAATTAATTTGGAGCCACAGCGCCCCCTACAGATTTTATATGGAGGTTAAATATTTAGTTTTGCAAAATTATATGAAATTTGACACATAACTCAATTTTGGCCCCATCAAAAAAGTCAATGAGACCCATGTCATAATTGTTATGGCGTTGCCGTAACGATGACCGAAACCTTCCATGTTATTCCAATGGGGAAATCGCCAGAACATGTTTACACTTTAGACTTTCACGAACTCCTCTTAGGGCGTTAGACATATTAACCTGAAATTTGGTGAGACTCATCTTCAGGACCATCAGAAGTTATCCGCATTTTTATTCAAAGAGTCATGGTGTCTGTGCACATTTTGCCAAGAATTCAAAATAAAATTGCTTTTTGATGGTAAAACAAAAGGGAGAAGATGTGACAGCGTCACAGATTCAGCAGTAGGCGTAATAAAAGGACAATTGGGGCGCGTTAGCGCCCCCTCCTCTTGTGGCGTGGCGGCGGCGTGGCGAGGGCCGATCATTGCCGCTTGCGGCTATATTTAGGCCCGAGCGCCACAAGCTGGCGAGAGGCCTATTAATCTCGTAAGGCCGTGCGAAGCACGGCTGCGAAAGTGCGCACGTAGTGCGCACAAAATCGAGCGCGAAGCGCTCGCCCACTTCCAAACACTCACTAACGCACTCCTCCACTCATGCACGCCCCGTGCATACTAATTAGTTGTAGGAAAATGGAACATTACCGTTGTAAACGGGCGAAGCCCGTGCAAAAGTTCGCACTAAACGAGCACTTTACATTGGGATGACGACCGCTTCGCGGTCGTCATCCCCATATAAAGCACTCATTTGCGCTAAGTAGCTCACGAATACGTTCCCCATCTCTTGCATGTTCCGTGCATATAAGCATGTAAGGCAAAAATTGAACATTATTACTGTATAGAGGGCCAAAAACACAAAGTGGGCGGAGCCCACTCAAAATTATCGAAAGTACCCGTCAGTGACCAGGGACCCACACCATGAGGTAGGAAAGCGCTCGCGCTTTCCGAAAATGTATAGTTTATGATATTTGAAAAATGGGAAACATTGTTTTCGCATCGGAATATTATTCTTTCTTTCTTTCTTCTTCTTCTCGG